>NC_056730.1:373442304-373742304 GCF_019279795.1 Protopterus annectens
AATCAGAAAGAGTAGAGGATCCTGTAATCAGTTGTGTGTGTGTGTGTGTGGGGGGGGGGGGGAGTCAAATTTTGGCAATGTGGCTGACCAGAAACACTGGTTTATGTAATTTTCATTGGAATATGCCCCCATCTGTTCAAATATTTGTGATTCTGTAAGTTAACAGAATCGATGTTTCTGCTTTTGTACTTTTATTTTGAACATTTGGCTGCCAGATGTATAGGCAATAAAAACATTTAAAACCATTTTTAAAAATGTATACACTGGTTAGCAACAATATGAAATGGGCTGTAATACTTGGTGCTAAAGTGAAAATGAAGTGTGACTTTAGTTAGTACACTAATTTGCTTATATGTTTCAGTTTGTGTCCAGCGTACCATGTATTTGATAATACTATTTTATGTTGCACTGCATTAAAAATTCAAATGATTGGATACTTGAGTACTGTTGTCATTGAACCAACACAGACTTCATGACTACTTCAACATTATTTTGAATTTCTTATTTGCACTGTTTTCATATTCCTATATATTTTTTAATTCACTTGTGACATTTTATACTTGTGTGTGTTCCTTTGTAGATTAGATTTTATTACATTTCTACAACCCTCATGTGACTGCTATAGCTGTTCCTGAAAATGTTGCAACTTCCACTGTTTCATTTTACATTTGTGGTTGCATTTGTCCTTCGTCATTAAGGAGAGATGTGTGTGTAGCCTCAGTATCTCGGACCTGATTTTCTTTTGATGTAAAATTATGTTTAGTGTGGGTGGATTATTTGAAATTGAAACTGTGAAGCATCTGATTCCCAGAATTGAACCACCCACTTCTAGCTTGTGGAGTTGGAGGTTTGAAGTTGCACTGTGCTGAATTGCAGCAGCCCTTCTGTTGGTTAATCATGCATGTGTTTAAAGTGATTTGGCAGCTGTAAATCACGGCATGTGGTGCATAAACAACTGAACATTATTTTTGCCCATTGGTGAATGTTTTCACCTTTAGGAAAAAAAAGTTTTAAAGTCTGGATTTTCCTTACACTGATGCCGCAGAGTAAAGGCAGTGAAATCTGACCTCCGGTGACATCAGTACAAGAAAAATATGTTTTGCATCCATAGACTTTAATGGGCGCGCCATCAGACATGCACAAAGGTGCCCCATTAAAGTCTATGGATGCAATGCATGTCAACTTAAGGTGATGTCAAGATAGAATATAGTAAATTTATTTGGGACACAAATCTTGGCTTTGGATGATTGTCAGCTGTTGAGGTGACATCCCGGCCACGTGCAGAAATGGGGAAAAAAGGGTTGTGGATGGATGGATTTGGAACATGGTTTATTAAAAATTTCATTAAGCTTTTTATTTAAAAATGTCCCAAAAATGTAAGGATGGACAAAATACATTACAACACTTGCCTCATTAAATGCAATGATGTGTATATATAAACGTCAGCAAATCACATTAAAATCATTATAGTCCTGCATTGTGATTAGTAACAAAAATTCATACAAGAATGTCATGTATTTTGCAAATGGGCGTAAAATTGTTTGTAATTTGAGCCTTGACTCAACTTTTCATGTACAATATTTTCGATAGGAAAATGCATCAAAGTACATTTGGGCTAAATGCATTTAACATATCAAGTGTTTACAGATAAATTTAGTTTAGAATGCTACCTGTTATTGTTTATAAATAGTCCATAGCATGATTTCATAATACATCTCTTTTACTTGCTAATGTTAATTGTATTTCTGGAAATTTGCCCATTAAAGGATCCCCCTGGTGTAGCCTGGTATAATGGATATATTTTTGAAATGTCAGTTCTATTGCATTAATGTGTAATTAAAGTGTTATATATGATTATAGTAGCTTTATGTTTTCATGCATTTTTTTTTGTGACAAACCAACTACTGTAGTTTCACATACAGCGAAGTATGGTCCTTGCCCATGGCAGTCTGTGACAAAGAGCCTGTAGGCTGACAAAGTGCAGTTCTTTGTGAATTGCTAAGTCTGAGTCTGGCAGAAACTCAGCAGACAGAACTAATTGGGGAGAAAAAGGATTTTATGCCCTCATCTCTCACTCTCTCTATTCCATCTTTTTTTACAAGACGGATATTGTTAAAGTACCTTGTTATTGTAAGATTTGTCTGTCTGTATTTTCTCATTGCATGAAATGTTTTTAACTTCTTGTCTTGCTCTGCAGGTCATTGAGAGCTTCTTCATGGTGGCTGGCAGAGAACCAAACCCAAGACACGCAACTCATCACAGTCGATGAGAAATTGGTAAGTTTTTTTGTAGCATACTGCTATGATACTGCCCTCGGGGCTGTGTCAGCACAATAGGCTTTTCAGTCAGGCATTCAGCACTGTTCTAGGAAATTTAGATTAGTATGGATTATGAAGCAAAAATAAAAACACTGTGAGACATTTATACTGGAAGTAGTAAGGCACACTGAGTCGTGTACGTTTAGAATATGTATGAGGAATATTCAGGAAAAAAGTAAACCTTGCTTAGCAGATGTAAAAGGTGTACTGTAGTATTCCTTAATGATGAAAGATCATCCTACATTTTGGCTTTGCCAGCCATGTTTCATCTGCGCTATAATTAGAACTATGGAAATGTGGTATTGTATAGTCAGTTATGAATATGTAATGCATGTTGCATAGAGGTTAGCTAAACATGCTTTTTTTGACCTTGCACTTGTTCTCATTTTTATTCATTATGCAAATTCTTTGAATTTTCCTTTTTAGAAACCATTTCACTGGAGAGAAGAAAACAGCCATTGACAAACCCAAATAGAAATGCTTGACAAACTAGACAGAGGGAGATATTTGGCACTAGTCTGTAGTTTTTAAAGATCAAAACACTACATGAGAGGCTAGGATTAAACTGATGACCTTTGTTTTCTCTCTTCTCACTCATTAGAGGGGGCGAGACTTTTCCCATGTATTTTCATTATCTGTTGAAATTTCAGTGCCTTGTTGGTACTCTTAGTTGAATACAGGGGGCATTTCAGATCTGAGCCACTAGTAAGCCCCTGACCAGAACTGTTTCCTGTCTCTTGGAGTCTGGGATTCCTCTGTCAATTCACTTTCCTCTCTGCTCCAGAGAGTTTTGGTTAAATTACAGATGGAATAGCTGTGCTGACCCTTTTTCTCACCCCCCCCCCCATTGAATCAGGTTTCATTATATCAGTAATTTGTCACTAGAACATTTCTGTACCCCATCCTCTTAAATAAAGCTTTGCTTTAAGTATGGGGCACTGTAATCAGACCATCCTTCTCATTCCCGTACTTCTTTTCTAATACCCACGACTCACTTTGAAATGACCTCAGAATAGTTAAATTTGTAAAGGTGGTTTAAAAGACTTGTATTTTGGTTAGGCTAGCCCCTGCAGACAGAACACTTTCTTTTGGTATTTTTATCAGCTGTGCATAAGGTCTATACTAGTCTAATGATCACTAGGGCCTTTTCAAGCCTAAGCATGCATCCAAAGTCTCTGACAAGTTTAAACAAGAGCTTGGGAGATAAAACATTTACAAGCAGTGGCCTGGGAGATGAACCATTTGCAGGCTGGCTGAGTCTTTTAGAAACATAGTTGCCAGACCAGGGATGAATTTCCCGTTCCCCATCCAGTTGACCAAATTGCACTTAAATTAGGTTAGGGAGGAACTATGCCTCACATTGATGGGAAGGGGAGGAACTATGCCTCACATTGACGGGAAGGGAATCATCTTCCATAGAAGGGGTAGTCTTAAGGATACATACCATTCTCTCAGTCAGGTCCTACTTATATCACAGGCAAAGTTTAAGTCTTTAGAACAGGTAATTCTGGTGGTGTTTGTTTTGTGGAGATGCAGGAGGTCCATCAGGGTGGGGTCTGGTAATACCTTGCATGACAGGCGTAGATCTTCCCTCAACAGCCTGTAGGAGACAGAATACAGGGATACAGACATGGGTGGCCTGCATAGGACATGTTACTTAACACTCTGTATTCTTTTAGTAAGGAGCCTCTGTGGACATTCCAGTTGTTGGCTGTGTCTGGTTAGGTGCATACCAAAGAGGGCATTGTACTTCGTGATAGGTCTGATGAATACTGAATACAGTGGAACAATGATCTCCTTTGACCTGGATGCCATACCTATGTATAAGTTGCACACATGGAATGACTAGATCTCTTCTGCAGACATGTGATGGTCAAAGGCTAGTTCATTGTTTGTGTATCCCCAGTCCCTGACTACTGGCTCAGCTTGTCAGTACGATGGTTACCGGGATAGACTACTTCCTATAGGATACTATTATGCATTTCTTGACATTCAGTTTTAGTTGATTTGTATCTTTTTCTTGTGAATGCTGTAGTTTTAGTTTTATAGTTGCCCAGTCTTTATTGTAAAGCACTTCATCCTGTTTTTTTGTGCTTTCCATTGATAGTATACGCTGGCAATACCTCTGCATTGAGAAACATTCTAAACCTGATAACCCCACACTTGCGCACATACACACAGACCTACATTTTGCATTGAAGAAACTTCATTTGGCTGTTTTAAAACTGTTTAAAACATGAGTGGAAATTTTTTATCTATGACAGAACATAACAGTCTGTCAGTTCATGAATGAGTTTCTGCGGCATTAATTTATGCTGTATAGCTAATGTTCAAAAAGTAGTTTGAAACATAGGTTTAAAAGACTGACAGAGGTTTGACAGCTACACCAGAAGTCTGTTGCTGTTAGTACCAAGTGATGTTTTCTTGCCACGTATGAGCAAATATGTGCTGAAGAAATGGAAAGGTACACAAGATTTATCAGAACACAGACTATTGAAGGCTCTTTGTTGTGTTCTGAAGATGCAGTATACTGTTTTACCAAAATGCAGATAAGTTTTCAGGATGTTCTTCGTCTTCCCTTGCTGCAGTCCTGACAATTGGGGTATAGTCCGCGTCCCAGTCGGCCCGAATACCAGAGTATAAGGCTGACGTCGGTCATGGCGCCTTAGACTGGCGTCAGTACGTCAGGGTACTAATGCGCATGACCGACGTCATTTCCTCAGTCTTTTTTGCCGCATGGTCCGATGCAGAAGCAATTTTGCGAGTGCAGGTTGGCGTTCTGAGATTTTCCGAAACCGGAGTTTCAGACCGAGTACAGAGTTGGCTAAGTAACCCGTTGGAACATTTTGGTTTTTCTTGCCTCAGTATATTACGGATGTCAGAAAAGTGAATAACTGTATTTTTTGTGGGAAGCAGATACCGCATAGGGATTATCATACATTGTGTATACCTTGTTTAGGGCCTGGGCACGCCGTGGTTGGTTGCCGCTCTTGTGCTAGATTTAATAAGCGCACTATTAAGAGGAGGCTTGATTGTGCTAGGTTAGTGTTTGGGAAGCGTTGCAATTATACTATGCCGTCGGATGCTCCGGCGCCTGCTTCATCTAAGAAGCGCAAGGACAAAACAGTGAAGTCTAGGGTGAGGAACCGGCAGTCCCGGACGTCGGTCCTTTAGAAGGCTCAGGAGCCAGAGGTTTTGCCAGGAGTCTCTATGGAGTCTCAGGCAGATACTTTACTGTTACAGGATGTGCCCTCTCAGGAAGTAGGCCAGGCTGAGGGGCTTCTCAGGTAACTGTTCTTCCCTCTCTTCCCAAGGTAGTTAGGGCCTCTCCTTCTGTTTCCAGAGCTTCTTTTAGAGGAAGGCCAAGTTCAGCCTCTGTGGGGCTTCTCCTAGCATTTCGGGCTCTGTGCCTAAGAAACATATGCTTAAAATGGCTGAAGATTTGATTACTCTGATTAGAGGTTCTATGCCCCACCTGATAAGAGGCCTAGGGTGGAACAGGAGTTTGATAGTTTTGAACAGTGTTCACAGGCTTCAGAGTCTTCTGTGGAAGACTTGCAAGAGTTTCCTGCTTATTCTGATTCTGATGTGGATGATTCCACTCCTTCAGCTTCTCCTCCTGAGGATTTTTCATTTTCAGAGACTCTTCACTCCATGAGCGAGCTCTTTAAATGGGAAAGCCTACATTACTCTGACTCCAGAAAAAGGCTTAGGGAATTCTTGTTTTTGCCTCAGCATAGGCCCTTAGCTATTCCTCCTGTGTTGAATGTGGTGGAGGATGTTTATGCAGAGGCTTCTCTGAACCCTGATTCCTTGCCTCCTGCTCCTGTTAAGCCTGATAGGTATTATAGGGTGGCCGAAGCTCATAAGTATTTGTTTAAGAGTCCCAGGGCGGACCCAGAAACTGTTTCTCAGGGGCCTAAAGGTGTTAAAGCTTCTGTTGTTAAAAATCCTGTCCCCTCTGATAAAGAGGCAAGGGCTTTGGATAGGTGGGGTAAGAAAGTATATACTTCTTCCACTCTAGCCATGAGGGCGTTGAATTGTCAATTTCATATGCTGAAATATCAGAATTATCTCCTTTCACAATTGAAATCTAAGGTGGATGCTTTGGCGGAAGGTATTGAGTGTAAAGAATTGCTGGATTTGGTTCATGTGTCTGAACAAGTGGGTAAGCATTCTTTGCAGTGTGGTTTTGATGCTGTTCAGGCCTCCTCGAGGGTGGCTGCTACTAGTTCTGTTCTTCGCAGACATGCATGGTTGAAGGATCAGAATTTAGCTGAGCATGTTAAGACCAGGATTTTGGATGCTCCTTTACAGTCTGATGTGTTGTTTGGACCGCCTGTGGAAGCAGTTTTAAAGAAAATGGAGGACAAAGCTAAGTCTATGCAGACTGTTAAAGATTTTTTGCAGGTGCAACCTCCGAAGTTTAGTAGAAATTGGCCTGCTAAGGGGTGGACATATCCTGCTTATGGTTCCCAGTCTAGGGGTAGATCTAGGCGTGGTAGGGGCAGGGCTCAAGGTTCGTTTAGGCCTAGATCAGACAGTTCACCTGCTCAGACTTCTGGTGAGGGCAGGGGTCAGTCCTTTCGTAAGCAGACCCAATGACCTGCCTTTTCAGCTGCCAGTGGACTCTCGTCTGGCAGCTCCTTTGGGAGGAAGATTGTCTCTTTTCAAAGAAAATTGGGATTTAATCACTCAAGACAGATGGGTGCTGGATATCATTCATCACGGGTACAGATTTTATTTCCACACAATGCCCCTTTCAAAGGCATGCCAGATGTTCCTCCTCCACAAAGAAAAGAGGCTCTCAAGCAAGTTTCTCAGTTACTCCAGATAGGGGCTATTCAGCCAGTCCCTGTATCAGAAAGGGGCTTGGATTTTATTCTCGCCTGTTCCTAGTACCAAAGAAGGGGAACACGTGGAGACCAATTTTGGATTTATCTATCCTCAACACTTATCTGGACATTCCCAAGTTCAAGATGTTGACGTTACAGCAACTGTTACCTCTGCTGGGCAAGGATCACTGGATGGTAACTTTGGATCTCAAGGAAGCTTACCTTCATGTGCCCATAAGGCTAAGTTGCAGACAGTATCTGCGGTTTGAACTGGAGATTTTCATTATCAGTTCTCTGCATTGCCCTTTGGCTTATCTACTGCCCAGAGTATTCACAAAGGTTCTGGCTCCAGTGATAGCTTACTTCAGGCTTCAAGGCATTCAAATTTATCCTTACTTGGACGACTGCCTGATTCTGGCTCAAGAAAAGGAACACCTTCTACAGCATCTGGAATATGTCATAGCAGTGCTAAGATGCCTAGGGTATTCTGTGAACGAAATAAAGTCCAGTCTAGTACCCTCTCAAGACATGTGCTTTCTGGGTGTGAGACTGAATACAGCAGCCCAGATGGCCTTTTTAACCCCGGACAAACAAAAGAGTCTGTCACTTTACTTCCATCAACTATCTCATCAGTCCGTGCTGACTGCAAGGACAGTCCTTCAAGCATTAGGGTTCATGGCATCTTGTATTCTAGTGCTTCCCAATGCCAAACTGCATATGAGGAAGCTGCAATGGTATCTCATAAATGTATGGACACAGCACTGCCAAGATTTGGACACTGTCATTCAAATAATACCTTGCCTTCAAAAGGAATTCTTGTGGTGGGCTCAGGAATGTCACCTAAACAAGGGACTCTCTGTGACCCGGCCAGAGGCGAGTCAGATTTTAACGACAGATGCCTCGGACACTGCTTGGGAGCTCATCTAAATGGAAAGTGGATACAAGACAAGTGGCCTGCCAGACTACAGCATCTACATATCAACATGAAGGAGATGTTAGCAGTCCAGTTTGCATTGATGGCGTTCAAAGAGTTACTTCTTCCAGGGCAGGTGTTGATTCTGACAGACAACACAACTGTCATGTGGTACATCAACAAGCAAGGGGGAACACATTCTTATCCTCTATGCAGGCAAGCAATGATTTTATGGGAGATTGCGTTAAGCCTGCAACTGACTCTTCAGGCAAGGTTTCTGCCAGGAGCACAGAACTCCCTAGCAGATGTATTAAGCAGACAAATCATGGATCCCCACAGTGGAAACTGGATCTTCATGTATTTCAGAAATTGACAGTGTCATGGGGAACTCCAGACATAGATCTGTTCGCTTCTCCACTAAACCACCAGCTGCCAAGGTATTGCACAAAGGGGTTTCATCACACAGCTTGGAAAGTGGATGCTCTGTCTTTCAGTTGGAAAAACCTTCATGTCTATGCCTTTCCACCTCTACCTCTTCTTCCAAAGGTATTACTAAAGGTCAGACAGGACAGGCCAAGGATGATTTTGATAGCTCCAGATTGGCCTCGACAACACTGGTACCCACTTCTAAGGAGTCTTGTAAAGAAGCCTCCATGGCCTTTACCTCTGATTCCTCATTTGTTATCTCAGAAGGACGGTCATCTGCTCAATGTCAAGCTTCAATCTCTTCATCTCACAGCTTGGCATATTCTGTGTTGAAGCATGGTAGCTCTCAGCTTCCTCAACAAGTTTTAAATGTAATTAGGGAAGCTAGAAGGCCTAGTACTAGGAGAGTGTGCATGAAAAATGGAAGAGATTTTTATTTTGGAGTACAGCAAAGAATTTGGAGATTTCAGAGCCTAATTTGAGTGTGGCTCTTCAATATCTTACTGAATTATTGGACAAAGGTTTGTCCTTCTCTTCCATAAAGATTCATGCTGCAGCAATTTCAGCTCACTATGATTGTGACCCACCTTTGTTTTCGCATCCTTTGTTCAAGCAGTTTCTTAGAGGGCAAAGAATATAAGACCCCCACGTAGAGCTCCTACTCCTGCTTGGGATCTCAATTTTGTGTTGGAAAAACTTACTCTACAACCTTTTGAGCCTGCAGCTACTGCTGAATTGAAATATTTGTCATGGAAGACTGCTTTTCTGTTGGCTATTACTTCTGCAAGAAGGGTGTCTGAGTTGCAGGCCCTTATGGCAGTAGAGCCCTTTTGATTTTCCATAAGGACAGGGTATCATTACGTACTAATCCTTCCTTTATGCCTAAGGTGGTTTCTAGTGTGGCTTTAAACCAAACTATTCATTTGCCTACGTTCTTTGCAGATCCTCAAAATAAAGGGGAAAAGATTTTGCACACTTTAGATGTACACAGGCAATTGCGTTATTATTTGAGCAGGACTAAAGATTTTAGGCAGTCTCAGCAGTTACTTGTTTCTTTTGCTTTGAGTTCACAGGGCAAGCCTGTGTCAAAACAAACTATTTCTAGGTGGATTGGCTTTTGCATTGCATTTTGTTATTCCCATCATGGCAAAGAGGTTCCAGCTGGGATTAGGCCTCATTCCACTAGGGCTACTGCCACTTCAACAGCATTTCTAAGGGGGGTGGCAACTAAGGATATTCTGGAAGCAGCTACTTGGAGTTCAGTGCATACTTTCTCTAGGCATTATCACCTGCCTATATACTCTAAGTCTAGAGCTGGTTTTGCCACAGCTGTTTTACAAGGCATGTTGTCAGCTCCTGCTACTTTATAATTTGCCAGCCTCCCTTACCTCTGCTTTGGGATTCTACCCAATTGTCAGGACTGCAGCAAGGGAAGACGAAGAACATAGTACAGTTTTGTACCTACCATAAATGTAGATGTTCGAGGATTCCCTTGCTGCAGTCAATTCTCCCTCCTTCCCCTCTGTGTTTCAGGGTGGTTGTGTAGGTGAGTTTTCATGCTTATATTTTTTGTATGTATTACTGTATATATTGTACATGTTTTTTGGTGCAGGTTGTTTTTGGGACTTGTCTTTTTGGGTCTTCTGACATCTGGGGCAAGAAAAGACTGAGGAAATGACGTCGGTCATGCGCATTAGTACCCTGACGTACTGACGTCAGTCTAAGGCGCCATGACCGGCGTCAGCCTCTCTGGTATTCGGGCCGACTGGGACGCGGACTATACCCAATTGTCAGGACTGCAGCAAGGGAATCCTCGAACATCTACATTTATGGTAGGTACAAAACTGTACTTTTCTTTTACATTTCTATCTGCTAAGCAGTGCTGCCTTTCCCAGGTTACTGGAGTGTTCTGAACATAGGAGCTACACTCCCTCTGTCTCTGTGTCTCTCTCTAGCTTGTAGAAAGATTTTCCTTGGGCAACCCCCCCCCCCCCGGTCCATCTTACTGTGCCTAGTTGAAGTGAACTTTTGTCTACCTGTTTTTGATCCCTTTGTTTCCTTTAGACACTGCAAGCTTCATTAGTGCCTAGGCACGGGATCTTCTGTTTAGAATCTAATGGGAGAGCAGCTACAGAGGGAGGAGAAGTAAATAAAGCTGTGCAGGCTAATAAGCTAAGAATGTTATGCCTGTAATGTTAGTCTTCCATTTGATAGTGCTGTTTTCAGTCTGTGGTGTTAAGTCATCCGGTTTTACAGATTACTGGCTAAGTTAGTCTTGTATGTTATTTCTGTGCATAATAATTGCAGTTCTTTGTGTATGAGATTTGATTTGAATATTCTCTTTAATTCTGCTGTTACCATTTTGTAACATCTATTTGGTTTGAGTTAGTCCAGTATATTATGAATACATCCTTGAATACCTTGAAGGAAGTGTCCTACAGTATTTGAGCAATGGCAGTATGGAAGGTATTTCTAAACCAAGCCCTTTCATGTTTACTTTACTTTTCAGTTGTCTCATTCTTGTTAGTCTAAGCTGCTGTTTTTAGTGTTTGCGTTCTAGAAGTGCAGGTTATCAGATCTTTGGTCTTTGACAGTAGGTAGCTGTATTGATTGAGGCATGATCAAATCACAGTATTGTACTGTGTGAATTCTATATGTGTTTGCTTGTGTAAAATTCAGTGTTCTTATCTCCACCCTTAAAGATTCAGACAGGGATATGGCTTTATCTAGTAGTCCATTGCGATTTCATTGAGTGGGAGTGCCCTTGAAAATCTACAGCTCCTGGTAAGGAGCAAACCTTTCTTCAGAGACCTTTTGTTCCTTTATTAAGCCATGTCAATTGTGCTCTCCAGCAGTCACCTTTTGAGATGATTTCTGAAGCTTCTGTCTGTGGATAATGGATTGTCATTTACTGTGCAAGAAAGGTCATGGACTTGCTAAGTTTATCTGTTGAGCCTTCCTTTCTCATTTCTTCAGGATGAGTAGCTTTGAATTGCTGTTCCTGTTCTGTTCATTCAGAAAGTCAACTCATTCTTTCAAATCAACTAGGAAATATCCCTTCTGAAGTCCTACATTTCTAAGGAGGATTGGCATTCTTTTTCTTTCTTCTTCCTTAGTGATGTCACAATGAGACTTCAGTATTGTCCAAATAAAAGTAATAACTTGTTTCTTTCTGTATTTTGCTGTCTTACGCTTACTGATGATTTTGATTTTTAATTTGAATTGCTTGCATATCCCTTGTGGTCCAGTGTTAGGTGATGGGGATACCTGTACCTTAGTACTTAGAAAATGTGGTGTGAGCACAGATACACTAGGTAATGTAGTTGCATTGCTTTTGTGCGTACACTACCCATAAAACCACACAACAAAATTCTTTAAGCTACAAAATAGGTCATTATATATGACAAATTGAAATATAAAGTCTTCAAGATAATTGTGTAAAGTAAATAAAATATTACGTTATTTGTTTAATGTAGCTAATAAGTATTAGAATGTATTTCCTTCAGAATTTAAACAAAGTGCTTATTACTGTATGCATCTCCACAGACTGAAGAAACAAACATCAGTTACATTTGTTGGTATATGTGCCTGTATAAATATAGTACTTTTTGAGTGTTTCTATCCAATTTGGACCATCTTTCGTAGCTCAAAAATATGGAGAATCTTATTTTGTTTATTTCCTTATACACGTTATAGTTCATACTGATTTGTTTTCATTAATTGTTTTTTTTTTCTGCATCATTTTGATGCTGTCATTTGTTATGTTTAGCTATCTGTGCTATGACAACGTGAACTTCAAGTTTAGCCTGCTCCATTATCAGACCAACTGATAGTTCCATTTCTTGGAGAGTCCTTTTATAAGTATTTATATAAATAAATCGTGTTCATTGTAGGTGTCTTGTTGAATTTGGCAGGTATAGAAAAAAAGACATTACAATAAACCTTAATTTGCGGAGAACATTTCAAATTTTACTTTGTGGTTCCAGTTTGTCTCAAAATATTTGTTAGATGTTAGTTTGGTTTATTTTTTGTGTGTATATGCATGAAAGTTTGTCCAGGGAAAACTTTTTCTCCATCTAATAGTGTGTGCATATGGGGGTGCAGTGCATGTATTGACATTTGTTCCACCCACCTTAAAAATCCAAAAGAGTGCGGACGTGTACTTTTTTAAAATCTTGTGACCAAATTTCTTACCTGCATTTTAAAATTAGTGGGCTTGGTGTTGAAGTAGCAGTCTGGTGGTTGAGTAATCATAGAAGTAGGATATCTGTACATGTTAAGCATACAGGCTTTGATATTAAATCTGAACACAGACAATACTGATGAAACAGATTTCCTGCAATTCTAATGTGTTTGCTTCTATAAGGCTTAAAATGGAATCAAATAATTGGAATTTTTTAATCACTTGTATTTAGAACCAAAGGTGTGTTACTGGTGTCTTATGCATTTGCAGAATAAATATCAGCATTTTATGCTTCTTGGAATTGTCCTTTACATTTATGGATAGGCGAACATGGGAAAAGCCGAGTTTGAGAAATTTTTTTTATTATATGATCATATTTAAATCTTGACTATATAAAAAGTTGCAAACACTAAATTTGCACTGATGTCTTTCAGTATGGTAGAAAAATGGTGATGAGTGTTGATAAAACTGGCTGTGTTTTAGTTGTCACAAACTTGTTTTTGGATGAGGATGTTGTGAGTCCCACTACCCAATAGGAGTTGGTTTTTACTTTTAACCATCAACACTGTCATGCGGTATTGGAGGTGTGTGCCTTCAGCTAAGACATTCAGATGAATTTACTGCTGCCCATCATGGTGTTGGTGGTTGATTTTTGGGATGCAGTCAGTTGTGGACTATCTTTATGTACTTTGAGACTGCCTCTTTTGCAGCACTATAGCACCATAATTTTTTGTTTGACTTAAGACATCAGTTGTTCCTTTCATTCAAGGCCTTCTTATCCATTGCTTATTTAAAGCTGTAGAATCTGTAGTTTATAAAAAAAAATGCATAAAAGTGGAGTCTTTTTTTCTTCGCAGCAGCAGAGTAATAGATGATTTGTAACATGCTTGTAGCTCTGCTGTACTTGATAATTGTTTTATTAACCGTTAACACTGATTGACAGAATTTGTATGTCCTGAATGTTTGCAAGGATGTGTTTTACACACATGACAATACTTAATGCTTCTTTATTGCCATTGGAATTCAAAAGTTTCTGGCACTGTAAGCACATGGGTAGATTGAACATTTTTGAAGATTTTATCACACTTTTAACCCATCTACTGTTTGAACACACATTATTTAAATGTAGGGAATATAGTACTGTAGGAAACCTGTAAAACGCAAAAAAAAGGAAAAAGCGCACCAAAGTAACCGCACTTTATTAGATCTCCAAAAAAAGCCACAAGTAATCCAACCAGATATAAACGCTTTAAAACCATACAATGCGTTTTCGTCCACTAAACAGTGAGACTTCATCAGACAATTGAGTAAAATTTAATTAGTCTTTATATAATGAGATTTAAAATCAAATGACCAGTAAAAACTTTTGCATTCTGGCTAAGGAAACCTAGGAAACCTACCACTTTTAGGTGCACAGTGTTCTTGTACATAGATTTCCTTGTGTTTTTTTTTTTTCTTAATCAGTGCTGTAAGAACTTTTCAGTTAGGTGTTCCAGTGCCATACATTTGTTTTTACTGGGAATAGGCAGTGTCTATTTACAGTGGAGGCCTGGAGAGAAATGATTCATTATTAGCACAGTAAGAGTTTATAGGTAAAAATAAATAATGCAAACAATGTTCTTAGTTTTGATAATCTGCTGCAGTAGCCAGAGCTATATGGGGTTATATCCTTCCAAGGATATAACAGCCCAACAGCTTCCAAAGCTTCAGGGCACTTCCCACATGTCAAGGTGTCAATCAGCTCTATATGACCTGACTAAAAGACAAGTGTGATTACAAAACCATTCAGAACTTTACTGCCACCAAGGAGTACACTCCTTTAAGGCTTCTGAGGTTTGAAAGTTGGCTTGTATTTTTCTTTGCTGAGCAGATAAGTTCCTTGGGGGGGCTTCCATTTTCTTATATATATATATATATATATATATATATATATATATATATATTGTGTGTGTGTGTGTATGTATGTGCATATATATATATATATATATATATATATATATATATATATATTTATGTTTTATTAAATTATCGTGAATCTAGGAGTGCTGTATTGTAATGGACAGTATTGAGACTGAAATGTACTTTTAAACGGAGCACTTGTTTATTCTGTCCGTTTTAAAATAGTGTAAACTAACTGGTCATATATTTTCTGTGGAGAAATTGTGTTTAATTTTACATTGTGGGGCTGCCATAGAGTTTGAAAGTGCTTTTTACTGTGTTTTTCTGTCAAAAAAGTGACTTCTGTGGACTGGTAGTTTTACTGGCGTTTGCTGCTCATCTTTCCTGGGAAAGAAGCATAACACTCTGCTTGACCATGGAACGTTGGTCCCATGGTCGTTTTTTTTTTCCAGCCACAAAAAGTTTAGCAAACAACCTTTGCTGCCACAGCAGGCTGGAACTTTGTGTCAGCTGCAGGTGGGTGAGACTGCTGTGGCCATTTGTTGTACCTCAGACCACTCATCTTTTAACGTGAATCCCTATTTTGTAGCACCTATAGTCCCCATGGACTGGGGTTAGTCACGTTCTCTGAGGCTGTTGGCGTCCCCTCAGTGGAAAAGGGGGAGACATTCTTGTCAGTCTTGGGAAACAGAATAGGGGAGGCTTCTCTGTTATGTCAGAATGCTATGCCCATCTCTAGGGAAGCAGTGTCTGACATTAGAAACACTGTTGGCCCCATTTTTCCTGTCAAAAGGAAACCAAAAAACAAACCTGTATCTACTCCTCTTTAAATTTCTTTGGGCAGGAGTAGTTTACAGGGACTGGCTCATGGTTTAACTTGAGCTGTTGATCCTTATTGCAGAGTAGTTTCTGGTAAAAGAGGGATACCTTTTTTCCTGAAGAGATTCAGGATTCTAAATCTGAACAGGAACATGTAGGGACAGATTCATTTTTTCCCCCAGATTTCTGATTCAGCTCAAAGGAGAGCTCAGTTTCTGATTCTTCTTGTGGGGGGTTTCGTCTTCCTCTGAAACTATTGCTAGAATGTCTCAGTGTTTTCAGTCCCTCAGAGAATACTACGAGTTGTTACAGAATGATTTTTCAGAACCTTTATGCATTCCTCCAGTCCAGTCCTATCCTGTGTGCTTTATAGAATGTGTGTATATTACTGCCTGCAGTTTTTCATATAGTTAGCCAGGTTTTCCTAAAAAGTCAGATAGGCTGTTTAAAGTTCCTCAGTCCTTTAAATTTGTATAAACTATCCCCAAACCTGACTCAGCAGCTGTAGCCTTACTTGATCCCACTGCAGCTAATTAATCACTTAGTTAATTCTGATAAGGATGGGAAAATTATTGATGAGTATTGGGGGGGAGGGTATATTTCTGCAGCTTTGATTTTCAGAATTTTAAATTGTCAGGCTCGTATGTTAGTTTGTTGTGACATATTGTGAAAGTATGAAGAATGTTTATATGTAGTTTCTTCTTGTGAAGAATGGGTTAGGAGTTGGCATAATGGTAAGGGTGTTTACCTCATGGACAAAGTACAGGATTTGATTCTTACCTTTGAGGTACATTGACTAGGCTTAAAAAATTGACAGGAATAACTAGCCTAATACTTGAGAACCTAAAAAAGAAATCGCACAACAATGGAGAAAAGAAAAATCCCTGCATCTGATTAACTGTTGGTGAGAAAATAGAAACCACACTGGCAATAATTTAAATACAAAAAGAAGTGACTTGTGAGCTAAAACCTGTGGGGAATTGAACTTAATGTGCTTAGACTTCCTTCATTACTGTTGAAGGTTGATATAATTAAGGTGTTTCCCTCACAGACACAAGTTACAGGCTTTGATTCTGACCTCTGAGAAAAAAAAGGTTAGGTTTAAAAAATGTCCCAGAAGGGAAGCCTAGCCCTAGTAGTTGCCTAAAAACCTAAGAAAAAAATTCTTTAACTTCTATTGTACAACTCATTGTTTGCAGTGTTTGTGATTCTGTTGACAATAGTTCCAGGGCTATTGCCACTGGCATGGTTTTAAGGAGGCTGCCTTGGCTGCATTCTGAGAATGCCCAAATTTTCCCTTGGCTAGGAATTTGGTGTTTGGCCTCTAGAGGTGATCAAAAAAGTGTGATGAAAGGGACAAGCTGATCCAGGGAATCTCAAAGACATTTCAGCCCTCCTTTTCTGAATCGTCCAAGCGATTGTCTTTCTTTTCATCTAGTTTTGGCAAAAAAAACCCAGAATAAATGGTCTTTACAGAATTCCAGTAAATGGACATTTAAGAAGTGGCAAGGGGGTTCCAAAAAGTAGTCTCAAGGGGGTTCCAAAAAGTAGTCTCAAACCTATCAAAATGAAGTACTGTTCAAAATAACTTGTGGCTGCCTCCCACCCTAGCCCATATTCTCTTCCTGAAAGTCTGAAACTCCATTTTTCTTTTTGGCAACAGATTGTTTCAGACAAATGGGTTCTGAAAATCATTCAGCAGGCTTACAGATGGCAGTGGGAGGAAATTCCTCTTTCCAGAGGGTCATTCCTGATATTGCAGATCAGACTCTCTCTCTTCTTTTTGTGTTCGTGACATGCTGTGTCAAGGAGTGATAGAATTAGTTCTTCCTTCCCAGGTGGGAAGGGGTTTATTCAAGGATGTTCCTTGTGTCAAAGAAAGAAAATGCTTTTGGAGACAAGTTCTAGATTTTTCTTTCCTAAGCGGTTTGTCATTGTGCCCAAATTCAAAATGCTGTCACTTCACAACCTGTTATATTTTCTTCTTCCTTCAAGTTTCCTGTTAACACCAGACTTAAAAGATGCTTATCACATCCCTGTTTATCCAGACTTCAGGCGTTCTTAAGGTTTTGTGTGTCTGGATCACATTATCAGTTCTATGCCTTACCCTTTGGATTATCTACTGCACAAAGAGTGTTCACAATGCGTCTAGCTCCAGTAAAAGCTCATTGCAGGCTATAGGGTATCCACATTTTTCCATATTTAGATGACTTGCTTATCTTTGCAGTCTTTTTTAAAATGCCAGGTGTTTTTCTCTCTCTCTTGGTTGAGTGCTCTCTTGCACAAGCTGGGATTCCAGGAGAACATCCAAAAGTGTTTTTTGATTCCCTCACACAGGATTGTGTTCCTGGGATGTTATCTAAATCCTTCAGTTCAAAGAACTTTTCTTGCACAGGAAAAAAATAGATGTTTATCTAGATTTATTTCTAAAATTTTCCACTCCGACTTCAGTCACTGAGAGGGAATGCCTCAGAATTTTGGGTGTCATAGCATCTATGGTTCTCATGATACCTCTGGCAAGACTCCAAATGAGAAGGATATAGTGCTGTCTGAAATCTCTGTGGTCCAAGCATCAACACCCTTTATCTTTTCAGAGCCCAGTACTGAGGATTGTCAGAAGAGAAACTTTTTGTGTAGATACAGATATCTTTAAATTCAGGTCTCCCCTTCTCCATCCCTACTGCAAAGCAGTCAGTCACCATAGACGCTTTGGACTTTACTTGGGAGCTGTTTCAGAATGGATAAAAGTCCAGGGGGTGTGGGACACCAAGGATAGATGCAAGTGCATAAATATGATCAAGGAGATGCTTGCCCTGATCAAGGCTCTCATCTCTATCAGCCGTCTTTGGTCCCCGAGATGTGTTCAAATTGTTACAATCACGGTCATGTGATACATCAACAAGCAAGGGAGATTCAAGTCTTACCCTTCTTTGCAGACTAACCATGCTAGTGTGTGATATAACTTCACAGCAAAGTCTCACTCTACAGGCATCCTGCAATCTGTCGGAGCAAAATTGTGTGGGAGCAGGACCACAGTGAAGCCTAAAGAATGGAAATTAAATCAAGGGATCTTCCAAGATTTGATCCAGCTGTGGGGAGCTCCTCAAGTAGATTTCTTTGCCTTCTGTCTGAATAATCAGCTGACAAAATTCTATTTCAGGATTCCATGGCAAGAAGGCCTGAAAAGTCTGTACCTTTTCCTTTTCTGTGAACAAGAATGTTGTGTATTCCTTTCTACCTTTCCACTAATATCCAGAGTACGTTTGAGGAATTGGAAGGAATCCTCCAAGATCATTGTGGTAACCCCCATCTAGTCCAGGCAGTCATGGTTCTCCCTTCTTTTGGAAATGTCCAAGGGTAATTCACCGCAAACTTCCTCACAGAATGGATCTACTTGCACAAAAACAGGGGTGCTTGATTCTTCTGACATCAATCATTTTCAGTTGACTGCCTGGATGATGGCGTCTTAATTTTCTTTTAGGCACGTTTTTATGGACATGCAGCAGGTACTAATTGAGGAGAGCCTACTACTAGAAAATCATATATTAGCAAATGGAAAAGGTTTAATAGTTGATGCCAACAACATAACCAGCACCCATTCAGGGCTAGTTGTTCTCGGGTTTTACATATTTGTTTGAGTTACTATCTTATGGCCTTTCTTATTCCTCTCTTGAGGTTTATTTATCGGACACTTCAGCATGTCTGCCCATGGATTCTCCTCTTTCCAGGCAGTCTCATGTCAAAATGTTACTATTTCCAAATGGCTGTCTAAGGTTATTACCTTTTGTAATGCTCACCATGAGAAATGTATTCTAGGCTGGGTCAAGGCACACTTCACCAGGGCCTTGCTTAATCTGTCTTTGAGACAGGTGGACGTCTTTGAGATGGTTACCAAGGCTACAGACAAGGGAAAGGTGGTAAACACACAGCCTACCTAGACCTCGCAAAGGCCTTCGACACCATTCCCCATTCTGGTATTATAGACAAGCTCACCAGCCTGAACATAAACCCCTATGTCACAAGATGGGTTGCCAATTGGCTCATGGACAGAACTCACATGGTGAGAGTTGCGGGAGCTAGGTCTGACTCTAAACCGGTTACAAGTGGCATTCCCCAGGGCTCAGTCATAGGACCCTCCTGTTCGACCTATACTTTTCAGAGGTTCAGACAAGCACAGGAGGACTATGGCGGACCAAGTTTGCAGACGAATGCAAACTAGGGGCTATAATTGAATCACCGGCTGACACAGACATCCTCCAAAAGGGTCTCACTGAGACGGATACCTGGTGTCAAAATCATGGCCTCAAGCTAAATGCCAAAAAGAGCATAGTTATTCCCTTTGGAAATAACAAAGTACCCACAAACTACCACATAGGTGGTAGTCCCCTAAATACAAAAAAACGTAATAAGGGATCTGGGGACCCAAGTAGATAGTCATCTATCCTTTGATAATCACATTGCCAAAGTGGTTAGAAAATCCTTCTATGTGGCCCACCTAATCACAAAAGGGTTTGCATCCAGATGAAAAGAGGTCATTGTGCCCCTCCACTCATCACTCATCAGACCCATCATAGAGTACAATGCCCCATTTGGGATGTACCTTACAAGACACCTGCAACCGTTGGAAAGACCACAAAAGTACCTCACCAAGAGGATCATTGGCCTCAAACAGATGCCCTATGCAACTCGACTGAAGAAACTCCAGCTGTATTCTGTTGCATACCACATGCTCAGAGATGATCTCTGCCTCCAACCCAGAATTGATGGACATGCTCCACCTAAAGAAAACCTTATCCCCTCGAGCCACACGCTCTAGGGATCTAAACCTCACCACAACAATAAATAGGACGTGCTGGAGGGATAGATTCCTGTCCCAGAGACTTCCCATGCTTTGGAACAAGATTCCAGTCTACATTAGGCAGAGCTCCTCACTAGCATTCTTCAAGAAAAACCTTGACGAGTGGATGGGAAACAAAGTTTACCCCGGGGATCAGTTCAGTGACTCTGCTGGACAGAGGCACAAGGAACTAATCTAGGGAGCGGCAAAAGCCAACACATTCTGGCTAGGCTTATAAATGCCTACGGGCAGATAGCCTAGTACCTACCTATGAACCTATGGGCTCAAGTTTAATGCCAAGAAATGTATAGTTATCCCCTTTGGGAAAAAACATGTACCCATGAATTACCATATAGGTGACTAAACACCAAAAGTGTGATGAGAGACCCAGGGACACAGGTGGACAGTGGTCTCACCTTCGATAACCACATTGCCACAACAGTCAGGAAATCCTTCTATGTGGCACACCTCATCACTAAAGGCTTTTCATTCAGAAAAAAAGAGGTCATTGTCCGACTCATCCCTCATTAGACCCATTATAGAGTACAACGCCTCATTTGGTATGTACCTCACAAGACATCTGCAACAGCTGGAAAGGCCGCAGAAATACCTTACTAAAAGAATAACAGGCCTAAAGCAGATGTCCTATGCTGACCATCTAAAAAAACTCCAGCTATACTCTGTGGCATGTTGTCTACTCAGAGGCGATCTCTGCTTAACATACAAGGCCATGTCAAACCCTGAGCTGTTGGACATGTTCCACTTAAAGAAATCCAAATCCCTCAGAGCCACATGCTCCAGGGATCTAAACCTTGTCATCACAATGAACAAAACATGCTGGAGGAATAGGTTCCTGACCCAGAGGCTCCCCATACTCTGGAATAGACTGCACGTCCATGTCAAGCAGAGCGCCTCCTTGGCCCTCTTCAAAAGGAACCGTGACAATTGGATGGGAGATAGGAAAATCACCCTGGGGATCACGTCAGTCACCCTGCTAGACAGGAATCCAGGGAAGTAAATATTGTGGGAAGAAATATCCAGGGAATTGTTATGGCTAGGCTTGTATAGGCCCTAGGGCCGATAGCCTAGTACCAGCCTATCTGGCTTTTTGGAAAGGGTTGAATTCTAGACGTATTCTAACAGCTGTGGATTGGTCATCTGTACATACTTTTACAAAGCACTTTAAGCTTGATTCCTTCTCTAGGACTAGATCAGGTTTTCCTAGAACCATTAACAAGAGGCTCCTGGACCCTTCTCTTCAAATGTAGTTAGCTGTGGTAATCCACCCATATAGCTGTAGCTATTGCAGCAGTGATCAATATGAGGAACATAGTACAACTGCGTAAATTTAATTTACTATAAAAGTAGATGTTTGATCACTGCCACAGTAACTGATACCTTGCTGCTACTTTTCTGACAAGTGGAAAAGGTATTGTTCCTGGATTCACAGTAAAGGAGCGGATACAGCCACAGCCCTCCTTGCCTCTCATCCGGGATTACCTAGCAGACCTACTCCACAGAGGTCTTTCCTTCTCCTCCATTAAGATCCATGCCTCTGCCATCTCTGCTCATTACAGCACTGAGCCACTTCTCTTCTCTCACCCTCTCATCAAGCAGTTCCTGAAAGGGGCTAACAACTTAAGGCCACCAAGAAGAGCCCCCACTCCTGCTTGGGACCTGAACTTTGTGTTGGAAAAGCTCACGCTACCCCCTTTGAGCATGCAGCTTCAGCAGAGTTACAATTTCTCTATTGGAAAACAGCCTTGGTTCTGGCCACCACTTCAGCTAGAAGAGTGTCTGAGCTACAAGCACTTATGGCTGTGGAATCCTTCATTAATTTTCATGTTGACAGGGTCTCCCTCAGGACTAACCCAACTTTCATGCCTAAAGTGGTGTCCAGTGTCGCTCTCAACCAATCTATTGCCCACCTTTTTCCCTAATCCTCAAAATAAGGGGGAAAGGATCATGCACTCTTTAGATGTGCACAATCAACTCAGATTCTACCTTGATAGGACTAAGTCTTTTAGGAAATCTGACCAGTTACTAGTCAGCTTTGCACCAGTGGCAGAGGGCAAGGCCATATCAAAACAAGCCATCTCCAAATGGATAGCACACTGTATCCATTTCTGTGACAGACACCATGAGAAACCACCCACTCAGGGAGTCTGAACGCATTTCAGTAAGGCAACTTCAACCTTTACAGCCTTTCTCAGAGGCGTCATTACCAGGGACATTCTGGAAACTGCTACTTGGAGTTCTGTTCATACCTTCACCAAGCTTTACCACCTGCCTACCTTTTCCAAATCCAGGGCAGGCTTTGCAGCAGTAGTCCTGCAGGGCATACTAGCCAGCTGCAACTCTTCTTGACTGCCTCCACCCATTCTTTAGCTTTGGGGATCAACCCAAGTATGATGACTGCAACAGTGAAACACGAAGAACATAGTACAGTTGTGTACGCTTGCCATAAATGTAGATGTTCGAATGTATTCACTGTTGCAGTCCTGCTTTCCCACCCTACAGCCCCCTTGTATCTCTCTCTCTCTCTCTCTCTTCCTCGCTCTTTACAGGGCTATTGGTATTTAATTTTTACTGGTTGTGTTTTTCCACCATAACTTAGCTCCCTATTTGGGGGCTCCTGACATTTGGGGCAAGAAAAACTGATGTAATGGTGTCGGCTGCCTGTTTTTTATACTTCCGACGACCTGACATCGGTACTGAAATGATTTCGACAGCAACAGACACAGAAATACTAAGCCTCTGGTATTCGGGCCAACTGATGGTTACCCCTGGCAGGATAACCCAAGTGTGATGACTGCAACAGTGAATATACTCGAACATCTACATTTATGGTAGGTGTACACAACTGTACTTAGTCTCTAATCCAGGGCTCCCTTTTGATCCCCCTCTTCCATCTCAGGAACTGTCCACAGGTGCTTCAAACATGGGAAGGGGAGCAGCTTTTGGCTTCCTAAAGGTGCCAGGGGGTGTGGTCACCTCTTCAGCAGAAAGAGCACATCAGTGTTACAAATGAGAGTTGTTCTGCTGGTGCTTCAGGCTTTTCATCCCAGGGTCTTCTCAAGGTATTTACAAAACTATACCACAATAATGTGGTATGTAAACAAACAGGGAGGACAAGATCTTATCTTCTTTGATGGTTGGCACTCCTGGTGTGGGATCTTGCTGTCCAGTATCAAGCGACTCTCCAGGCAGTTTACATTCCCTCAGGTCAAAACATTGTGGCAGACCGTCTGAGCCCTTAACTCAATCCCACGAATGGGTGCTTCACAGGGATGTGTTTGTGGACATTGTCCACCGGTGGGGTACTCCTCAAATAGACATATTTGCGACAATTTACTCTGTTTTGTGCTCGAGTCCCAGGTCCTCTGGTGTTTGGATGGTGGATGGCCCTATCTTTCTCTTGAAAGAGGATGTTTGTTTGTGTTTCATTACTTTCCCCTTATTCCAGAAGTCCTGTTCATAATTCATCAGCATGCTTCCAAACTCTTGTTGGTGAATGTCTTTTGGCTGAGACAGCATTGGTCCTCTTCTGCATTTAGCCAAGAGTGGTCATCACACATTACCTTATAGGGTGGACTTACTTGCACAAGACAAGGGATCTCGCATCCATCCCCATCTGTCCAGTCTTCAACTTACGTTATGAGTGATATGATTTTGATTCTGTAGACACCTTTTTTTCTGAGGACGTGCTTAGGGTCCTGCAGGAGGCCAGGAAACCCAGTACTAGGAAATCCTGTTTATCCAAATGGAAGAGGTTTTCTGTTTGGTGTCTTTCTTGAAACTTGGATCCACTTTCTTTGGATACTGCTTTGGTTCTCCCTTATTTGAGTGAATTGCTCATTGTTGGGTTGTCTTATTCTTCTCTTAAGGCCCATTTATCAGCCAGTGCTACTTGTCTCCTACTTTAGCTTCTAGATTTTAGGCTAAACAATTCCTAAAAGGTACCCTTCATATTAGGCCTCACAGGAAGCCTGTTCCTCCTCCCTGGTATCTTAATTTTGTTTTGGAAAATTTTGACTTGGGCTCTTTTTGAGCCTGCAGCTTCAGCTTCCTTGCGGCATTGCTCTTGGAAGACTGTACATTTGTCAGCCCTTACTTCTGCCAGACTGGTGTCTGAGGTTCAAGACCTTATGGCTTTTCCTCCTTTTTTCCTTCTTCATAAGGACAGGGTGCCCTTGTGTACTGATTCTTTTTTAATACCCAGGGTGGTGAATTAATTGTTCCTTAATCAATTGATTCATTTGTCTACTTTTTCCCTTCTCCGCAATCTGCTAGTGAGAATGTGCTGCACATGTTGGATGTACGTAGATAACTCAGATTTTATTTGGATAAGACTATTAGAAAATCTGGTTAGCTCTTTGTTTCCTTTCATCCTAATTGCTTAGGATTAGCTGTATTTAAGCAAACTATTTCTTCTTGGATCTCAAAAGCTCTTTCTTTTTTTTTTATTCCTTTCATGGTAAGATCCTTCTTTATCCTGTGAAGGCTCGTTCTACTAGGGCTGTGGCTTCTTCTGGTGCTTTTTTCAAAGGTTTGAGTACTAACTCTCTTCTTGAGGCAGCTGCCTGGACTTCTGTACATGCATTTACCAAGCACTACAAGTTGGATGGAATCTTCAGAGCTAGAACTATTTTTGCTAGGGCCACCCTTCATGGCCTCCTAGAGGGCTCTGCTGGTCTTTCCTCCTCCCAAGTTGTTTCTTGAGCTTTGGTACTCTCCCTAATGTAAAGAATACTGCAGCAGTAAAATGGAAGGGCATAGTATAGTTGTGTAAAATCTTACCGTACCTGTAGGTGTCCTTCTCTTCATTGTTGCAGTATTCACTCTCCCTCATCCGGCCCTGGTCCATTTCTCTTCTGGATGTATTGATTACCTCTCTTTTCCTTGGATTGGCGTTGCTACTGGGGCTGTCTGTTCTGAGGTTGATGCATCCAGACGTGACCTTTATGCCCTATGCTACACAAGGCACGTACTTCTGATGTATGGTGTACCTTAAGGCAACCAAAAGGCTTTGTTATACTGGCAGGACATCGGGTTGCCCTTGGCCGGGGATCCGTAATGTATAGCATACTGCAGCCTACTGTTGCAGTAAGATTTTACACAATTGTACTTTCATGTAAACCAGTTCAGGATCTTTGATCTTTCTTTCTGAAATGGTTTGCGAAAGTGCCCTATTTCAAAATGCTGTCGCTTCACAACTTATCCCTTATTCCCAGAGTTTTCTAGTGACTTTACATATCACGTTCCTGTAGATCCAGATTTCAGTTTGTTTTTTGTTTTTTAAGGTTTTTTTCTGCCTGGATCACATTGCTAGATATTTATAGTGTTTCACTGTTGCAGTCATTACACTTGGGTTATCCTGCTGGCAGGCGACCCGCAGTCGGCCCGAGTTCCAAAGTCTTGGTCCTGCGTTGGTTGCTGTCGCCTCTTCCCTGACGTCAGTGCGCCAGGGGTATAAAAGTTGCAACCGACGCCATTTTATTCAGTCTTTCTTGCCACATGGTGCCCGAAGCAAAAGCAGTTCGCAAATGCCGGTCGGTCGACACCTGAGATTTTCAAAATTGAGTTTCAGAACCAAAGTCTTCAATAAAGCTAAGTACCCCGTTGGGGAAAATTTTTCTTGCTCCAGACCGATGTCAGTAAAAGTTAATAATTGTATCTCTTGTGGGAAGCAAATACCTCATAAGGACTTTTAATCTTACTGTATTCCTTGCCTAGGCCCTGACCACGACGTTACTAGTTGTCGGTTTTGTGCTGGATTCAATAAACGCACTATTAAACGTCTGTTTGATTTTGCTTTACATTATTTTGGCCGAAGGTTTAATTACATAATGCCATCGGAACAACCGACGACCGGAATTTATAAAAAATGCAAAGACAAAGAAAAGGACAGGCATCCGAGGTCCAAAACTGACTAAACCTCTTCTAGGCCAGTCGCCGGTTCTCAGTGAGGTGCTTTCGCAGCCCCTGACACCCGCTACCTCAGAGCCACAGGCTGTAACCGACAGCCACGTGGAGACACTGAGGCCTGTGGATACTCAAGGTATTGGGCCTACGGAAACTATTCCCTCAGATGGGTCCAGAGCCGCTGAGCAGGCATCGGCTTCTGAGGGTGTTTTCAGACCTTCACAGCTTACAATTAAGCCCACTACAGCAGCAAAGGCAAAGTCAAAAACACCATTAAAGACAAGGAAACAAGTACAACATTCTCCAGAACAGTCATCCATGCCAAAGAAACAGATGCTTAAAATGGCCGAAGACCTAATTACTTTAATCAGGGGTTCCATCCCCCTCCTGACAAAAGTCCTAGGCAAGACACTGACTTATTCCTCTAACTAGGTTTCCATTTTTTCTGATTCCTCTTCTGATCAGGGATACTCCCTCCCTCCCTATGAGGACTCTGATGCAGAAGAGTCTATACCTTCAGCCTCTCCGCCTGAGGATCATTCTTTTGGAGAAACCCTGCACACCATGAGGGAGCATTTCCATTGGGAGAGCCGGGATTATTCAGAATCCAAGAAAAGGCTCTGAGACTTCCTTTTATTGCCTCCGCACAGACCCCTGGCTATCCCCCCTGTGCTTGATATTGTTGATGATGTTTTGTCTGAATCCAGTTTGTCCCCTGATTCTTTACCCCCTACACCAGTCAAGCCAGACCGGTACTACAGGGTCCCTGACTCTCATAAATTTATTTACAAAAACCCTGCTGCAGACCCAGAAGCAGTTTCTCAGGGTCCTAAAGGGGTTAAGGCTTCCATTGCTAAAAATCCTGTCCCCTCGGATAGGATTCCAGAGCTCTGGACAGATGGGGGGAAAAGTTTACACTTCTGCTACTTTAGCTGTAAGGGCTTTAAACTGCCAGTTTCACATGCTTAAATATCAACAGTACCTCATGTCATTGTTAAAACAGAAAATAGTTTCAAATTCAGAAAGTCCCGACAGTAAGGAAATGCAGGATTTATTGCATGCAGTTGAACAAGTGGGAAAGCATACTCTGCAATGTGGTTTTGATTCATTAGAGGCTTCTTGTAGAGCCGCAGTTACAGGCTCTGCTATTCGAAGGCATGCTTGGTTGAAAGAACAAAGTTTACCTGATCATGTTAAAGTAAAATTATTGGATGCTCCACTACAGTATGATACTTTGTTTGGTGTTAAGGCAGAAGTGGTGTTAAAGAAAATGGAGGATAAAGCAAAATCAATGCAGACAGTGAAAGATTTTTTACAGGTTCCACCACCTAGATTTAGCAGAAACTGGCCTTCAAAAAATAGGTCCTTTCCAGTGTCAGGCCACAAAGAGGCAGATACAGATGCCCAAGAGGCAGATCTCAGCCCCAAGGCTCCTACAGACCTAAACAATGGGGTGCTTCAGCCCCCAAAGGAGGGGAAGACCAATCACAACCTTATAGGAAACAGTCCCAATGACTTCCCTCTACAAATGCCAAGCACTTACCTTTTGACAGCACCCTAGCACTTTTCTCAAAAAAATCGGCACATGATCACCCAGGACCAATGGGTGCTGAATATTGTTTCTCAAGGTTACAGGTTCCACTTCCACACGCGTCCAAAATCAAAAGGTAGGCCAGACCTGCCACAAAACCAATGGGCAGAGGCACAAAAACCGATTGCTGCTCTTATGGACATGGGAGCTATTCAAAAAGTTCCACAGCAAGAACAGGGACAAGGATTTTACTCGACTTTTCTTAGTACCCAGAAAGGGCAAAGCCTGGAGACCAGTACTGGACCTGTCAATCCTAAATACTTTCCTGGATGTTCCAAAATTCAAAATGTTAACACTACAGAAACTTCTGCCCATGCTGGGCAAGAAGGCTTGGCTAGTTACTTTGGACCTCAAGGTGGCATACCTGCATGTCCCAATCAGACAATCTTGCAGAAGATACATCAGATTCATAGCAGGCTGAATGCATTACCAATTCTCTGCACTGCCCTTTGGCTTATCTACTGCACCCAGGGTCTTCACAAAATGCCTGGCTCCAGTAATTGCATTTTGCAGACAAAAAGGTATTCAAATACATCCCTACTTGGACGACTGCCTTTTTCAAGCAGAGAGCAAGGACATTCTTCTAAAGCATCTGGCATTTGTAAAAAGATTACTAATTTGCCTAGGATACACAGTAACTGAAAGGAAATCAAAACTAGTGCCCTCTCGAGATAATATACCTGAGCGCAAGCTTAAATACAACTGCCCAGATCGCTTATCTCACGCCAGACAAACAAAGGCAACTGACTCATTACTTTCAAATGATAGCAACAAAAACCCAGTTCCCTGCAAGAAAAATTCTGCAGGCCCTGGGCTTCATGGCATTCTGAATTCTACTAATTCCATATGCAAAACTGCATATGAGGAAACTACAATGGTATCTAAAAAGTGTTTGGACTCAGCATTGTCACAGCCTGGAGACCATCATAAGTTTAATTCCCTGCCTACAACAGGAGTTTCGATGGTGGTCCCAGGCCTGTCACCACAACAAGGGACAGCCTTTCACTTTACCCACAGCCAGGCAGACAATAACAACGGATGCATCGGATTATGCGTGGGGGGCACATATGGCAGGAAACTGTATTCAGGGCACGTGGCCCAAGGAACAAATGCATCTTCACATCAATCAAAAAGAGATGCTAGATGTACAGAATGCCCTGACAGCTTTCAAGGACCTACTACATCCAGGACAACTATTAATAAAGACGGACAATACCACAGTTATGTGGTACATAAGCAAGGGGGCACACATTCCTACCCCCTGTGCAGGCAAGCCATGACTTTGTGGAACACAGCACTAACCTGTCAAGTACATCTGCAGGCACAATTCCTGCCAGGAACAAAAAACACACTGGCAGACGAGCTAAGCAGAAATCTCATGGATCCTCACGAATGGAAGCTAAATCCACAAGTGTTCAGCATTATAACAAGTTAATGGTTACGCCCAGACATAGATCTTTTTGCCTCCCCTCACAATTACCAAATACAGAAATTTTGCACAAGAACTTATCACTCTCAAGCATGGAAAGTGGATGCTCTATCATTCAGCTGGAAAGGCCTGACAGTCTATGCCTTCCCTCCGATGCCTCTTCTTACCAAGGTGCTAGTAAAAGTCAGACAAGAAAGGCCAAAAATTATCCTGATTGCCCCAGACCTGTCACGCCAGCACTGGTACCCAATCCTAAAGAGTTTGACTCAAGACCCAGCTTCTTCTACCGCAAATTTATCATCTTCTGACACAACAGAACAATCAGATTCTGCACAGTCAACTCAGAACCTTAAACCTGGCAGCATGGCAGATAATGTAGCCACTCAGACTGCACCTCTCTCTAAAGCTGTTATGGATGTCATTTTAGAAGCCAGGAGGCCCAGCACTAGGAAATATTATGCAGAAAAATGGAAGAGATTCTGTGCTTGGAACCAGGAACAAGGGCTCGAACCACTTGTCCCTAATATACCTCAGATTTTACAATGCCTAACCGAGATGCTGGACAAAGGCTTATCTTTCTCATCTATTAAAATCCATGCCTCTGCCATTTCAGCCCATTACAATACGAAACTTCCTATTTTTTCACATCCTCTACTACGACAGTACCTCAGAGGGGCAAAAAAATATAAGACCCCCCAAGGAGAGCACCAGTACCAACCTGGGACCTCAATTTTGTTTTAGAAAAACTCACACTTACTCCTTTTGAACTAGCCAGCACAGCTGATCTAAAATTCTTATCATGGAAAACTGCTCTGCTCCTAGCAATAACTTCAGCAAGAAGAGTCTCAGAGTTACAGGCATTAATGGCTGTGGAACCTTTCCTCATTTTTCATCAGGACAGGGTTTCTCTAAGGACAAACCCAACATTCATGCCAAAAGTCGTCTCCAATGTGGCCTTAAACCAAACCATTCATTTACCCAAATCCCCAGAATAAAGGGGAGAGACTTCTGCACACTTTGGATATACACAGACAGCTACGATTCTACTTGGACAAAAGAAAAGCTTTCAGAAAAACTGAGCAACTGTTTGTAGCCTATGCTGCAGGATACCATAAATGTAGATGTTCGAGTGTATTCACTGTTGCAGTCCAGGTTACCCACCCACCATCCCCCTTTTTTCATTGCTGGGACTTTTCATCTCTATACAACCTATGTGTTGTATTTGCTTGTAGATGAAGGGAATGATTATAGTAATATATGCATGTTTTTTGGTATAATTTTTTCTTTTCAGCCTTCCTATCTGGGGGCACCTGACATCTGGGGCAAGAAAAACTGAAGAAGATGGCGTCAGTTGCAACTTTTATACCCCTGGCGCACTGACGTCAGGGAAGAGGCGACAGCAACCGACGCCGGACCAAGACTTTGGAACTTGAGCCGACTGCGGGTTGCCTGCCAGCAGGATAACCCAAGTGTAATGACTGCAACAGTGAATACACTCGAACATCTACATTTATGGTAGGTACACAACTGTACTTTCTGTGCATGGATTATCCTTTGGTCTATCTACTGCTCCAAGGATATTCACAAATTGTCAAGCTTTTGTGATAGCTAACTGCAGACTCCAAGGTGTTCAAGTTTTTCCTTAGATGACTTATCTTTCAAAGTGTTTGGAATCCCTCAGTTATGCAAGTGATCTCCTACACAGGCTGGGATTCCAGAACTTGTAGAAGCCTTTTTCTGACTATTTCTCACAGGATCATTTTCATCAGGTGTCTCTTAGACTCCTCTTTTCAGATAAATTTTATAGGAATACTCAGGACACCTCTTGCAAGACTCCACATGGGGAAAATCCAGTGATACCTGAAATCTTTATGGTACCAGTATCAACATCCTGACATTTCAGATTCGTGTTTTAGGATTTGGTGTCTCCATCACAAAATTTCTCTCTTCACAGATTTCACAGAATACAAATCTTGCATTCTCCTTTCCTGCTCCAGCACAGTCTGTCACAATAGACACTTCAGACTTTGCTTGGCCAGCAATGTCTGCGAGAATAAAAGTGCAGGGTCTTTGTAACAAAAAAGGCAAAAACCTCACTCAGTCTGCATCTTACCTACCATCAGAGCAAAATTGTGTGGCAGACAAGCTGAGTAGGACCAGGACAGACCCTAATTGATGGAAACTAAGTCAGGGGGTCTTCAAAGAATTGATCTGACTGAGTGGAACACCTCAGATCTATTTGCCTCTGCTAATGACAATCAGTTGGCAAAATTCCACTCCAGGACTCCATGCAAGACTGCCTGAAAGGCATATGTATTTTCTTTTTGTTGGATGGGAAGTTTCCTGTGTGCTTTTCCATCCATTTCCACTGATATCCTAGGTCATTCCGAAGATTCAGAAGGACTCCCCAAAGATCATTGTGATGGCTCCCTTCTGGCCCAAGAAAAATACAGTTGTGTACACATAAATGTAGATGTTCGAGTATATTCACTTTTGCAGTCATCACACTTGGGTTATCCTGCCAGGGGGTAGCCCTCAGTCGGCCCAAATACCAGAGGCTTGGTATTTCTGTGTTGGTTGCTATCGCTCCAGGACTGATGTCAGGTCGTCAGTGGTATAAAAACAGGCAGCCAACGCCATTACATCAGTTTTTCTTGCCCCAAATGTCAGGAGCCCCCAAATAGGGAGCTAAGTTATGGTGGAATTAACACCACCAGTAGAAAGTAAATGTCAATAGCCCTGTAAAGAGTGAGGAAGACAGAGAGAGAGAGACAAGGGGGCTGGAGGGTGGGAAACCAGGACTGCAACAGTGAATATACTCTAACATCTACATTTATGGTAAGTGTACACAGCTGTACTATGTTCTTCGTGTTTCACTGTTGCAGTCAACACACTTGGGTTGATTCCCAAAGCTGAAAAATGAGTGGAGGCAGTCAAGAAGAGTTGGGGCTGGTTAGTATGCCCTGCAGGACTGCAGTTGCAAAGCCTGCCCTAGATTTGGAAAAGGTAGGCAGGTGGTAATGGTAACAGAACTCCATATTGCAGCTTCCAGGATGTCCCTGGTAGGGACGCCTCTGAGAAAGACTGCAGAGTTTGAAGTTGCCCTAGTGGAATGTGTTCTGACCCCCTGTGGGGGTGGTGTCCCATGGTGTTTGTAATAGAAATGGATACAGTGTGTAATCCATTTGGAGATGGTTTGTTTTGATATGGCCTTGCCCTCTGCCCTGGTGCAAAGCTGACTAGTAAGTAGTCAGATTTCTAAGTCCTATCCAGGTAGAATCTGAGCTGTCTGTGCACATCTAAAGAGTGCAGGATCCTTTTCCCCCTTATTTTGAGGTTTAGGGAAAAAGGTGGGCAAATGAATAGATTGGGTTGAGAGCCACCCTAGACACCACTTTAGGCATGAAAGTTGGGTTAGGGTTAGTCCTGAGGGAGACCCTGTCAGCATGAAAAATGATGAAGGGTTCCACAACCATAAGTGCTTGTAGCTCAGACACTCTTCTAGCTGAAGTGATGCCCAGAAGCAAGGCTGTTTTCCCAGAGAGGAATTTTAACTCTGCTGAAGCTGCAGGCTCAAAGGGGGATAGTGTGAGCTTTTCCAACACAAAGTTAAGGTCCCAGGGTAGGGGCTCTTCTTGGTAGCCTTAAGTTGTTAGCCGCGCTCAGGAACTACTTGATGAGAGGGTGTTAGAAGAGCGGTAGCTCAGTGCTGTAATGTACAGAGATGGCAGAGGCATGGATTTTAATGGAAGCGAAGGATAGGCACCTGTGGAGTAGGTCTGCTAGGTAATCCAGGATGAGAGGTAAGGAGGGCTGTGCTGGGTCAGCTCCTTTAGTCTGTATCCAGGGAAATACCTTTTCCACATGTCTTCATAGAATTTTCTAGTACTGGGTCGTCTGGCTTCACATATAACATCCAGGACCTGCTTGCTTAAGCTGGCCACTGGTGGAGAAGTCCAGGAATAAGCCAGGCTGCTAGGTTCAGGGTCTGCAATTGTGGATGCAAGAACTCTCCCTCCTGCTGAGTCAGGAGAGTTGGAATCTGAGGGAGGTGCCATGGAGGGAACGCTGACGCACTGCGCAGTAGTGGGTACCAGTGTTGGCGTGGCCAGTCTGGATTCATTTAGGGATTGCCCTTGGTCTTTCCTCCCTTATTTTGAGTAATACTCTTGTAAAAAGAAGTATAGGGGGAAATGCATAGATTGAGAGGTTTGCCCAGTGGAAGGATCGGGCACCCACTTTCCAGGACTTGCTGTGAGGTTCCCTGGTACAGAATTTGCTGAGCTTGTGGTTGTAGGTGGAAGCAAATAGGTCCACTGCATCACAAGGCTGAAGGTGTTGTGGTTTAATTGCAACTCGTGTGGGTCTAGGTGATTTCTGTTAAGTTGTCAGAGAGTTTTGGTTGCCTGGCAGGAATTGGGCTTGGAATATGCCTGGCTGAGGCCGTGTTCCAAAGGGTCATGGCTAGCCTGCAGAGTGGGTAAGAGTGGGTTCCCCCCTGCTTGGTGATGTACCACATCACTGTGGTGTTGTCAGTTTTTATTAGTAGAGGCCCTGGAGAGAGTAGGGATCTGAAAGTTGTCAGAGTGTGCTCAACAGCTAGCATCTCTTTTTGATTGATGTGCAGACGAATTTGGTTTGTCTCCACTGGCCCTGAATGCATCTGCCGTCTAGGTGTGCACCCCAGGCATAGTCTGATGCATCTGTGGTTAGGGTCTGGGTGGCGTGGAGTTGTGAAAAGGGAAGCCCCTTGTTGTGGTTGCATGCTGCTGCTCATCAAAGAAAATCTTTCCTTAGACAAGGTATAATAGTTTCCAGGTCCTGAGAATTTTGGCTCCAAAGGCTGTTTTAAGTACCACTAAAGTTTCCTCATATGCAGTCTGTCATATGGAATTAGTAGAATGCAGGAGGCCATGAACCCTAGAGCTTGCAGGATTTTCCTTGTGGATAACTGGGTTCTGGTGACCAGTTGAGAGAAGTAGCCTGTCAGCCTTGTTTTTCTGGAGTAAGGAATGCCATCTGGGATACTGTGTCCAGGCTTGCTCCTAGGGATGCAATTTTTTGACTGGGGACTAGTTTGGATTTCTTTACGTTGATGGTGTACCCCAGTGAGATTAGTAGATCCTTTACAAATGTCAGGTGCTGTAACAGCTTTTCCTGACCTGTCTGCCTGAATCAGGCAGTCGTCCAAGTAGGGGTAAATTTGAATATTTCTTTGTTTGCAAAAAGCAATGGCTGGAGCCAGGCATTTTGTGAAAACTCAGGGAGCAATGGATAAGCCAAAGGGAAGTGCAGAGAACTGATGATGCATAGGTCCTGCCCTGAAACGTAAATATTTCCAGCAAGAGTCCCTGATTGGGATATGCAGATAGGCCTCCTTTAGGTCCAGGGTGGCTAACCAAGCATCTTTGGACAGCATAGGGAGAAGCTGCTGTAGGGTTTGATTTTGAATTTTGGTACCATCAGAAAGGTGTTTAGGATGGATAGATTGAAGATTGGGCATCAGGTGTCCTCTTTTCTGGGTACCAGGAAAAGTCTGGAATAGAAACCTTGGCCTATCTGTTCTGCAGGAACAGGCTGAATTGCTCTCATAGAGAGCAGGGAATGAACTTGGTTTGTGCCTCTGCCTACTTGTTTGGAGGAAGGTCTGGGAACCCTTTTGGGGTTGGCAGCGTGTGGAAATATTTGTACCCCTGGGACACTATGTTGAGGACCCATCCATCATTGGTGATGAAGGCAAGTTTTCCTCCTAGGGGCACGAGCAGATGGGCAGAGGTGAAAGGAGGACTTGATAAGTCATTGTGAATTCTTTCCATAAGGGGGTGGCTTAGCACTCCCCGTTTTAGAAGTGGAGGTACTTTATTGCTTAGATCTCTGCATACCCTGAGACTGCTGTCTGGTGGGTCTGCTTCCCGTAGGTCTAGTCTGAGGTGGCCTTGAGGGGGCTGAAAAGGACCAATGTTTCGAGGGGCAATACCTACTGAATCTTGGAGGCTGTACTTGCAAAAAAATCTTTAACTGTCTGCATAGACTTAACTTTTTCTTCCATCTTTTTTAAAACCTCTTCTGCTTTGGTGCCATACAGATTGTCTTTGTTCAGTGGTGCGTCCAATTATTTTGATTTGACATGGTCTGGCAAGGTCTGTTCCTTAAGCCAAGCATGCCTTCTAAGTACAGAACCTGTGACTGCTGCCCTGCAAGATGCTTCTAGGGCGTCAAACCCACATTGCAGGGTATGCTTACTGACTTGGCCTGCAGAATGCATAAGCTCCTGTAATTCTTTATTTTCTGCACAGTCAGGGAAGGTAGATAATTTTTGTTTAATAAGTTCCATAGTAAGTTGCTGGTATTTCAGCATGTGGAACTGAGAATTTAATGCTCTAATGGTAAGAGTTGCAGAAGTGCATACTTTTTTACCCCATCTGTCTAAAGCTCGGGAATCCCTGTCTGAAGAGGTGGGATTCTTAGCTGTGGTTGCTTTTATTCCTTTAGGTCCTTGGGAGATGACCTCTGGGTGAGCAGCAGGATTTTTGAAAATAAATTTGTGTGAGTCAGGGACTCTGTCGTACCGGTCAGATTTCCTGGGAGCAAGAGGTAGAGTATCAGGAGTTAGACTGTATTCCATAAAAACATCATCCACAACATCAAGAACAGGAGAAATAGCTAAGGGTCTGTGCTGTGGTAAATCTAAAAATTCCCGGAGTCTCTTTTTGGACTGAGGATAATCCTGGCATTCCCAATGGAAATGCTCTCTCAAGGTATGTAGGGTTTCACCAAAAGAAAAATCCTCTGTAGGAGAGTTAGAAGGAATGTATTCCTCTGCATCTGAATCCTCATAAGCAGATAAGGGCATGTCTTCCTAATCAGAAACCTCAGAGTCATCAGACTCTTGGTCAGATAAGGCTGCTGGGGACAAGTCTCTTTTCCTTTTAGCAGGGATCGGTTGGCTTCCCCTAATCAGTATGATAAGATCTTCCGCCATTTTATGCATCTGAGATTGAGGCAAGGAAGTGGTCGCTTGAGTTTGGGTCGTCTGTTTTTTAGGCGCAGTTTGTACTTTGGGCCTTAGAAACTCTGTGGTTTTCGAAAGAACTGAAGACGCAAAAGACGTATTCGGTTTGTGTCGAATATCAATAGTGCAAAGAATTTCTTCAGACGCTGGTGCCTGCACAGTGGCTCCGGAGCCATCCAAGGTATAGACATCCGCAGGTTCCATAGTCAAAGAAGAGTCTCGCGGCTTACCGTCTCGACAGCGGTATGCAAATCCATAGAAGTGGGCATCAGGGGCTGCGAAAGCACTTCACTGAGTACTGGCAAACTGGCGACTAGCTTAACGGAAGCGTCTGCGGCAGTTTTGTACCTGTGCTTGTCTGTCTTTATCCTTGAGCTTTTTCAGAAGATCGGTAGTTGGATGGCTTACCGAAGCCATTTCGGAATATGGAGATCAAGAGCCAAAGTATTTAGCTACGATAAGTGCCCAGTGACGTATAGTTCTGGTGTTGAACAAAACACAAAACCGACAGCGAGGGACGTTGTGGACTGGGCCTAAACAGGTGGCGCAGTAAGAATGGAAATCTCGGTGTGGTATTTGCTTTCCACAGGCGAGAAAAGTGTTTTTTTCTAACATCAGTTAGAGCAAGAATACAGGATCCCCAATGGGGTACTTAGTTTTAGAAGACTTTAACTTCAATTTCCGAAATGAAAACTCCGGTAGCGACTGACCGGCACTCGTGCAAACTGCTTCTGCTTCAGGCTCCTCTGCCTGTTTTTATACCACTGAAGACCTGACGTCAGTCCTGGAGTGACAGCAGCTGACGCAGAAATACTAAGCTTCTGGTATTCGGGCCGACTGAGGGCTACCCCTGGCAGAATAACCCAAGTGTGATGACTGCAACAGTGAAACACGAAGAACATCAATGGTTATCTCTTCTTTTTGAAATGGCCTGGAGCAATTACTATAGGCCTCCTCAAAGACTGGATTTACCAGAGGTGTTTAATACACCCCAACCCAAACTACAGTTGAAGAATTTTATAGCTCTTGGGATCCTTTTTTCTAAGGACATATATTCAGGTGTTAGTGGAGGCAAAAAAAGCCTTCTAGAAAATCGTATATTAGCAGATGAGAAAAGGTTTTCTAGTTGGTGCACAGAAACGAACAAGCACCTTCAGGGTAGAATTTCTCTGCGTTACTATCCTCTGGTCTGTCTTCCTCCTGAGTAAAGATTCATTTGTCTGCCGTTCAGCATGGTTGCCCACGTATCATCCTCTTTCATTGTAGTCTCATGTGAAAATGTTTTTGAAAGGGATATTGCATACTAAGCCTCCTAGAAAACACGTGGCTTTTCCTTGGGATCTTAATTTTGTGTCAAATAATAACGGTTGCTTCATTTGAACCTGCACAGGCTGACTTTGAGGTTCTTGACATAGAAAATAATCTTGCTAATTGCTCTGACCTTTGCCAGAAGAGTATCTGAGTTGCATGTTCTCATTGTAGGTCAGTTTTATCTCCTTTTCCACAAAGATAGGGGTTCCTAAAGCCAAGTTATCCATCATCTTATCTTTTTTACAGAGCCGAAAAATGAGTTAGAAATGTATACTCCCTATAATGGATATCCACAACTCTGGTGCTGTCTTGACAGAACAAAAGCTTTCATATCTTCCGATCTGTTCATTTCTTCTATTTCTAAATGGTTATCTCGTGCTGTTATCATTTGTTACACCCACTACAAGAAGACTATTTTAAGCAGAGTCTAGGCTTATTCTTCCAGAGCATTGTCTTCATCTGTGGAATTTTGTAAATGGCTGTTTTCTGGAAGTATTATAGATGCAGCAACTTGGTTCTCTGCTCATTTTTGCAAAACACTCCTAGACCTTCATGCTTCCTCCTACCAGTCATATTAAGCTGTGCTGATCTGCCCAAATAGCTTTAAGCTAGTGCAACAGTGATCCATATGAAGGACATAATACAGTTGTGTAACTAAACTTACCATAACAGTAGATGTTTGAATAATCACTGCTGCAGTAACCGCTTCCTTCCATCATCCCCCTCATTTCTGTATGTTTTTTATGCCGCGGTGTGGACATTGTGTTATTTTCCTAGCATTGTCCTTCTTGGGGTTGTAGCCTCCCTCTTTCTGTTGGCATGAAAGCTGTGAAGGGCTTGGCTCCCAAACCTGACTTTTAGTAAACTTGAGCTGAGCTGACTAATGGATTGGGTGCCTGTACGGTGCTCTGAAGGTTTGGAAGCTGGCTGGCTGGCTGTTGTATCGTCAGCAGGATAGATGTAACCCATATACGTTAGGCTACTGCAGTAGTGAATATTATAACTTCTACTATTATGGTTGGCTAGATTACACATCTGTACTTTACCTGGAAAGCAAAAAATACAGATAGCACTAAAATCTCTCAGGAGACAAGATATGTGCTTATCTAGATACAGTGAGAAATGCCAAAAAAAATTTAAGATTTCAGAGATGAGAAAAAATGCAGTATGTAAAGATGAATTTGGGTATGTAGGGATGAGAGTTTGAAGGATGTGAAGCAAATTTAGTTGAAAAGGAGGGAGAGACTGGGCTAATTATAGTGGATATGCAAGTAATCTGTTTCTGAAGATGAGTCTGGAAAGGCAGAAGGGTGAGGATAACCTTGTTTGATAGTTGTAGAAAATGGAAGACTTGACAATTTTCGGTAGTGTTCTACAGTAGCTTAAACTGGTCAAGTAAAGAGTAAGTACATTAAGGTTAAAGTGAAGTTAGGCATGGAATGAAAATGTAAGCCAGTTACATTAGCAGTGTGATGGGTTTAAAATGATTCAGATGTTCTCTTGTGGTAGAGTAAGTAATAAGTTTTACTATGCATGAACATGGGGGTTGAAAGCTGTGTTGCAGTCCCTTTTGCAAGTTCTTACGACTGACATGTTAAAACCAGAGCAAGGTCTTGGGGACCATCAGGGACATGTCATTTAAGTGGATGTCCTGTAGAATTGTGTGTGTCTGTTACTGCAACACAAACTGTGTGCTAGTTGTAGCTGATCTTGTATAGCTAGCTAACCTGCCTTTTCTTGTCATCACTGAAGCATCCGCTGCAGCTTAATCATTTTCATTATAGATAGCTAAGTTGTCTAGATTATATATAATATCTAACTGAAAATGATGGCGTAACATGATGATGGCTTGGGAAGGACTGGGCACTGAAGATCTTAGTTTGTGTAACAGAAGAATATTTAATGATGTAAAGCAGTCCCAGTGAGTTCTGTGTTAGAGATTATTCCTTATGAGCATGAAAGGGTAGAGCCTAATGCTGGATTATCCCAGTGTATTTTGCAAAGAATCATTTTGATCTATCGATAACCATTAATCAAAAGCTGATTAATTTAAAAAAATGCTGTAATAAATTTTAGTGAATCTGAGGTACTTTGTTGTGGGGGGCAAGTTAGAGTAGTACAATGTTTATTTTTTTGAGAGAACAGAATGAATCAGCAGATTTTATTAGAAAGAGCTTTGAGGTTGATGAGGTTTTTAATTGATAGGAGTTGATTAGCAGGAGTAGTTTATGCTCTAATTAGTGCTGAAGTGTATTTCTGCCGATGGCTTTTCTCTGCTCGGGAGTGAGAACGTGTGAAATTTTACTGCAACCACAGTAGGTTGAGTTGACGTTTGCTTTTACATTTTTAATATATAGTGACATGGTTTAAGACATGATTTAGGGTGACCAGGTATTTGAAGGAAAATATTAATTCTGTAAATTGATACTAGTATGATGGAAGGTTAGAAAGACTGCATAGTTTGCTTAGTTTGTGAGCTGCTGAAGAGTATCATTTTGGTGGTCTTAGCATTTAGTGTGAGTTGCTTCTTTGTTAGCCATGAATGAAGGTTGTGAAAGAAGTGTGCGAGTCTTCATAAAATTAAGATGTTCGTTTGGGGCAATGGCAGTAGAGTATTTTTTTTCACCACAGACTGACATTGCCAAATTGTAGACTTGTTAGCACTGAGTTGTTGAATGTACAGAATAGGTTAGGTGCAAAGACATCCTTGAGCGACAGTTGCAATGTTTGTTTTTGTTTAGAGATGTTGTTGCTTTGTTTCACTTACTGGAGGTAGGTGGCAAACCTTTCTACTGAAAATAAACACTTGTAACTGAGGCACCTGCTTGGTTAAACAAATTTAATGTTGTCAAAGTGCAGCAGAGTGAGAAGCATTTGATTCCCACACTAAAATTGGCACATTTGGCAGCTGCATGAAAACGTCACCCCTGCTAATTTGATGTGTGATAGTGATTTGGAGAGAACCCATGTCTCTTTCCTTTTCAGTAGTTGAAAGCACATAAAATATGAAGATATGGGATTTAAAAAGAAGGAAATTGCAAAGGGAAGAATATAATAATTATCTGCATATCATGTTTTTGGGTATCTGCTTTTTATCCCCCTTGGAAAGTAGGTCTATGTTTGGAGGAGAAAACCCTTCTCCTTGTTGAGTTTAATGCTTTGTGTACCAGCAACTTTGTAGTAAGTTGTCTTCTGAGGTTATTTCTAGATGGTATTTTTCAGTTTGGATGTATTTACTATGTTACTATATGGAAACTTTGTGCAACTGTAGACTACTCTACTTCACAGTAAATGTTTTTTTTTCTATTGAATGCCAGTGTTTGTTTTTAAAAAAAATTACTCACACACGTTCAGACTGCGAGTGGTGTAATGAATGCAGGTTATGTTACTGTTCCTATAAATGATCACTGTTTTCAGGTTTTTATAAATGATCACTGCTTTCAGAATATTTTATCAAGTTATTTAACTGATTTTTAGAAGCATGCAATTTCTGGCATCATCCCTCAAAATTAGTATATTCAGGAGTTACTAGAATAACCGCATTGTTTTTGCATACAGTTGTAGTACTTCAAACTGTGTTCTTTTACAGTAAGTAATACCCGAATATTAGTGCTGTTCAGATTCTGAAGTAGAACATACTTATGGGGTTGTTAAGTCACTGCACATCCATCAGAGAGAATGGATAGCTGCCAAACAATGGGAATGATTTTGTCATCCTTTTTTTAAAGGAATCCCTGTAGATTGATAGTCAGTTTTTGACAATGTCGTTGTGAGGAAATTAGTGTGGGAGTCACAGCTGTCAGCAGGTGTGCTGGTATGTGGTGCAGTTGTCAGTTCTATTTGCAGAAGACAGAACCCCTGAAGCACAATGATAGGGATAAAACTGAGTTTAAATGGTTAATTTGTGTTTGCTTCCTGGAAAGTTTTGCCAGTGTAAGTGAGTAATGTGCCTGGAAAACAGGAGCAAAAAAGAAAACTGATGAATAAATGGGCATTTTTTCTGAATCTTCAAATTATATTAAACTGCTTGGTATGCATGCTAACCATTTCTTTTAATATGTTAGCCATAATCAATGCATTAATGAACATAGCATATGTATTTTGTGATTGACATCCTTGTGAAATATGCCTAGTTATTTCTTTTCTTGTTCATGGTCCAAAATAAGTAAATAATATCCTAAAGCTAGTCTTCGGAATTCCTGAAGAGCATCTTCCAGTGAAATAAATGAGTTGCATATCTTAACGTCACTGCTGTGTAAATCTGCAAAAGATGACATTACAAAAAAAATCATTTGACAATGTAAAATCATTGCCACTTCCTGCCGTCCTTCAAAAAGTGCAGAATGTTAAGGTTAAATAGGTGGGGCAACCGGAAATAATTACAAAGGCTAGTGGCATTTTGTGGTTTAATAAAGGCAGAAAGTGCTTATTCAGTTTTTATTTAAAAGACAAGTGATGCAGAAGGGGAGATTCTGGCAGAGCAGCTGCAACTCCTTCAGTGTTACCCTAATTTACCACAGACACAACTGTCACAAACAGAACTTTAAAAGTTGATATATAGCCACGTTGGTGAGGAGTCCTTTGTGCAGAGTGTATGCAGAAGAACTCCTTTATACAAATCAACTGGCAGATGATGGACAATGATGAAAATTTGATTCTTTGAAGTCGTAATACCATTGAAATGTGTGAAATTCTGGTATTGAAAAGAGAGCGGCCAGCAAGGCTGTCAGTCCTGGGTGGCGGGTAGAAGCTTGCTGGGAGGTTTTCTCTGCTTTTGTCACTGACTTCCCATCACTTGTTTGCTGCTTCCCATAAGAATGGAGCTGGATTCACTTAAGATTTGCCATTGATATTTGATAGCAAGGCCACATCAAAAGTTTTGTGAGCGCTGACACAGGCTTGGGTGATCCATACTGTGATTAAATACAGGCCTAAAGAGTGAGTGACTGCATAAAGATTTATTCTGTGCACCTTTTTGAGAGCAAATGCTGTTATTCATTATTTTTAAAAATCATGAATGTGTTTACCTTTTAAATGGAAAAACAAGTTTAGTTTATTTTACCATTCAAAGGTAATAGAATTGATATTCACAGCTACTGCTTTTTCAACACAGTTTTGTTAGAAAAATAAGCAGTTTAGCATCTGATCGTGTTCTGTTGTCCATTCTTTAAAACCTGGTTTGCACACTTTTATATGTGCACCTCTATTTCCTTTTTTTTTTTAACTAAGTGGATCTTGGACTAGTAGACAGGTGCAGGATGCCTCACAGAGGTGGAATAATAGCTGGTGGTGATTGGCACCAGCTGTGTAGTAACTAGCTGCTGGATTTGGACAGTCAGATTAAGTAAACACTAGTTGCCAAACCATGAATTTTTTTTCTGTAATTTTACCATGTCTATGGGCAGTTCCCCAGTGCTGTTACAGAGTGACTGTTGTCTGTAGAAGACATCACTATTCTTGTACCATTCATCTCGCCTCACTGGTAAATGTGTAGAATAGACTTGGATTGATGCTCTTTCTTGTGGCAGTCCCATTAACTAAGCTGAAATCAATATAAAAACAGGCTATAAACTAGGAAGGTGTCCTGAAACATCTGTATATGCAATTTGTTTTCTCAGTTTTATTTAGTTTTAGTGGGCTGTGATTAGTTTTGTGACATTTCCTTTTGCAGTTATCACATGCACCATTTCTGAGATTTGTTTGCAGCAGATTTCTGAGACTTTACATCACAGGTTGCACAACTCCCGGTATGAAAACTACTGCTTAAGCATCATTAAAGAATGTCTGTATTTTATGCATTTTTGTTGTGAACTTCATAGGTTCATAGTTTTAGTATAGCTGCCCTTGAGGACTATTTTAAGCCTAACTAATTTCCCTTCCAAAAGTGAGAATTAAACCTCGTACTTTGTGTCTGTGAAGCAAACACCTTAACCATTATGCCAGCCCCCTTCCCTAAAGTATCTTTTAGCTGGATTCAAACCCTTAATCAACTGTGTTCTTTATCCAAACTCACAACACTTGTACCTTATGTTAGTTACACTGCTGCACTTGACTTAAGTTTCCTCATTGGTCTTGCCTTTCCGCTGTTGATCACTGACTGTGATCTATTCGCTTCACTTTTGCAACTGTGCATAATTGTTCCTGTTCTGCTTTTGCATAGTAAAGGTCCTCTCTAGTTTTCGATAACTCCACTCCATTACATATCAAGCTGGCAGTTTACAGCAGAGCACTTGGCCTATGCTTTGCTTGGGGGCTTTCTCCTGTAACTTAATTTTGATTTCCACTGAAAAGAGAGAGAGTTGTACTTAGTGGACCTCACTTACTTGCAGGTAATCTGCCAGTCCATTGTAGAATACAGTTATTCTGTTTTTCTGTTAACCTGGATATATTTTTATCAAGCATAATTAACACACACACAAACATACACTTTTATTTGGATTACACTTGTCTGGTTCATTTCACCAAATGTCTAGTTTTGGTATTGCTTCTCATGGATCTAGGACTGTAGTTGAACAAAGGATCCAGTAGAGGATTGTTGTCATTGACACTAAACTTACAGTGCATTCACCAGAATACTGGCCTGTTAAACAGATCCTGCACCAGCATGTAATGCTGGTAACATGACCTGAAAGGTTTTGAGTTCTAGTAAAGTAAAACTTGCAGATGCTCATACAAGGATCACTGTTTCAGTAGCCCAAGTTATTTGAGTATTAACGTCCTGTAGCAGCTAGCTTTCTAGAACTTTGGTTATCTTCTGTACCCTCGACCTTGCCAGTAGCACTCGAGGAGCTCCCTATAAAAGGTAGTTGAAGTGCCACTGAAGTTAGTGCTTCTCCATCAAACCTATACTTCTGTCACTCTGCTAGCAGTCTTTTTAAAAGATGAGTGGATAAGCCCCTGGTGGGGAAATCATTCCTATTTGTATTACTTGCATGACAAAAAATTGTACATTTCGTGTCATTTATTTTACTTTTGCTATAAAACAAAAGTAACTTGGACTGTTAATGTATAGTAGAAGCGGTATTATGTCTGCATTTGTGTAAACTTTTTTGAGATGAAAGGTTTATTTTCTTTAATAAAAATTCTTATATAGATTGAAGATTTGTGCCTAGGGATAGGATGCTGTGCTTGTGAGGGATTTCAGTGGTTTACTTACCTCAGAACTCCTTGATGTTAATCATTTGATCACTGCTGCAGTATTCTTAACTGTATAGGTCATATACTGCTACCTGCTAAAGATATAACAGCCAACCAGCTGCCAAAGCTTCAAGGGCACCTTCCACTTAAATCCTTACTCAGCTGGAGCTGAGCTGGAGAAATGGTGGTTTTGTTGGGAAGCCATTCAGAGCTTTTTGCTGCTGAAGAATGCTCTTCTTGGAGGCTTTTTGAGTGTCAGTGGTCAACTAATGCTTTCTGTTGCTTGGCAGATAAGTTCCCTACTGGGGGGGGGGGGCCTTCCCTTTTTAGGTTTATGACAGAAATTGAACTTTTTCTGTAAAATGTATTATTTTAAGCAAGAAAAGGAGTTTTTGGTGGTGTGTAACTTTTACTCCGGAGAGTTACTTTTAACATTTGTGGAAAAAAGTTTAGAATTAAATCAAAACAATTTTTTCCTCAATGAAAGTTTTGCTTTACTTTTGAGGGCTTTTCACTGTTTTTTTCCTTTGAAAAAAAGAGAGATGTTATCTTGCTGGATGGGTTCGGAGCTGATTCTCGGCTCCGACTCTGCCAATACTAAAGCTCGAGAGCTATTGTTACTGGCTCGAGGCTCCCCTATATCCCACAATGCTAGGCGGTAAATACCCAGATCTCGTTTGCCGCTTTAGCTGCGAGGTGCTAGTTTCTACCAGATCTGCAGGTTAGTGACTTTTTATAGTTGTTAAACTCTAGAATCCCCTTATTTTTCTTTGGATAGTTTCTCTAAATAGTTTTTTAGTTATCTATCCCTAGTCCCTTTGGGTTCCCCTAATTGTTTTTCCCTTTTATCCCCTGTTAATTTCCTTAGGCCTTCGGGCCCTCCTAACTTCTTTCCCTTAGTCATACCTTATTGTGGAGTGATTGGCTTAGTTTTTCCCCTTTCTTAAAGGTGTGTCTGTGTTTCACAGATACTTTAGCATGTCTAAAGAATCCAAGGTCTCAGGCTTCAAGAAGTGTGACTCGTGCTGTCAGAAAATGTCTCTGACAGACGGTCACACTTCTTGTGTATATTGCCTGGGACCTTTGCACCTGCAGGACTCTTGTTCTGTCTGCCACGCTTTCAGTCCAAGAGTCCTGCAGGAACGCAAAAATAAACTTATACTTCGAGGCTTATTAAAGCCTGAAGGCTCCCTGACCCAGACCACATCAAGAAAACCTTCAAAGCCTTCCAAGGCGTCGGCTCCAGCTTCGGAGCAGTCTGCTGGTGGCTCTAAGGCTGCTTCGACATCGACTCTGTCTGGAGCCGATGCTTCGAAGATCTATACTGCCTCGGATCCGGCTGGAGCCAAGAAGCCAGAGACTCAGACGGCTCTGATAGTTTTGTCGGAGCCATCTACTAGGAAGAGGTCGAGATCCCCATCCATTGGCTCTATCCACTCTGCCCCGGGATCTCCACTCTTATCAGAGAGGAGCCATAGGTCCCACTCCTCTCGGTCCTCCAGACTGTCCGACCATGACCTAGAGAGGGTGGTGAGCAGACTTCTCAAATCCCAGGCACTAGCCCAAATACTGCATAGCCCCTACCCAAAGGTCAGTGGCTATACCCATCCCTTCCTCAGTTCCTCCTCCAATTCCCATGAGTTCGAAGCCGGAGCTTCTGGGAGCTGTGACTGTCGGTGCGTCGGAGCTGATACCTCCACTTTCGGCTCCGATCTCCTCTTTGGAGGGATCCGGGCGCCAGGCTTCCCTCGGCTCCGAGGGGACGAGTGGCATCGGACCCTTGTCCGACCCCGTTCTCCCTCTCGGAGCTTCGGCGCTGGTGAGCTCGGCCCCGACATCGGCCTTGGAGCCGTCCCTTTCAGTGCCGGGAGGAGTCCTCGTCTCTTCGGAGCGGGGATCTTCGACCCTGCCTGATCGGGGCGCCTTCGAGGTTATGCGGAGCGTGCTAGACCCGGTGTCTGCTCCACGGTCAGCTCCCTCAGCTCCTCCCTCTACAGTGCCTGCGATGGTCTCTACCCACCCTCTCGTCCCAGACCGTAGAGAGCCAACGTCTCAAGTTTCCGCACTGGGAATATCCTCCTCTTCCGAGGCTTCTCCTGATCCTTCAGGGGAACCCCCTCGGAAGAAACAATGCAAGAGGAAGCATATTGACTCCCCTGAGTCTAGTCTATCACCTCGGATACCGACTTGGATGAGTCTGAAGGGTCCCCACGGTCCTCCTCTGAGGATGTCTCCTTTGCAGACATCCTTGAGATCCTTAGACAGAGGGGGAACTGGTCCACCCTTAACCCTTCAAAGGACGAGTCTGTCTACCTTGAGGCTTTTGGCTCTCGCCCTTCCACCTCCTGGGTATCTCCTCCCTTTGACCCCCTCATGGAAGTGGTGGCAAGGAAGGTGTGGACAGCCCCTGATACGGTGGAACCTACCCCACGAAGGCCGTCCAAGTTTTACAGCTCCTAAGGACAAAGAATTCTTATCTAAGGGCGTCTCTGTTGATGCTATGGTGGTGGCCGCAGCCACTAAGAAGGAATTAGCCGATCCTTCGGTACCTATCCATCCTCCTGATAAGGAATCTAGGACTATGGATAGGTACGGTAAGCGGATGTTCTCCTCAGCGACTTTTGCTATGCGTTTGTTGAACTACTTGTGTCACTTCACCCGTCTTCAGAGAGATGTGCTCAAGGAAATGGGTGATGCTTTGCAGGATCCAACAACTGAGGGGTTTCGAAACAAAATGAACTCCCAGTTGGCAACCCTGAATTCAATAGTCAACTCCTCCATGCGGCTTCTTTCCTATGCGGCCGATGGGGCGAGTAGGGCCGCTGGCACAGGTGTAGCTTTGCAATGTCACGCCTGGATGCGGCTTTGTAACTTTGCGGACCCTTTCAAGGCGTCCTTCACCAATTCCCCTTTTGATGGTTCAGCGTTGTTTGGACCTCAGGTGAAGGACAAGTTGACTAGGTGCGAACAGGATGGCGGTTTTCTACCTCTTCTAGACCGTACCCCAAGGGTCAGAAGGGGGGGGGGATGTGGTTCCACAAATCACAGGGAGTCTCGCCTGATGCATGGAGTCGGTTCCCCTGCAGAGGGGGGAACAGCAATAGACGCCACCCTAGGGGCAGGGGGGGTCCGCAAAATCAAGGTAGCCGAGAAACTTTCTCTGACAAACCTTTTCAGCATCCCTGAGGAGCTGCCCGACTGTCCACCTTCGGAGACAGTCTGGGGATGATTATCACTGTATCCAGAAGCCTGGCTTTCTCTCACTTAAGACAAATGGGTAAAGTCGATTTATATCTGAAGGTTACAAAATTCCCTTTGTCCACATCCCCTCTCAGCCAAAAGGGCCCCTTCCAGATGTTCCACCCGGTCTAAGAGAACAAGCAGCACTAGAAATATCAAAACTGCTGTCAAAAAGAGCTATCCAGCCAGTCCCGGCAGACCAGCAAGGATCCGGAATCTACTCCAAATTCTTTTTGGTTCCAAAAAAGACAGGGGACTGGAGACCGATATTGGATCTCAGCAGACTAAACAAGTCTGTAAACAAAACAAAATTCCAGATGGTCACACTTCAGTCCATTCTACCCTTCTTGGGTCAGGACAATTGGATGTGCTCAATAGACCTTCAGGATGCGTACTATCATATCAAGATGCACAGACACTCCAGAAGGTTCCTCCGCTTCCGGCCTGGAGCCAGTCCCTATCAGTTCAGAGCCCTGCCCTTTGGTCTCACTACAGCCCCCTGAGTGTTCACCAAATGCATGGCAGTGGTCACGGCTCATCTGAGATGACAAGGATTCCAGGTGTTTCCATATTTAGACTGGCTCCTTACCGCTACCACGGCATCAACTTCTCATATCCAGAGACTACACTATTCATACTTGTCAAGTTCTAGGCATTTCCATAAATTTCGAAAAATCTGCCTTGTTGCCTTGTCAAGCTATTACCTTTATAGGCGCCACCTTAGACACAATTCATCTTTCCGCAAAGCTAACAGAGCAAAGAGTATCAGATATCCGCAGACATGTTCACATTCTTCTTCATTGCGACAGGATCAAAGCCAGGTTTGTCTTGAAGGTTTTAGGTCTCATGGCAGCTGCCATTACACTTCTTCCCCTAGCCCGCTTTCATATGCGAATCCTCCAGTGGATGCTGTTTTCTCAGTGGTCCTTCCAACAGCTCCCAATGTCTCACAGTATTCTGCTAACCCAATCATGCAAGAAGCAGCTATCTTGGTGGATGACCTCCCCTCAAGTTCTTCAGGGCAGATCATTCGTCCGTCCCCCCGGTTGCCATGGTGACAACGGACGCCTCCCTGATTGGGTGGGGGGGGCATTGTCAGGGTAGGACGGTCCAGGGCACATGGCAACCTTTCGAAAGCCATTTGCACATAAATGTCCTGGAGATGAGAGCAGTACTTTTAGCGTTGCAAGCCCTTCAACACTCTCTTCCCACCGGGACTATTGCAATTCAGACAGACAATATGTCTGTAGTATGGTACATCAACAAACAGGGCAGAACCAAGTCTTATCCCTTATGTCGAGAGGCACTCAGACTTTGGCAGTGGGCGATCTCATCTCAGCGGTTTCTGATAGCAACGCACATCCCTGGGAAGTCCAACGTGATAGCGGACAAGTTGAGCAGGGCCATACTCATACCACACGAGTGGTCTCTCAAACAGTCAGTGCTAGAAGAAATTTTTCAGAAATGGGGCCGACCTTGCTGCGATCTTTTTGCTACTCCCCAAAACAGCAAGTGTCACGATTTCTTCACCCTCTTTCCCCTACCAGGTCAACCCGCCAGGGACGCTCTAGTCCACGATTGGCCCCGGGGACTTCTGTATGCTTTTCCCCCCTTTCCACTGATCTCTCAAGTAATTCAGAAAGCTACCGCATTGAGAGTCGACATGGTCCTCATTGCCCCTTACTGGCCCCGTCAGATATGGATGTTCTTCATCTCACATTGCTGCAGTCCTTACACTTGGGTAGTCCGCTGTCCTCGGTCGGCCCGAATATCAAAGTATAAGGCTGACGTTGGTCAAGGCGCTGAAGACTGACATCAGGACGTCAGGGTACAAATGCGCATGACCGACGTCATATCCTCAGTCTTTTTTGCCGCATGGTCCGATGCAGAAGCAGCGTTGCAAGTGCCGTTCGGCGTTCTGAAATTTTTCGAATTCGGAGTTTCAGACCGAGTCAAAGTTGGCTAAGTACCCGCTAGAATATTTTCGCTTTTTCTTGCCTCAGTGGTTTACCGGATGTCAGAAAAGTGAATAACTGTATTTCTTGTGGGAAGCAGATACCGCATAGGGACTATCATACTTTGTGTATTCCTTGTTTGGGGCCTGAGCACGACGTTGTTGGGTGTCGCTTTTGTGCTAGGTTCAATAAGCGCACTATTGCGAAGGTTAGATTGTGCCAGGTTGGTCTTCGGAAGCGGTGCAATTACAATATGCCGCCGGATGTTCCACGCCGCTTCTTCAAGAAGCGCAAAGACAAAGCAGCTAAGCCCAGGCAAGAAGAGTCGTCCGCACGGACGCCGGTTCTTAGAGGCGTCAGTGGAACCGGTGGTTCCACCGGAGGCTTCTTTGGAGTCCCAGGGGGAGACTTTGATATTGCAGGATGTGGCCTCTCAGGAGGCAGGTCAGGCTGAAGGGGCTTCTCAAGTTACTGTACTCCCCTCCCTTCCTAGGGTGGTTAGGCCCTCTCCTTCTGTTTCCAAGGCTTCTCCCAGAGGCAGGCCAGGTTTAGCTTCTGTTGGTGTCACTCCTAGTTCTACAGGATCTGTGCCCAAGAAGCACATGCTTAAAATGGCAGAAGATTTAATTACTTTGATTAGAGGTTCTTTGCCCCCTCCTGATAAGAGGCCTAGGGTGGAACCAGAGTTGGGGATTTTTGAGCAGGCTTCGGATGTTTCAGAGTCTTCGGCTGAAGACTTATTCTGATTCTGATGCAGATGATTCGACTCCTTCTGCTTCTCCTCCAGAGGATTTTTCTTTTTCAGAGACACTTCATTCCATGAGGGAACATTTTAAGTGGGAAGGTCAGGACTTCTCTGACTCCAGGAAAAGGCTTAGGGAGTTTTTGCTTTTACCCCAGCATAGGCCTTTGGCTATACCACCTGTTCTAGATGTTGTGGAAGATGTTTTTGCAGAGGCTTCACTTAATCCTGATTCTTTGCCTCCTGCTCCTGTTAAACCGGATAGGTATTACAGGGTGCCTGAGGCTCATAAATACCTTTATAAGAGTCCTAGGGCAGACCCAGAAACTGTTAGTCAGGGACCTAAGGGTGTCAAGGCCTCTGTTGTAAAAAATCCGGTTCCTCCAGATAAAGAGGCCAGAGCTTTGGATAGATGGGGAAAGAAAGTCTATACTTCTTCCACCTTAGCTATGAGGGCTTTGAATTGCCAGTTTCACATGTTGAAATATCAAAATTATCTTCTTACACAATTGAAGTGTAAGGTAGATGCTCTGGCGGAAGGCATTGAGTGTAAAGAGTTACAAGATTTGGTACACGTCTCTGAACAGGTGGGTAAGCATTCTTTACAATGTGGTTTTGATGCTGTACAGGCCTCTTCTAGGGTGGCTGCCACTGGGTCAGTTCTTCGCAGGCACGCCTGGCTGAGGGATCAGAATTTATCTGACCATGTTAAGACAAGGATTTTGGATGCTCCTTTACAGTCTGATGTATTGTTTGGTTCTCCTGTGGAGTCAGTCTTGAAGAAAATGGAAGACAAGGCTAAGTCTATGCAGGCTGTTAAAGATTTTTTGCAAGTTCAGCCTCCAAGTTTAGTAGGAATTGGCCTGCTAAGGGGTGGACGTACCTTCTTATGATTCACAGTCTAGGGGTAGATCTAGGCGTGGTAGGGGCAGAGCTCAGAGCTCCTTCAGACCTAGAACAGGGAGTTCACCTGCACAATCTTCGGGTGAGGGCAGGGGCCAGTCCTTTCGTAAACAGGCCCAATGACCTACCTTTTCAGCTGCCAGATCCTTCTTGCCTGGCAGCACCTTTGGGAGGACGGTTGGCACTCTTCAAGGAAAATTGGAGTTTGATTACCCAAGACAAATGGGTATTGGATATCATACACCAAGGTTACAGGTTTTATTTCCATACCTTGCCTCCTTTCAAAGGCATGCCGGACGTTCCTCCTCAGCAAAGACTAGAGGCTCACAAACAAATTTCTCTGTTGCTTCAAATAGGGGCCATACAACCGGTCCCTCTGCCAGAAGTGGGCCTAGGATTTTATTCTCGCCTGTTCCTAGTGCCAAAGAAGGGGAACACGTGGAGACCAATTTTGGATTTATCTATCCTCAACACTTATCTGGACATTCCCAAGTTCAAAATGTTGACGTTACAACAGCTTTTACCTCTGCTGGGCAAAGATCACTGGATGGTGACTCTGGATCTCAAGGAGGCTTACCTTCATGTTCCTATCAGGCTAAGTTGCAGGAAGTATCTGCGTTTTTGGGCTGGGACTTCTCATCATCAGTTCTCTGCATTGCCCTTTGGCTTATCTACTGCGCCCAGAGTGTTCACGAAGGTTCTGGCTCCAGTGATAGCTTTCTTCAGGCTAAGAGGAATACAGATTTATCCTTATTTGGACGATTGCCTGATTCTGGCCCAAGGAAAGGACGAACTTCTTCATCATTTACAATATGTGATAGCAGTGCTAAGATGCCTGGGGTATTCTGTGAACGAAATAAAGTCCAGTCTAGTACCCTCTCAGGACATGTGCTTTCTGGGTGTGAGACTGAATACAGCATCCCAGATGGCCTTTTTGACCCCGGACAAATAAAAGAATCTTTCTCTTTACTTCCATCACTTGTCTCATCAGTCCAGGCTGACTGCAAGGACAGTCCTTCAAGCCTTGGGGTTCATGGCATCTTGTATTCTGGTGCTTCCCAATGCCAAACTGCATATGAGGAAGCTGCAATGGTATCTCAAAAATGTATGGACACAGCACTGCCAAGATATGGACACTGTCATTCAGATAATACCTTGCATTCAAAAGGAATTTTTGTGGTGGGCTCAGGAATGTCACCTAAACACGGGACTCTCTGTGACCCGGCCGGAGGCGAGTCAGATTCTTACGACAGATGCCTCAGACAAAGCTTGGGGAGCTCATCTAAATGGAAAGTGGGTACAAGACACGTGGCCTGCCAGACTTCAGCATCTACATATCAACTTGAAGGAGATGTTAGCAGTCCAATTTGCATTAATAGCTTTCAAGGATTTACTTCTTCCAGGGCAGGTGTTGGTTCTAACAGACAACACAACTGTCATGTGGTACATCAACAAGCAAGGGGAACACATTCTTATCCTCTATGCAGACAAGCAATGATTTTGTGGGAGACTGCTCTCAGTTTACAGCTAAATCTTCAGGCAAGGTTTCTGCCGGAGCACAGAACTCCTTAGCAGATGTGTTGAGCAGACAAATTATGGATCCCCACGAGTGGAAATTGGATCCTCATGTATTTCAGAAATTGACAGTGTTATGGGGAACTCCAGACATAGATCTGTTCGCTTCTCCACTAAACTACCAGCTGCCAAAGTTTTGCACAAAAAGGTTTCATCCCACAGCTTGGAAAGTGGATGCTCTTTCATTCAATTGGAGCAAGCTTCATGTGTATGCCTTTCCACCTCTGCCTCTCCTCCCAAAGGTACTCCTGAAGGTCAGACAGGACAAGCCAAAGATGATTTTAATAGCTCCAGATTGGCCTCGACAGCACTGGTACCCATTACTGAGAAGTCTGGTACGGGAGCCTCCATGGCCTTTACCTTCGATTCCACACCTGCTGTCTCAGGAGAACAGTCATTTACTCAATGTCAAACTTCACTCTCTTCACCTAACAGCCTGGCTTATTCTGTTTTGAACCCTGGAGGGTCTCCGCTTCCACAGCAAGTTTTGAATGTTATTTTGGAGGCCAGAAGGCCTAGTACAAGGAAAGTGTACGCAGATAAATGGAAGAGATTTTTATTTTGGAGTACAGCAAAGGAATTTGATGTTTCTGAGCCTAATTTAAGTGTGGCTCTTCAATATCTTACTGAGTTACTGGACAAAGGTTTGTCCTTCTCTTTTATTAAGGTTCATGCTGCAGCAATTTCTGCTCACTATGACTGTGACCCACCATTGTTTTCTCATCCTTTGTTTAAGCAATTTCTCAGAGGGCAAAGAATATAAGACCCCACGTAGAGCTCCTACTCCTGCTTGGGATCTCAATTTTGTGTTGGAGAAACTCACTCTACAACCTTTTGAGCCTGCAGCTACTGCCGAGTTGAAATATTTATCATGGAAGACTGCTTTTGTTGGCCATTACCTCTGCAAGAAGGGTTTCTGAATTACAGGCCCTTATGGCGGTTGAGCCTTTCTTAATTTTCCATAAGGATAGGGTATCTTTGCACTAATCCTTCCTTTATGCCTAAAGTGGTTTCTAGTGTGGCTTTAAACCAAACTGTTCATTTGCCTACTTTTTATGCAAACCCCCAAAATAAAGGGGAAAAGATTTTGCACACTTTGGATGTACACAGGCAGTTGCGATATTATTTGAGCAGAACTAAAGGGTTCAGGCAGTCTCAGCAGTTATTTGTTTCATTTGCTTTGGGTTCTCAGGGCAAGCCTGTGTCAAAACAAACTATTTCTAAGTGGATTGGGTTTTGTATTGCTTTCTGTTATTCCCATCATGGTAAGGAGATTCCAGCTGGGATTAGGCCTCATTCCACTAGGGCTACTGCCACTTCTACAGCTTTTTAAGGGGTGGCAACTAAAGATATTTTGGAGGCAGCTACTTGGAGTTCAGTGCATACTTTCTCTAAGCATTATCACCTTCCACTTTACTCTAAATCTAGGGCTGGTTTTGCCACTGCTATTTTACAGGGCATTTTGGCAGCTCCTACTGCTTTATAGTTTTGCCATCCTCCCTTACCTCTGCTTTCTGATTCTACCCAAGTGTAAGGACTGCAGCAATGTGAGATGAAGAACATAGTACAGTTTTGTACCTACCATAAATGTAGATGTTCGAAGATCCACATTGCTGCAGTCCAATTTACCCTCCCTCCTTCCCCTCTGTAGTTAGAGGTGGTTGTGTGGGTTGGGGTGTAAATATTGTGGATATTGTATATATTGTACATATGGTTGGTGCAAGGGTGGTTGGTTGTTTTTTGCTGTCTTTTGGTTTTGACCTTTCTCTTTAGGGTCTTCTGACATCTGGGGCAAGAAAAGACTGAGGATATGACGTCGGCCATGCGCATTTGTACCCTGACGTCCTGATGCCAGTCTTCAGCACCTTGACCGACGTCAGCCTTATACTTTGATATTCGGGCCGACCGAGGACAGCGGACTACCCAAGTGTAAGGACTGCAGCAATGTGGATCTTCGAACATCTACATTTATGGTAGGTACAAAACTGTACTTTTCCGTTCCTTCACCGGTTTCTGTTGGAGCAGCCTTGGCATCTCGATCCAGTGCCAGATCTTTTGACCCAGTAATCGGGTCAGCTGCACCACTCCCTCCCATCTCTCAACCTCACAGCTTGGTTGCTCCGCTTCCTACTCTAGCCAGGCTTCCTTTAATTTCCCATTCGGTCCGTAACATCCTTATAGCCTCCCACAAATCTTCTACAAGAAGGATTTACAATAGCAAGTGGAAACGTTTTTCCTTCTGGGCAGCAACTAATAACATAGACCCTTTCACTGCACCTATCCAGTCTATACTAGACTTTCTGGCAGAGCTTTTTCACTCTGGTTCTTCTTAGTCTACTATTAGAGTACAATTGGCGGCTATATCTAATTTCCATGTAGGCTTTTCAGACTCCAGCATCATGTCCCATAAACTTTGCAAAGCCTTTCTAAAAGGTATATTTTTGCTCAAGCCCCCAATTAGAGACCCCCCCACCTCAGTGGGACTTAAATTTGGTTCTAGTCTCCTTGATTCTCCCCCCCCTTCGAACTGGCCGCTTCCTGCTCTCTGAAATTGCTTTCATGGAAAACCTTTTTTCTAGTAGCCATAACATCTGCTAGATGGGTATCTGAACTTCATGCTCTTTGCAGTCGTCCTCCATACTTAGTTTTCCACAAAGACAGGGTGCCCTTCGGACCAACCCTTCCTTTTTACCCAAGGTTTCTTCTGAGGCTAATCTGAATCAGACTATCGACCTTCCAGTTTTCTTCCCTAATTATTCCAGCAAGGCAGAACAAAAGTTACATTTCCTAGATGTTCATCGCCAGCTTCGTTATTATTTGGATAGGACTAAACAGTTTAGGAAATCTAACCAACTATTCCTATCTTGTGCGGAAGGCAAGATGGGCCTTCCAGTTTCCAAAGTGTCCCTTTCGAGATGGCTGGCCTCTGTAATTTCCTTCATTTATGAATTCAGACACCAAAAGCTACCATCACGACCTAGAGCTCATTTGACCAGGGCGTTAGCTACGTCTGTAGCATTTCAAGACAGACTGCCCATAGATTCCATCTGTCAAGCAGCTACATGGGCTTCTCCTCATACCTTTATATCACATTATAAATTGGATATGGCCTCCAGAAACCGGGCTAACTTTGGTTCCACCGTACTCAAGAGTCTGTTCCGATGAGCCACCCAGGATAAAGGTGCTAGGGACGTGGTCCCATCCAGCAAGAATGAAGGCGAGATTGACAACTTAACATTGAGAAGTTATGTACCTACCATAACGTTCCATGTTAGTTGTCTTCTTCTCTCCTTCTTTCTTGCGTCCCACCCTCCATCCCCCTAGCCTGGACAGACCGAGAGGATCCTTGGGATCTTTTATCTTACACAGCGTCAACCACCTCTATTGCCCCTGATTGATAGTTATACAGGTAGGTTTCTATAGAGGTGGATTTCTTTTTTCTCTGTCTCTAGGAGACCAGCACTGCTATACTTTTAGCTATCAAACGAGATCTGGGTTTTTACCGCCTAGCATTGTGGGATATAGGGGAGCCTCGAGCCGGTAAAAATAGCTCTCGAGCTTTAGTATTGGCCGAGTCGGAGCCGAGGATCGGCTCCGAACCCATCCAGCAAGAAAGAAGGCGAGAAGAAGACAACTAACATGGAACGTTATGGTAGGTACATAACTTCTCATTTTCAACTACTTACTTAATTTACCAACTACTGCTACCAGGCTTCCCTGGGAATGAAGTACTGGTTTCTCTGTTCTTTCCTCCAGCCACACACACAAAAAAAAAAAAAAAAAATAGCCTTTGCTGCCACAACTGACTGGTGATCTACCGTGGACATTTCTGGTTCTTTGGACCATTCATATTTTTCTTAGACTCCTCTGGTGTAGTCCCTACAGCCGCCATGGCCTCGGGGTTTGGACATGTCCCCCTGTGGCTGTTGGACTGCTCTTGGTGGGGACTAGAGAACCACTATTGTCAGTCCTGCAGGGGATACCACTATGCCTATTCTTAGGGAGGTCTTCCTGGCAAACATTGGTCTGCTTCTTCAGAAATTCATGCCAAAAAGAATCAAAAACTTTGACATATATCTTCTCCAGTATTAGTTAATTTGGACAAGTGATTTATTGGCTTAGCTTAGGCTCTTGACCCTTCTAGTTTAACTGTTTCTGGTAAAAGGAAAAGGGAGTCTTCATTTTCTGATGTGGATACATGTCAAGCAGAGTGCCTCTTTGGCCCTCTTCAAAAGGAACCTTGACGATTGGATGGGAGAAAGGAAATTCACCCCGGGGATCACGTCGGTCGTCCTGCTAGACAGGGGTCCAGGGAAGTAAATAGTGTGGGAAGAAATAGCCAGGGAATTGTTATGGCTTGGCTTGTATAGGTCCTAGGGCTGATAGCCTAGTACCAACCTATGAACCTATGGATCAAGTTTTTGATCTAAATTGTTAAGGGACAGATTATATTTTTTCATCTCAGATTTCACATTCAGATTCTTCAGTGGCCAGTCCTTTTAAATTATCGTTTCTTTGAAACTGTTTCCAAAATGTTATTCCACTTTCCCTGAAGAAGTATTATGATTTATTCCAACTGAATTTTTCAGAACCTACTCCAGTTCCTCTTGTTATTTCAACATAAAGATTTTTTTTGTCATAGCCTGCTGCTCCCAAAAAAAGCAGTTAGATTAGTCTTAAGTTTTTATGTACTAAACCCAGATCAGACCCAGCATCTCATGGTAGCCCAGCTGTTGCCAAACATCTAGCTAATGCCAGTCCCTCCCCTTCTGACAAGGATTAGAAAAATTTTGATAGCTTTAAGAAAAAAAACTGTATTCTGCAACACTTATTTTCAGACTTCTAAACTGTCAAGATCATATGTTAAAGTTTATGCTTGTCTCTTTTGAAAACAAGGGAATATTGTGTATGACACCTGTTCTGTCTTCTGAGGGAGGAGACTTTTGTGCAACATAATAGCTTCTGTGTCTCAAGTGGTACCCGCCGTTTGAAGTGTGCTTTTGATTCTGCTAATGCCACTAACTGGATTGCTGCTATTGGAAATATTATGAGGAGGTTAGCTTGGTTGAGTCCTGAAAGCTTTCCAGAAAATGTTAGCTGAAATTTTGAATTCTTCCTTGGCAAGCGAGTTAGTTTTTGGACCATCTGCTGCAGATACCTTTAAAAGTATGTTGAGAGAGGTAAACTGATTCAAGGAATCTCTGGTTTTTCAGCTCCCCTTCTCCTTTTAATGCTATGCCTGCAACCTTTTGCAAAAAACAGAATGAACAGAGCAATCTGCTGTTAAGCAAATATTTAAAAAGCAATAGCAGGAAGGTTCCAAAAAGGAAGGAGACCCCCCCCCCCTCCCCTTCCAGGACAATGCACAGCCTAACAAGTCTGAATGACTATTTGCAAAACTCCCTCATCTGCGTATCAATTTACATGTGAATAGAATTTGGCAGTGAAAGGTTCCACATTCACAGAGGGGCCATCGTGGTGGAAGGAAATGTTGAATTCAGCCAAGTCATCGCTCACTTTTAGTAGATTAGCTTTAGCATAATCTCTGATTACTGAGTTATTGGAGGATGTTTCCGGCTTCACTGCTGGTGAATGTGACTAATTTATGGTCTGATTGCTAGGAGGTTGTAGCTGGTAGAGAACCTGACCCATATTGGTGAGAATCAAGTCCAGGATTTTGTCAGTCCAAGTTGAGGTGGAGACTAATTGGTCCAGCGAATTTGTATTTATGAAGGTATGAAATCTCTGGCCATACGTACTGGCGGGATGTACAAGTCTCCCAGATGATGGAAGGGTAGTTGAAGTCTCCCTGGGAGAATGGTGTTTGGCTGAATGTTAGGGATTCCATACTAATCGAGGTGGACATATATTGTTAATGGTAAGTTAGACATGGAGAAGTTATGGGTTGTTGTTTTGTGTAACAAGTCTGGAGGTGAAGTTTGTTTTATGAATATAGAATCCATGACTGCCTTTAGTGCCTACTGTAGTGTGATGGCTTGAGCAGGTTTTAGGTTTTGAAGCCTTACACTGACAGGATGCTTTTAATATTCTTAAAAAAGTTTCTGTAGGGAGTAAAGTTGAAAAAAGACTCCCTAACATTGAGTAGCAATACCTTAGTTATCCAGATTCTGTTTTGTTATGTTGGAAGCTTTTGAAGACGGACTTTGCAGGAAAAAAAGCACCCGGGGGTGGATAAAGTTTTTTTTGACAATATATGAAAACCTCGGGGCAGGGATAAGTACAGGCCATCCCTAACAAAACATTTAAGGTATTCTACCATCTGTTACCTGGCTGATGTATATTGTATCACCTGTGAATGACACCAGAAGCTAAGCCAGTTGAGGACCCTCGTGTTTTGTTCATATTGCACCATCATTCTTGGTGAGGGTAAAGCTGCTCTAAGGCTTGGTACATATCTGCCTCTGATGTATATTCCTGAGAGCTTCATCATCTCTCTCTTCATATAGTCCAGGGAGGTACGTTTCAGGTCATGTACTCACATGTACTGTGGCTATGTCATATGTGTGCTGGTAGTACAGGGACTTATGCCTGTGCAGTGTGGTGAATCCTTGCCTTCGATAGGCAACTTGTCTGTACTGCTCTCCTTGCTCAGCTTGGTGAGTGATGCATCAGTGTGCATCTCAGTGGAATGTCCTGTAACATGTTGGGTTTAGTGGAGGTTTGCCTCATGGGCTTTCAAAATGAGACGCTGTGAGTTATAGATACATTTTACATGGTGGATGCTGCTCGAGTTGCATCTTTATTAGGTTTCTGAGGGTACTTGTTACTGTAGTTGCATTTAGGAAGCCTTTGTGGTGCAGGTAAATTACTTTTAAGAGCCTCAGCAAATATGGGTCTGTGTTCGCTCTGAAATGTGTGTGGTAAGGATAGTGTGGTGTTGTATGTTACTGAGCTGGTTTGGTATTTGTAGTGGCTGTATGAAAGAGCCTAGTGCTAGTGACATTGTTTAACCATGTCTCACACACACTGTATTAGATCAACCCTTAGGTGGTGGTCAGAACAATTGCTGCATTGTCTCAGGATGACTGTTTCCACCAAGCTGATTACAGGGACTGTTGGAAAGTGCAAATCCATGCTTTCAGAAGTTTTTGTGGGCTGGGTAAGGGTACCAAAAATGACTTTGTTTTTGTTAGTCGTCCCTCCACTTTCCAGAAATTTATGAATGCATGCGTTTTGCTAGTGGTTTGCTGGAATACTAAAAAGTTCAAGAAGTGAGTCCTGTTTGTAGTGTAGACTACAGAGTGCTGTAGCATCTCTGCTGTCTTTTATTTTTGTATTTGTTCAGTGCATTCGTAAATTTTTATTACGTTTTTGTTCTATGGAAAACCAGAGAGAGTGCCTTAGTGCTTTTTTTCTGTCAGTTACTTTTTTCTAAATCATTTAGATGGGAGGTGTTGCCTTAAGTGTTTCAGCAGGAGTTAATCTAGCTTGAAATTGTTAGCTGATGAACTGCTTTTAATTTATTTATTAAAACATCTGGTATCAGGGACATCTTTTCATTTGAGAAGTGTTTTCTTTGGCAGTTGCTGTCATCGAACTGCGTGCATTTACAGCTCACACATTTTCAGCTTCAGCCGGACTTAGTGTTCCAGCTGTAGTTATCCCAGGATAGATTCCTGCTGGAAGACAGTAGAAGCATGTCTTACCTTTGAAGTGGTGCTGCAGTGAATGGGTCATGTTAGGTAACAATAATGTGTAGTTAGGGTGTGGGATATGCTTTGGGTATGGTTTTGAGGAAAAAGCCATCTTTACTAAACAGAGTGAGAATATGACAGCACAACCTCCACCCTGACAGTGTACCATTACTCTTGTACAGTGCTTTGTGTATTTGGACTTTTATTGCTGTAAGCCGTCTGTTCACAGTGCTATCAAGATGGGGGCAAATTAAAACAATGAAGTTATATTTGTTTATGATGAGTGGTATGCAGTTTTTACATCACAGCAGCCTGCATCTCTACCACATTGTGACTGCACAGATCCCTTTGTAGTAGGATGCAATCTATCAATGTTTTATTGAGGCAAACATTTGTCGTCCTAGATAATATATATATGGGTCTACTTCACTATATCAAAATACCACATCGTCAAATTTTAATTCATTGAGACTATAACACCACTATATCGACAATACAAATCAAGTACAATTCTATTGAACCTACTCTTGCAGACATTCCCAGAAAGGATTGTAAAAATAAATAGTACTCAGAAAGAAGTAACTTTATGTACAGTTTTTAGTACCATTGCTATAGCAGTCCGTTATGGATGATCACGCTGCTGTTATAAGAGCAGTTACTGCATTGCAAAGCAGCATATAAGAACTTGGAGTTGTATATATTAGTACTGCATTGTAGTGCGATCTTGGAGTTGGTATATAAAATGTTCAGGGGGTGTGGGGGTGCAGGGGGACTTGCCCCCAGCATAGCTTTTGATATAGCTATAGTTTTTTGTTAAATTATGTTTGTCAGTTGAGGAGGTGCTCTGACTGCAGCATCCTGTACAGTTTGCATAGTTGGTTCGATGAAACAAGACTCAATGATTTGATCGTAGGAAATTACAAGGCTATTGGCCTGGAGGCCCTTACAAGCCTAGCCAAGAATTTAGCTCATGTTCCAACAAGTCAGCACCCTACGCCATTGTCTAGCAGGGACACGGGGGGGGGGGGGATGCCAGGGGTGTATTTTCTGATGTTCTTCGTGTCACTGTTGCAGTCATAACCTGTGGGTTATCCCTGTTGTGGTAGCCCTCAGCCGGCCTGAATACCAGAGTCAATGTTTTTGTGCGCCGGCTGCTGTCGCCTGTAGTCTGAAGTCAGGTCATCAGTACTATAAAGCAAGGCAGCTGATGTCATTACATCAATCTTTCTTGCCACGGAGCCCGTAGCAGAAGCAGTTCGCACGAGTGCCAGTTAGTCGCTACCAGAAGTTGAATTTCAGCAGAAAATGTCTAAAGCCAAGTACCCCGTTGGGGACCTTTTTTCTTGCTCTAACCGATGTCTGAAAAAGTTAACAATCGTCTCTGTCTGTGGAAAGCAGATCCCACACAGACTTTCATTCTTATTGCATCACTTGTTTAGGCCCAGACCATGAAGTCCCTCATTGCCGGTTCTGTGCTCTCTCTAATGTGAGAACCATTCGCCGTACAGTTCTTTTTGTAGACAATTATTTTTGTATTCAGTCTTCAAATTCGGTTACGGCATCAGTCAGCCAACAGTCTGTCGATATTCTGAAAAAACGTAAAGATGGAGACAGGCCACACAAGGTCCAAGCCTTCCAACAACGCTACTGCTAAGCAATTCGTTAGTTGTGATCCGTACCTTATGCCAAAATGAAGTCTCTTACTGGCTGAGCTTACCATATCCCAGGATGCACCACCACTGAGCCCAGATCTGGAAGGAGTGCTAACAAGTGAAAGGCGTGGTCTCGAGCTGGCTGAGTTAAGAGGCTGATTTTTTCACTGGATTTTTGTTCAGGGATTTCTTCATTAGTTTTTAAAAGCTATTTAACAGCTATTCTTGTGTTTAGGAGTGCGTTTGACAAAAGTCGCTTTTGGTGCGTTTGTAATAATGAGAGTGTGGACTAGAATTACCTCTTGTCTGGAAAGGCCGGACGGTCTTTTTGTCTGTAGGTGACGGTTCTGTGTTGATCTGTTTATGTTTCTTTCTTTTTCGAAGATTTTTGAGAGAAAGAAAGAATTAGCAGAGAAGAGAAATTGTGTTTTGACTACAGAGTATTGCAGTGATAACTGTAAGCTATTCTAAGTGTGTCACCAGTGTTTTTCTTGTTAGTGTTTTCTGATTTCTTCTAATGTCTCTCAAGAAATAATCTTAGGCCTTCTTTAAACTGTGTAAAATGTAGCTTCAAAATGTCTTCAAAATGTCTCATAAGCTCACTGTGTATTGTGTGTGTGTTGCTTAGGGCAAAACATTGACAGGTATCATGTGTAGTGTCTTTTTTTTTTTTCCTCAGGGCAGGAAAATTAAAAAATAAATTAATAATTAATTAACCTTTCTTCCGACTTTGGCATCCTCTCCTTCTCCGGCCAAAAAAAAGAAGCGGTCGCTCCGACCAGTCCGATGGATCGATCGCTAGAAACAAAAGGCAGGCCTCTCCTTTTCTGCAGAATTCAGTGAGGCGCCTTCGCAGCCCCTGATGCCAGACTCACTTTCTACGCAGGCCTCTGCCGAGACCCTTTCGGAGTCAGATATGCCGCAGAAATCTACTTAGTCTTCCGAGCCTTTAGCTGTCTCTGCCTTGGTTGGGTCCAGAGCCGCGATGCAGGCACTGGCTTCGGAGTAGGCCTTCTGCCCTACCGATACTAGACAAAAAAAGTCTTCTCATCCGACTACCACTTCTCAGAAACAGGCCACTCCTAGGAAATCTGCTTCTAACCACCATCTTGCTACTGCTCCCCCACCCCAAGCTCAAATGCTTAAAATGGCAGAGTATCTCATCTCCCTTATCCGAGGTACTCAGGCTCCCACTCCAAAAAGGAAAAGACATCCTTCTCCAGAAATTATGACAGACCAAGAGTCTGAGGAATCTGATTATTTTGCTTTTGAAGAGGAACAACATCCCTTAACTGTTTGAGGATTCAGATGGAGAGGAATCCATCCCCTGTGCCTCCCCTCCAGAGAAGCTCTCCTTTAGTGAAACCCTTCACTCCCTCAGGGAACATTTTCAGTGGGAATCTCAAGACTTCCGACAGTCAAAGAAAACTGCCCCAGTACAGAGCCCTGGCCATCACACATATTCTGGAAGTGGTGGATGATGTTTTCCATGAATCCAGCTTAGCCCCTGATGTCCTGCATCTGCTCCAACTAAACCTAACTGGTATTACAGAGTGCCGGATTCTCACAAATACCTGTACAGGAACCCTGCTGCAGTCCCGGAGGTCATTACACAGGGACCCAAAGGAGCTATGATTAGTTCTGCCAAGAATCCTCTTCCTTCTGACAAAGACTCCAGAGCTCTGGACAGATGGGGTAAGAAAGTATACACCTCTGCATCCTTAGCTATCAGAGCACTCAGTTGTCAGTTCCATATGTTAAAATATCAACAACACACTTTGGAACAGTTAAAACAGAAGATTGCTACCTCTCCTGACTGTGTCAACTCAAAAGAGCTGGCAGAATTACTACACTTTGCTTGTCAAGTGGCCAAGCACTCATTACAATGTGGATATGATGCCCTAGAAGCCTGTAGCAGGGCAGCAGTGACAGGATCTATTATTAGAAAATATGCATGGCTGAAGGAACAACCTCTCCCTGATCATGTCAAGTATAAACTTTATTGATACACCCCTAGATAAGGAGGGGAAAAGGCAGAAGAGGTGCTTAAAAAGACATAAGACAAAGAAAAATCTATGCAAACAGGAAACGATTTCTTTCAAATTCAACCGCCCAGATTCAGCAGGAACTTCCCCTCTAAGCACTGGGCCTTCCCTGCACCTAGCAGACTAGGCCAGGGTAAGCTACGCTGGGACAGGACATCCTGGCCCCTATCCCAGGGCCAGCAAAGAAGCAAACAATGGACCACTCCCACCTCTAAGGCAGGGAGTTCTAAGCCAAGCTTCTATGGTAAGAACTCACAATGACTCTCCCTCCCCCCTATGCCCTCCTTTCACTCATCAAAAAGTAGGGGGAAGGCTCACCCTCAAGGACAATTGGGTCTCTGTAACCAAGGACCAATGGATATTAAAAATAATTTCTCAGGGATACAGATTCTCCTTCAGCGAACTCCCTGTTCCAAGCGGGTACCCAGACCTCTCCCCAAACCAGTGGGCAGGGGTATTAAAACGGGTCCAAACACTAATATCCCAGGAGGCAGTAGAACCTGTCCCTCCAAATCAAACAGGAAAAGGATTTTACTCCAGACTATTCCTTGTTCCCAGAAAAGAGGGCACTTGGTGCCCCATCCTGGATCTGTCCAAACTGAACACCACCTTCATGGTCCCCAGATTCAAAATGCTAACCTTGCAGCAGCACCTGCCTATGCTCACACAAAATGTCTGGCTTGTGACACTAGACCTAAAAGATGCCTACCTCCATATCCCCATCAGGGAATCGTACAGAAAATTCCTGCACTTCAGAGCAGGCAATCAACACCTTCAGTTCTCTGCACTGCCCTTTAGCTTATCTACTGCACCAGAGTATTCACCAAATGCTTGGCCCCAGCTATAGCATTCTGCAAGCAGAGAAATATACAGATTTACCCTTACCTGGACGGTTGCCTCATTCTGGCGGACAGCAAAGAAAAGTTGCTCCAGGACCTTCTCTTTGTCAAATCACTCCTAACTTCCCTAGGGTTCACCATCAACGAGAAAAAATCAAAGCAAAACCTCACCAGGAAAATTGTTTTCTTGGGAGCTGTGCTAGACACCACAACCCAGGTGGCCTTCCTATCCCCAGAAAAGCAGAGCTTCCTGCCTCTCTACTTCACCCAGCTGGCTTCCAGAAGTCGCCTCACTGCGAGGAAGTTCGTGCAAGCCCTGGGATACATGTCATCTTGCATCCTTCTCATCCCTGTCCCCAGGCTTCACATGAAAAGACTTCAGTGGTACTTAAAGAACCTTTGGTGTCAGCACTCTCAGTCCCTGCTGAATTTCTCTGATGGGTAGAGGCTTGTGCCATGAACAAGGAAGGGTCTTCCCCTCATCCTCCGAGCTTCCAGCCAGATCATCACCACTGAAGCCTCAGCCATAGCTTGGGGCACTCGCCTAGCAGGCAGGTGTACCCAAGGTCTTTGGAATGCCCAGCAACTTCACTTGCACATCAGCCAGAAAGAAGTGTTGGCAGTGCAAAAGGCTTTGACTTCCTTCCAACCCCATCTCAGACCAGGGGTCCTCCTTATAAAAACAGCCAACACCACAGTAATGTGGTACATCAACAAGTGGGGGGAGGGGGGGCATCCAGTCATACCCTCTGTTCAGGTTAGTCATGAGTCTCTGGCTTACAGCCACCTCCCATGGGGCTACACCTAATTGCCCATTACTTACCAGCGACCAACAACGCACTGGCAGACCACCTAAGCAAAAACTTACTGGACCCCCATGAATGGCAACTCCACAGAGAAATCTTTCCACAAATCACTCAGGAGTGGGGGACCCAAGAAGTGGACCTCTTTGCCTCGCACCTCAACCACCAGCTGCACAAGTTTTGTACCAGGGAGTATCGCCTCCTAGCATGGAAGGGTGGATGCCTTGACCTTCCCCTGGAGCTCCCTCTTTGTGTACGCATACCCTCCTCTGCCCCTTATTCCCAAGGTTCTGAACAAAATAAAAGAGGAGAGACCAAAGGCCATCCTCATTGCTCCAGATTGGCCCAGACAGCATTGCTACCCCTTACTACTCATTCTGACCTCACATCCCCCAAAGCTGCTTCCCCTGAGGTCAGACGTCTTGACCTAGGAGAGGGGGAAGGTACTGCACCCAGGCCTACAGACTCTCAAACCTTCAGCATGGCTTATACACTAAAAACTACCAAGGAGTCCCTGTTAAGTAAACGGGTCCTGGACATAATCACAGAGGCCAGAAGGCCCAGCACAAGAGAATCATATGCAGGAAAATGGAAAAGATTCTGCTCCTGGAAACGATAAAAAGAGAGCAGTACCTCCCAACCTTCCATCCCTCTCATCCTGGATTACTTAGCAGATTTGCTCAATAGTGCCTCTCCTTCTCCTCTATCAAAGTCCATGTCTCTGCCATATCTGCCCATTATGACAGACCCACCCCTCTTCTCTCATCCTTTGATTAAGCAATTCCTCAGAGGGGCTTCTAATATCAGGCCTCCAGAAGGCTTCCAACATCACCCTGGGACCTGAATTATGTGGTAGAGAAACTAACCTTACCTCCTTTCAAACCTGCCGCTTCAACAGAATTAAAATACCTCTCTTGGAAGACCGCCTTCTTACTAGCTATCACCTCAGCCAGAAGGGTCTTGGAACTTCATGCCCTCATGGCTGTCAAGCCCTTCATAATTTTCCATGCAGACAGAGTTTCCCTGAGTACTAACCCCTCCTTTATGCCCAAGGTGGTATCTGATGTGACTCTTAACGAGGCCATACACCTTCCGTCTCAATCCTCAAAACAAGAGAGAGAATTCTTCACTCACTAGACATGCACAGACAACTCAGGTAATATCTGGACTGTACTAAGCCATTCAGAAAAACAGGCCAGCTTCTTCTAAGCTTTGCCCCAGGGGCAGAGGGGAAGCCCATTTCCAAACATTTCTAAATGGATTTCACACTGTATCCTTTTTTTTGCTACAGACTACATGGGAAACCCATCCCTAAGTCTATCTTTACACACTCCACTAGGGCAACCTCCACTGCCTTCCTCATAGGAGTACCTACCAGGGACATCTTGGAAGCGGCCAACCGGACCTCTGTCCATACCTTTACAAAGCATTGCTACCAACCTCTCTTTTCTAAGTCTGGGGCAGGGTTTGCCTCTGCAATTCTGCAGGACCTCCTGACCCGTACCTAGGACTCTACATATCCTTCCAAACTTTTCCTCAGCTTTGGGAATCTTCCCACATGTGATAACTGCAACAGTGAGACACAAAGAACATAGTAGAGTTGTGTACACTTACCATAAATGTAGATGTTCGAGAGTATTCACTGTTGCAGTCTTGGTTTCCCTCCCTCTATCCCCCATTTAACATCTTACCATAGGGGGGGACAAGCTTCCCAAGGTAGCTTTTAGCCACCTGGACCACTTCTCTCTCTTCCCTCGTGTGTCTGACAGGTTACGGCAAAAAAAAAAAAAAAAAACTGATGTAATGACATTGGCTGCCTTGCTTTATAGTACTGATGACCTGACAGCAGCCGGTGCACAAAAACATTGACACTGGTATTCAGGCTGGCCGAGGGCTACCACAGCAGGGATAACCCACAAGTGATGACTGCAACAATGAATAAACTTGAACATCTACATTTATGGTAAGTGTACACAACTGTACTTTTCCCTATCCAGTTATCCAGGTTGTGCTTAAAGTGGTTTAATGAGGTACTCTGCTTTATGTGGAGAAGGGAGTATATTCCACAAAAGGAGTCTCTGTGACATAAGTCTGTCCCACCAACAAGTCCTATTGATGCCACAGACAAGACTGAGGTTGTGTGTGTGGGTTACTCAAGTGGAGCTTGACCTGCAGGTATGCAGCAGTCCCATCAGGGTGGGATCTGAGATTGCTTTGTATGCCAGACAGAGGGCACCTCTGAGGAGTCTATAGGAGACTGAGTAAAGGGACATCTGTGTATGGTAGATGTTTGAGGCCCTGGATTCTCCAGGTGAGGAAACTCTGTGGTCTCTCCAGCTGCAGCATGTGCTTTGAGAGGTACATGCCAAAAGGGGCATTGTACTCAATAATGGGTCTTATAAGGGAAGAATATAGGGATGTTATGAGCACCTTGTTCCTAGATGAGATACCCTTACTAATGAGGTGGGCCATTTGGAAAACTTTCCGTACAATGGAGGCAATATGGTGGTCAAAAGTCAGTTTGCTATCAACCTGGGTGCCAAAGTCCCTCAAGACTGATTGATAATAAGGCACTAAGCACGCAATGTGATAATTTGTGGGGACATCACTCTCTCCAAAAGGGATGATGCATTTGTTGGCATTCAGTTTGAGGTCATGTTTCTGGCACCAGTCATTTGTTTTGCTGAGACCCTCTTGGAGGATGTCCACATCAGTAGGGGAATTGATGATCGCACCCAGCTTGCAGTCATCTGCAAACTTGGTCAGCCATAGCCCACTAGATTTAGCCTGCACCTCTGAGAAGTGTATATCAAACAACAGAGGCCTCAAGACCCATCCCTGGGGTACACTGCTTGTTACAGGTCTACTACTTGAGGTAGCTTCCCCTGTTTTGACTAGGTGGGTTCTATCACTGAACCAGTTTGCTACCCATCTGGTAACATATGGATTGATGCCTAGTTGAGAGGGTTTATCTATTATAAGTGAGTGGGGAATAGTATCAAAGGCCTTGGCCAGGTCAAGGTAGGTGGTGTGCACCGTCTTCCTCTCGAGTATGGCCTTGGGAAGTGTCTTGATGAAATTGACCAAATTTAACAGGCATGACCTCCCCTTGACAAAACCAAACTGTATGAGATCAAGTGTTTGGAGGTTGCCAATGTCCTTGTTAATGAGGTCCATGATAATCCACTCTGTGGCCTTGCAGATCAGGCTAGTTAGGCTGATGGGTCTATAATTTCTTGTATCTGTGGATGCTCCACCTTTGTGCATAGGGATGACAGTAGCTGTCCTCCACTCAGCTGGGACGAAGCCGGTACTTTAGGCTTTGGTTGAATAGGGTGCCTAATGGTGCTGCAAGTTCCTGCTTGAATTCATGCAGGATGCATCCTGGGATGTTATCGGGTCCCATGGAGGCTGTATTTTTTGCCTTTGGGAGGGCAGTGATGACTTGCTCCCTAGAGATAAGGGGGGGGGGCAGGTACTGGGGATGTCCTGTTTAACTGATGGGGGGACAGAGGAGTGAAGTTTTTACTGAACCCGTCTGCCAGAAGGTTGGCTATATCTACAAGGTTTGTTTATGTGGTGTCCTTCACCACCACTTCTGAGTAGATCTGGGTGCTTCGCTTGAGATTGCGGACATCTGTGAAGAAAGCCTTATGATTGTCTTTAGTAGATATTGCCAGTTGGGACTTGAAGTTTGCTTTGAAGGATTTCACTAGTGCTCTTTCTCGCTTGTTCAGGCTAAGGAGAGAATGCTTCCAGTTAGACACCTGCTTTTTCTTGGTCCTGCACAGCAATCTTTTTCCTTTTATTTTCGAGTTTATTTATTATAGATGTCCACCAGACAGGTTTACTCTTCCTTGAGGAGGATGGCTTCATCCTGTCTGGTATTCCTGATTCTATGCAGCTATATAAATGCTCATATAGTACTTTGGTGTAGGTTTGGACATATGTGCCAGTTGCTCAGGATGGGGAGGGGGCTATGAAGCTGTTTATACTTTCCCTCAGGAGATTGTAATCAGCTTTGGAGAAGTTTTTTTTTTTGTTTGACCCTACCTGGGGGGGGGTCAGTGGAGATGGTGACTTCGAAAGTGACTGCTTTGTGGTTGGATCTTACCAGGGATGATGACACTGTTAGGGATGCTGTAGTGGTTACTTATATTGGTTAATACAAAGTCCAAGATGTTTTCACCTGTTGTGGGGGTGGCAGCCAACTGGTCCAAGGCATTTGCATTGACTAAATCAAGGAAAATCTGGGCGTTTGTGTTTTGGCATGAGTATTTCTTCCAGTCTATGGTTGGATAGTTAAAGTTGTCCAGAATCAGGGTAAAGGGTTGAATCTTGATAGATTCGAAGAGGTCCAGATAGGTGGACTGGACATATTGTCTCAGAGTTGGCGGCCTGTAGCTAGCTATGATTTGAATAGGAGTCATGTCAGTTAACTCCACCTGGAGTATTTTCTGTGCATCATACTCTTTGACCAGCCTAGAGGTGTGTATGTCATTTATATGTATTGCAAGTCCACCTCCTTTTGTTTTGCTGCCCACGGTTTGGGGTCTGAGTGAATGAAAGGATGAGTAAACTGGTATGGCTGGGGTACTCTCTGCAGCTTTGAACCAGGTTTCTGTGACTGCATAAATGTCTGCTTCTTCCAGGGTTAAGAATGCTTGCAGTAAGTGGTTTCATGTTTAGACTCCTAGCGTTTAGCAGCATGACCTTTAATTTATATTTTGATGAAATTTTCATGTTGGTAGTTTTGACTTCATGGCATTGCCTAAAAAAGGCACCATGGTGAGGCAAGAGCCTTTGCCAGGAGCCGGAAGCCCAAGGGAGACGAGATGCAAGCCATCTCTGGCAAACTATCGTGGCTTGTCAATCGTGTCAACCTAGGCTGTCAGGTACTGGATCCCCTGGGAATGACACCAGAAACTAAGTCAGTTGTTAAAGTCAAGTAATTTTCTGTTTGTATTGAGGCATCATTATGGGTGAGTGTAGAATGCTGCTTAAGGCTAGGAACATACCTGCATGGGACACACACTCAGCAAGTTTGATAGTGTCTCTCGTCATATAGTCCAGGGAGGTACGTCTCAAGTCATTCACTCCAACGTGGACTACAACAGAGTCATGACAGTACCTGTTGAGAGGCTTGAGTGCATTGGTGATTTGGTGGATTCTGGCACTCGACAAACAACTTAACCCTTTCTCCTTATCCAGTCTGTTGAGGGGCACATCTGTGCGTCTCACAATGGAGTCTCCTATGACCAATATGTTGTTTATGTTTAGGCTTAGTGGCTGTGAGACACCGGTGTGTGAAATGTGTATGGTGTGGTGGGCAGTGGTGTTTGCTTATGTTTATGCCAACGAGGTTTCCTTTGTTTGGGTATGCTTTTGTTGAGGACCTCCGCATATGTGGGGTTGTGTTGTGCAGGTGTGGATGGTGGTTGAGGTGTGGTGTTCATGTTGCCAACCTTCTCAGTGCCACATATACTGGCTTGTGGGGGAGAGAGAGCAGTGACACTAGGTGCTGGATGTAATTGCATCTCCTACAAATTGTGTTCCTAGGTGGTGGTAGTAGAAGGTTGTCTGTGTACATGAGACAGTTGCTACACTGTCTCAGGATGCCCATATCGACCAGACTGGCAGGAGAAAAATGTAGGAAATTGTCCATCCATATTTGTCTGAAAATGAAACCGCTAAAAGGGTAGATATGGTGAGTTTAGATATGGTGAGGTTTCATTGAACTGGTCTCAAGGAATTAAAATTCAAAGATGTGGTATTTCGATATAGTGAAGTAGACTGTGTGTGTGTGTGTGTGTGTGTGTGTGTATATATATATGTATGTATATATATATATATATATATATATGTATATATATATATATATATGTATTTGTATATCCATACATATCTGTGTGTGTATATGTATATATACACGTGTGTGTGTTGAGTTGGTCTGAATGTGTAGAGAAGATGTTTCCTGCGATCTACCAGGGAATATTGAGTGGTGGCACCAGGGCGGACATGACTTATTAGAAAGGTTCTCTCTCTTTTCTTGTCTTAGAATGTATGAGAATTCTGCAGGGCAAGCTGCATCTAGGGAGATCTGGTTTGCCCTGTTGATCTTCTACCACAGTAATCCTTAGCTGGGACAGATAGTTTACAAATCTCTAGCATGGACGAATGGATAAGAGAAAGTGTATTACTTTCATCTGATGTTGCCCCTTTCATTCGTCATTCCCTTCTAGAGTGGGTTGAACATTTCGAAGAGAAGATGGTTCAAGGTATTTGGTCACCTACAGAGGTCTATCCAGATGGACACTATGTCAATGGTATGGTACGTCAGAAAACAAGGGGGAATGTGATCATATCCACTTTGCCAGGAATCCATGAGAGTATGGCAATGGATGATGTCTTCCCATTGTTTTCTGGTAGCAGCCAACAAAGTGGTCTTGCAACCAGACAGCGACGGCTGAAATTTTCAGCTGCTGGGGCCACCCTTGCTGTGACCTTATTTCCTCAAACCAAAACAAGTGCAGCAGTTACTTTGCCCTCATACTGTAGTCCACACTTGGCCCCGGATCTCCTCTGTTCTCTCCCACCAATACCCTTCTTGACAAAATTAATTCAGAAAGCCATGAGGTACCAGGCTAAGGTGATCCTGATTGCTCCTTTCTGGGCCCAGCAGGTTTGGTTTCCCTTTCTTTGGCCTTATTTGCTACATCCACCCTGGGTGCTGGATCCTAGTCCAGATCTTCTGAGTCACCCATCCCGGATGCCTCTACCAGACCTAAAAGCCCTAAAGTCAACTGCATAGTTTTTTCAATTTTAACAATAGCCATAGCTGCCGGGCTTTCCTCTCCAGTGGTTCACATTATTTCTGCTACCCAAAAAAGAATCAGCCAAAAAGATTTATAAAAGTGCATCTCCCATCAGTATTGGATTTTCTTTCACCAAGGATCCAGTTTTTCTACTGTCAAAGTGCAAATGATTGCTGTATCTAATTTTCACATAGGACATAGTGATTTGATCACTTTTCTTAGAGTCTCTAAAGCTTTCCTCAAAGGAACTTTCTTACTGAGACCTCCAATTAGGGACCCATCTCCCCTATGGGATATCACAATCCTACTCCAGTCATTAACTCTGAAACCCTTGGAACCAGCAGCATCAGTGGATCCTAAGCATCTCTCTCTCTCTTGAAAAAGTGGTTTTCTAATTGCAGTTACATTCACTAAACAAATTTCTGAATTACAAGTGATGTCTTCCTCGTTTTCCATACATACAGAATGCCACTGAGAATAAATAGCTTTCTCCCAAAGGTGATATCCCAAAGCAGATTTTCAAAAAAGTCCATTGATTTGACTGTCTTCTTTTTTTTCCCCCAGTTTCTTTAACAAAGGTGAATATCTGCTACATACCATAAATGTTCAATGACAGCTCAGGTTCTACTTGCATACCAAAGATGTCAGAAAGTCAGATCAAATGTTTGTCTTTTTCACAAGTAAAATTAGGAAGACATGTCAAAAGTGACAATTTCGAAATAGCTGTCATGCCACGTTTTCTTTGTAAATAAGGACTGGGGTTTATCCCCACATACTAAACTAAAAGCCCATTTCACTATGGAGTGACTGCCTCTACGGCATTCATGAAAAGCATTCCCACCAATGACATTTGTGCAGCAGCAGCAGCATACTTTTATATCTCATTATGAAGTGGATTTGCAGTCTTGAACTCGCATATAGTTTGGTTCTACCATTCTCAGGAACGTTCTTCCTTGATACCACCCAGGTCCTTTTTAGGCAGCTGGAAAATCTGTCCCAGATCTTGAATCCGAAGAAAATAGACTGAATCGGATATGAAAGTTATGTACTTACCATAACTATAGATCTGTGTTGTCTCATTTTTGTCTGATGTAACATCCCTCCCACCTTCCCCCTTCCAAATTGTCATTTTAAACTTATGTTGTTCAGACAGGCCTTGACCAAGAACCCTCTTTGTTTTATGTGGTACATCACCCATACTGACATATTTAGGAAGCTGTTGACTTTATTTTATACGAGTTGTTTTACTTTTCGAAAGATTTCTGTGTAGTTAGTAAGAGACGGTAAACTCGATCTGTGGTAAATTAGGAAGGAGGGGGGAATTATTGGTAAGGGAGGAGTCGGAGCCTCTGGTCCAAAGCTCTGGAAGAAGTTGTCTAGGTTTGATCTGATTGGATCCAACAACCCAAATGTTGAACACGACAAAAATGAGACAACATGGATCTGTCATTATGCTAAGCTTTTGTTTTTGGAAACGTTTTGTCTACTAATCTTGGTGGACTTCTTTGAGAAAGTTACTAAGGCAATGGATGAGAATAGAATGGTACATACTGCCTACTTCAACCCAGCTATGGCATATGACACAGTACCTCACTCGAGCATTGTAAACAAACTTAAGAATTGGGCATAAATCCCTATATACCATGCCAGATAGCCATCTGGCTCACAGATAGGACTTTTAGGAAGTTAGGATTTTTGAGACCCACTCCACAAACAGAACAGTTACCAACAGTGTCCCCCAGTGCTCTGTGCTGGGCTCCCTCTTCTTTGGTATCTATATCTCAGAAGTCGTGGCCAATGTTGACAGCTTCTGGCTGACCAAGTTTGCAGATGTTTGCAAGCTAGGAACAATCATTGAATCCCTCCACAAGACAATAATATCTTACAAGACAGGCTAACACAGACAAATGAGTTGTGTCAAAGCCATGGCTTAAAACTTGGTGCCAGGAAATGCATAATAGCAGCTTTTGGGAAGTCTTCCGCCTCGGGAAATTACGTCATCGATAAAATAACCCTAAGAATTGACCCAGTAGTCCAAGGATTTGAGTACACATGTTGATACACCCTAGCCTTTGACCAACATGTGTCCAAAATAGTAAGGAAATCCTTGTTTGTCGCTGAACTTATAAGTAAGTGCATGGCATCTAGGTCCAGGGAGGTGATTGTGTCATGGTGTTTGGCACGCATAACAGCATGGTCCAGGGAGATGATTATGCCAATATATTCGGCCATCAACAGACCCATTATTGAGTATAGTGCCCCCTTCGGTATGTATCTGAACAGACACATTGAGTAGCTGGAGCATCTGCAAAAGTGTCTTACAAGAAATTCAGGATGTAAACACAATATCCAGTGCAGATCACCTCAAAACCCTGTCTCTGTACTCTTGTTTCCTACAAACTACTGAAAAGCAACATATGCCTGGTATGCAAGGCATCCTTGGATACTGCCTTGATGAACCTTTTACATATCCACAAAATGAACAGCATCAGAACTACTAGATCTAAGGACCTAAATTTTGCTTCCGACATAAATAGGACATGGTGGAGAGATGCATAAGCATCTTGGAGTATTGAGATTCTCGAATAGGCTCCTCATCCTTGTTTAACAGAGTCCCTCAGTAACCCTAATCAATGGTAAACTGGACCAGTGGATGGTAATTCAGGAATTCAGCCCTAGCCTGGTGCCCATATCTCTGATGGATAAAGGCAGTTAGTCAGCAATGTCCCAACTAACATAAACCCCTCATACAAATGTCTAAGATTCAGAAACTCTGTAGACTCTCTCCAGTTGCATGGCTAGACTTATAAATGCCTTTGCTGCCATTGGTCTAGTATCCATCTATGATCCACCCCAGCCTGAAGGCTCTCAACTTCATTCTTTGGTTGATAGAATCTTAATCCATTTCAGACACCAGTTTTCAGTACAGGTGCTCCAGGAGACAAGAACACTTACCACTAGAAAATCTTGCACTTCTGGTGTCTCAAGAAGAATGAGGACCCCATCAAGTGTGCATTCATTGTGTCTTATTTGTGTGAGTTACACAAAAGTAAACTAGCCTATTCCTCCATCAAGGCACACTTCTCTGCTGTTTCTTCCTGCATGCCTTTAAACTCACTGATCTGATGTTGTTAATTTTCATTTTGTCCTCAACTGATGGGTTTGGATCTGATCCTTGGGATCTGACTTGGTTGTTGCTGAAGCTCATGGCAACCAAAAACTCTCAAGCTTCTCCCTTATCCACAGTGCATCAATCCCAATTGCCTCCAATCTCGTTTGCCACTTCAAGTAAAAGACATGGTCTTTCATCTATCTCTCGAGTTCTTTAGATAAGTGTATTATTTTTTGTATCGCTTACCTAAAAACTTTTTCTATTACTGTCTCTTACCCACATTTATATATTTCTTGATCTGATGTTGTCTGTTCAGTCTTCATCAACCTGTGGGTTACAGTTCCGCTTTCAGAACTGACTTGGCCGTTAGCAAGCTATGGCTTCTGAACTAGAGCTCCTCCTACCCTACCCATAATCCCTCACTACTCCCAGATACCTCAGGTCTCTTTGCTATGCATAAGGAATGCATCATGGTCAACTTAAAGCACCTCTGTAGGTGTAGTTTCTTACAAAGTTTTGGTACATGAGTTGAACTTTGCCTGTTCTTTCCTTTCCTTCCTACCCTTCTTCTTAGCTTTCTGTATTCGTTAAAAACTCTCTAGCTTAGTTATCTCTTTCTTGCTGCATGTCGTCTGTCGCACCCTTCTTTCTTCCTCTCTTCTTCCACTATGTCTGAGAAATCCAACAAACCCGTAGGTTCTTAAGAAATGCACTTCCTGTGGGCACAAGATCCCAGTCTCTGATGCCCACAGAGAGTGCGTTTACTGTCCTGGGCCTGCACACCTAGAAGTGATGTGCACTATCTGCAAGGCCTTCCTTCGTTGGGCTGTTGCAGATAGGGGGAATAATCTGATCTTAAAAGGGCTTACTCCACCTACCTCCCCACCTATCTCTTCTGTCTCAAGGTCTCGAACCCCTGCTAAGAAACCTAAGGAAGCCAGAGCCCCAAAGAAAGCAGTCCCCGGACCCCTCCTCTTCAGCTCTGTTGGAGCCTCCCAAAAAGGCCCCAAGAATGTCAGAGCAGAGCTTTTTGGCTCTGACTTATGCACCTACCCCTCCAATCGGTGCCCCAGTCATGACATCGGGGCCATTGGTGCAGAGTACATCCCCTCTGGTTGTTTCTCCCAGACCTCACTCCAGGCCTTCCTCTGTTGCCTCTTCCATCAGGTCATCTCGGAGCTTGTCTATCTAAAACTCCTTCCTATATTAAGTGCACTACTGATATTTTGTCAAGAAGTGAAGAAAATTCAGTGGTGTAAAGATTTTTACTGGGCTACAGTAGATATTAAAGCTTAATACACCAATATTAAAAATAATTAAAAGAAGGTGGGGAATAGATGCAGTTCTTTGGATGTTAGGGGAGGGACCTGGTGGAAGTATTGGAATTTTGTTTAACGCGTAATTAGTTTTGTTTTGGGGTGATTATTTTTTTCAAAAAGAAGGCATATAATGATGGGGGCTTCTTTTGCCCCCAGCTATGCTATTTTTATGGCCTTTTTTGAGACTAGATTTATTTATTCTACAAATTTTTTTGCAAAGAATATTATTTTGTTTAAGCGTTACATTGATGATTTAATTTTTGTATGTAGGGGAATTTGGATGAGTTTTCTGCATTTATTGATCTGTTAAACCAGAATGAATTGAGGTTGAAGTTTACTTTTACTGTGGAATTTACGAATATACAATTTCTGGATGTGGAATTTTATGTTAAGGAAGATTTGATGGTAGAACATAAACCCCATGTGAAGCATACTGCAGTTAATAATTTTTTACAGGCCAGTAGCATGCACCCATCACATCTTATGGAAGCATTGCCTATGGGTGAATTTAAAAGGATTTATGAGAATACTTCTGATAAGAATTTAGTGGAAGAGGAATTCATAAAGGTGGAATGGAAATTGTTGCAAAGGGATTATTGTAGTCTGAAAAAAGTTACAGATATTGTGTTAAAGGTGGGGGGGGCAGCAGCTGTGGTAGGAGTCATAATAGTTAAGATGGTTTTAAAAGGCATCGTTCTGATCAGGAAACTGATAGGCAGGATAAACTATTGTTTTTTTGTTACCAGATTTTCCCCATTTTCTGATTTTTTTGAGGAGGTTAGTGAAAAATTTGTGGCCAGTGGTATGTGAAAATGAGCAACTAAAGCATTTGTTCCCTTCACATGTTACATTTTCTTATCGGAGGTATTTAAATTTAAGGGAGTTAGGTTTCAAGAAGGTTTTTTTTCAGGGGGCTAATATGGATTCCTTCCCTTGTGGAAGATGTAAAGTATGTTCTGGGATTAAGACATTTCAGGGAGAAAAATTAATGGTAAATTATTTCATTCCATGGGAAGGTTTTCATGCGTTTCTTGTGGGGTGGTTTATATTGTAGGGTGTGGGTGTACTCCTGTGAGGTGGTATGTTGGACAGACAAAAACGTATGGTAAAAGTTAGAATTCTTGAACATCTCTGACATATTAGAAATAGGAATATGGATAGCCCAGTAGCTGAACACTTCATTAATGCACATGGGGTTCTGATGTTAGTTGTTTCTTTAGCATGTTGGCTACACCTTTTCCTGCTAGGTGTGGGTATTTTTTAGCTAGTTTGTTAAAAATGGAAATAAGGTTCATTCTAAATTATAATACTTTAAAACCTAAAGGTATGAATTTGGATGTGAATTTAAACATACAAGTTATAATATTGTATATATGACGTTTTGTAATGTGTTGTATATGGAAAAATATTTGACCCCCTTTTTAAGGGTATGTTTGTTTAAGCAGGTTCTTGTAGTAGATTATTTGGTGATGAGAATTGTTTAATTGGAGCAGTTTGACATAAAATGGGAATGGCTGGTGGCTTTGTTATTCCTTGAAGGCTGTTTGCAGGGGTACCAGAAGCACCATTAAAAGTTGGTGTTTGTTTCCAGTGACTGCATCCTGAGTGTATTTTTTGGATATTTCATGTTGCAGTGTGTTAAGAGATTGAGTTGGGACAGATTGATGAGGAAATTTCTCTGCACGCAGATCCAGATGGGGGTCATTCCAGCTCCATCCCCGACAGGATCTGCGAACAGAACTTTCCCCTGCGAAGTAGTATCTCTTTCTGTGATCTGGCCTCTCGCTTTGAAGCTCCCAGATCTGTTGGTCCCAGGGGCCGAGATATCGGGTCCGATAGTTATCTCAACTTCGAGTTCAACTGCTTCCCTGACTCACTCGGTGCTGACTGCGTCTTGGAGCTAAAGTCTCGACATTGCGTCTGGGGCGGGGTGACTTTGACTCCAAAGTTCTCGGAGCTGCAGCTTCCACTCGACTCCCGTTTCAGAGTGGAGGGCTGCTGGAAACCGGGGACAGTCTGCTCCTGGTCCTTCGGGGCAGGGTTAGCTTCTTCGGGACTCCAGGAGTCCCTCAAACTTTCCTAGGGGTTCTCTCCTCTCCTAGGATATTCTCGGTTTCTGCTGCAGCAGATCCTCCCCTTCCCCCTAGGCTCTGCGTCAGAGAGCTCACATCGGTAACCGGGGCAACTGGCCCCTCAGGTCCTCCAGACTCTTCCACATGTGGAAGCCCAAGTTTCTTCTGACACCTCCCGAGAACACCACACAGAGGAGGCTTCTCAGAAGAAAAGGTGCAAAAGAAGATGCCTAGATTCCCCAGAGGAAGCTCTGACGAATGACGCCAACATCAATGAAGGGGAGAGGTGCACTAATCTCCACCTGATGACTCCTTTGGAGACATTTTGGAAATCCTTCAGAGAGGTGGCTGGTTGGCCACAAACCCCACCCTGGGTGAGTCAGTGTTCCTGGAGGACTTTGGGACCGTCCCATCTACATCCTGGGTGTCCCACCCTGCAGACTCCTCATGGACCTGGTGTCTGCAAGGGCATGGAAGGAACTAGACACTGCATAGCTGATCCCTAAAAGAGCTGACAAAATTCTTAGTGCCCCCCAGGATAGACCCTACTGGACAAAGTGCATTCCAGTGGTTGCCATGGTGGTTGTGGCGGCCACCAAGAAAGAGCTTGCCCATGAAAGCTCTACTGTCCATTCCCCTAACAGGGAGTCTAGGGCTATGGACAGATTTGGAAAGAGTTTATGCTTCTTCCACTTTCGCCCTCAGAGCGTTGAAGAGTCTTTCCCTCTTTATGAGGCTACAGAGGGGCTTGCTTAAGTAACTCTCCAGCTCTGGCCCCCGAGTTCATGACGACAAAGGAGTAGAACTTTCTCCTCCCATATGACCACTCTTCAGTCCATTTCTTAATGAGTCCATGAGTCTCATCTCTCATGCACTAGAGGGTACCTCTAGGGTGGCTGGCTCTGGCATTGCCATTCAGCATCATGCCTGGATGCAGCTGTGTGACTTTGCGAAATGCTTTAAGGTGTTATTTGTCAATGCCCTCTTTGACTGTTCCTCCCTCTTTGGACCTGCAGTGTAAGACACACTAAGACACACTGTCCCACAGCGAGAAGGATGGAAAGACACTGACTGCCGTCAAGAATCCACTTCTCCACCCTACAAAGGTCCTTTTCCAAGGACCAGCGTGGGGGAAAGAAGTTGTAGTTCAGGAAGCCCCAGGGTCCTTTCCAGGACACTTGGGGAGAGTTTCCCCCAGGGGCAGAGGGGAGAATAATTCCACTGGTAGACGCCGCCCACTTGGCAGAGGAGGTCTGCAGAATCAAAGATCTCGAGATACTGCTTTGGGAGAGATCCTTTCAGCATCCCTGAAGGGTTGCCTAACTGTCCCTGAGTGGAGGCAGTCGGGGGACTTTGTTCTTTTCACCCAGAAGCCTGTTAGCCATCAAAGGAATCCTATCCAGAGGTTACTCCATTCCCTTACTCCATTCCCTTTTTAAACCTCCCCAAACTAAAACAAATCCTCCGCAATGTACCACCTGATCAGAGAGAGGCAGCAGCTTTAGAAATAGCAAAGTTTCTTCAAAAAGAGTCATTCATGAGGTCTCTCCAGACCAATGTAGATCAGGAATCTACTCCTGGTTCTTTTTAGTTCCAAAGAAAATGGGACCTCACGCCCATACTGGACCTAACTTATCTGAACAAATCGGTGAAAGACATGAAGTTCAGGTTGGTCACAGTTCAGTCCACTACAGCTGGATGACTGAATGTGCTCAGTCATATCAAAATAAACAGGCACTCCAGAAGGTACCGCCGTTTCAGGCAGGGAGCCACTACTAATTCGTAGTGCTTCCATTTGGTCTCGCTACAGCCCTTAGAGTGTTCCTCAAAAGCATGACAGTAGTTGCAGCTCACCTCAGACTGCAGGGAATTCCACGTGTTTCCTTATCTGGATTACTGGCTCCTAGTGGCACCAACCAGGCATCTACTGGTTCAGGCCAAGGACTTTCTGTTGCAATTGACCCCAATTTTAGGGATCACTATAACTCTTCAGAAGTCACAGTTACAACCAGTAGAAACCATAGATTTTAAAGGAGCATATTTGGACACAAAACCCGGCCTATCTCCCGCCAGACTGGATTCATTCATTAAGGATGCATATCAGCCAAGTGCTAATCATTCCAGTCCCTCCAGCAAATCTTGTCCTCAGTGCTTTGGGCTGTATGGCCACAACAGTAACATTACTACTGACAGCTCTTTTACACATGAGAATCCTTCAGTGGGCATTGTCAGTTCAGTGGTCCCCTCTGGACCAACCCCTGAACCATCCTATAAGATTGTCATGGGTGTGCAGAAATTCCCTATTGTGGTAGCTTCATGACCCAGAAGTTGCCAAAGGTCCAACCGTTCAATGTCCTTCTAGTCATATGTTGCAGTATTCTCACTTGTGGGATCCTCCGCCTCAGGCGACCTGAATGTCCGGCTCCTAAAATCAGAGCTTTCATACTTTTCAGTGAAAGTCCATTTGTCAACTATTTCTGCCTGCTTACCGATTGATCCACCCGTTATCGAGATTGGAGGTGAAACTTTTTGTTAAGGGGTTTTCCATATCGGACCACCAAGAAAACCTATCCCTCCATGGGACCTGAACTTTGTACTGGAGAAACCTACCACTGCCCCCTTTGAACAGGCAGCTTCTGCCATTTTAAAGGTGTGTAACTGGAAGACTGTTTTGTTAGTAGCCCTTACTTCAGCTAAGAGAGTCTCTGAGCTGCAAGCCCTCATGGCCATTCCACCCCACACTGTCTTCCACAAAGACAGGGTAACTGTGTGTACCGATCCTTCCTTCATGCCCAAAGTGGTCAATGAACTGTCCCTTAACCAATCTATCCATTTACCCACCTTTTTCCCTTCGCCACAGAATACTCCATTACCTTGATGTTCACAGGCAACTGAGGTTTTATCTGGACAAGACCAATCAGCTGTTTGTATCATTTCACCCGAGGGCCCTGAGGAAAGCTGTTTCCAAACACAGTATCCTCCTGGATATGCAAAACTATAACCTTGTATTACTCTTTCCATGGTAGAGAGTTACCCCACACTAGAGCAGTGGCCTCTTCTGGGGCCTTTCTCGACCTGGCACGACCACTATCATCGAGGCAGCCACATGGTCCTCTGTACATATCTTCACCAAGAATTATAAATTGGACAACATCTCCAGAGCCAGGGCAGGATTTGCAAGAGCCAGCCTCCATGGTTTCCTGGAGACTGCTACCTCTTTCTCCACCCTTTGTCTTGCTTGAGTTATGGTACTCTCCCACAAGTGAGAATACTGCAACATGTGAATCGAAGGACATAGATTAGTTGTGTAAAATCTTACCATAACCATAGATACTCTTTTCTTCCATGTTGCAGTATTCCTTCCCACCCCACCCACCCCTTTATGGCCTTGTCCCTTTCTGGATGGTATCCTTCCTGTTTTCCTTTGGAGAGACTGCATCAGAGGGTTGTTCCTTTAAGACCGAAATTTCTAAAACTTCTCCAAAGTCATCCTTCTCCTCCTCAGCTTTGGATTCCCCAATAAAGAGGTCTCATAAGGACCTGGTCTCAACCCCAAACTCAAAGGGGTAAAATACAAGATCCTGCAAAGGGAAAAGTATCTGATTCAAGACCTCCAAAGTCAGACCCAGTGAAGACAAAGCTCTGTGATCCAACTTCATCAGAACTGATGCAATCTGGACTTTTAGACTGCCAAATTATTGCCTAGAACAAGGTACTTCGTCACTGGATCTGGTCCCAGAGAGAGTACCTTCTCCATTTTTAGAAAGACCCAAGTCTCCATCCATATACTCCACTAGTTCTTCTAGAAGCCTTACAAAAGAAGATGTGAAGAGACTGATGAAGAAGATTCTCTTGGTGCAGAGCCAGACTGGTATTTCTTTGGCTCCTATCCTGGGTCAAAAGATCCGTATGTCTACTACTCCCCCTTTACAGATTTCTCCTTGACTCCTGCTGCTTCAGAGTTTTTTGATCCAAGTTGTCTGTATCCATCTGGCTCAGATCCAAGGATAACTTCATCCTAGGATCCGAGATGTTCTCTGAGGGCTCTGGTCCCCTCGGATCTGGAGAGCTTCCAGAGTTTGTAGTATGCCTGTCAAATCCAGGGTGCTGCATTTGACTCCAAAGCTTTTTGAGCCATCTCTGCACCCCAGAGCCTTGGCACTGGACAGCTCAACTGTGGCTTCAACCTCGAAGGTTTTGCCATTAGAGCAGGGGAGGTCTACAATTCAGAAGCTTGGCTTCTCTGGTCTGACGTCCTCTCTCTTTCCAAGCCACCCTGCTTCAAGGCTGCAAAGAGACTATTTTCCATATCAACCGTTCAGACGGATCCATCCCTGTTGGATTCCAGGTTTTCTATCATGATGTCTCAATGCTGAGAGCCTCACCATCTCCTTCCACAGTGATGACCAGTACCAAGACTCCAGGCTTCTGCCCAGGGAATTATCGCCTCTTCTGATACCTCCCCAGAGCACCCCACTGAGGAGGTCCCTAAAAGAGGACATGTAAGAGGAAACATTTAGACTCCCTGGAGGAGTCCATCACAGAAAACGCAGATTTTGGTGAAGGTTAAGAGTCTCTATGATCACCTCCTGAAGGTGTCTCCTTTGGAGACATCCTAGAAATCTTTCAACAGAGAAGTGGTTGGATGTCCAGCCACCCAACAACTGAGGAATCTGTTCTCCTAGAGGCTTTTGGTACTGGACTTGTCTACCTCATGGCTGATTCTGCCTGCCGATGAGCTCATTGACTTGATCTTACAGCGGGTGTGGAAGGACCCTGACACCACAGAGCCCATTCATTGCAGACCAGATAGGATAATGGCACCACCTGCAGATAGGCAGTTTTGGGGAAAGGGAGTTACTGTTGATGCCATAGTAATTGTGGCTGCCAACAAGAAGGAACTAGTTGAGGAAAGTTCCACTGTCCATCCCTGAATAGGGAGTCATGGGCGATGGACAGATTTGGGAACCGTGTCTATGCTTTAGTGACCTTCGCTTTGAGGTGTCTGAACTATTTGGCACAATTGACTAGTCCGCAGAAGGATTTATTCAAGGAGTTATCAAATACCCTCTCAGTTGCTGCTTTTTATGAAGTTCAGGCATTTATTAACTTCCCAGCTGATGACCCTAAGGTTGATCTCGCATGTAGCATATGGAATCTCAAGGGCAGCAGATTCAGGTGTTTACATAAGGAGACATGCCTGGATGCACTTCTCTGAGTTTGCAAGCCTTTCAAGTCTTTTTTCATCAGTGCTGCTTTTGATGGAACGGCTTTATATGGCCCCAAAGTAAAAGACACACTATCCAGGCGTGACAAAGTCAGAAAGACCCTGCTTGCCATGGGCGTGTGTGTTTTGACCCCTCAACGAACCTTTTCCAGGAATCAATGAGGTGGTCGAAAAATGTGGTTCAAGAAGTCTAGGGTTCCTTTTCATAACACACATGGAGGAGGTTCTCCCAGGGGCAGAGTAGGGAACTCTAATGGACAAAGACGTCCCCGTGGCAGAAGTGGCTCTCAGAACCATGGTTCCAGAGAATCATTCTTTGACTGACCCTACCAGCGCTTCTGAAAGGAGACCCAGTTGTCCATCCCAGGAGACAGTCGGGTGTCAATTATCCCTGAACCAGAGAGCTTGGCTAAATATAACAAAAGATACTTTGATCCGACGACTTCTCTGAGATGACCTATCTTTTAGTAGGATCAGATGAACTCTCATAGCCAAAGCCTGCCTGCCGGGTCCAGGGTGCAACAATCAACTCCAACGTTTTCGGAACCGTCCCTTTTCTTCAGCATTGGACAGTTCAGCTCTGGCTTTCTTCTCGGAGGCAGTGCTGATGGATCAGAGAGAGGACTCAATTCAGAAACCTATGTTCTCAGATCAGAACCTCTCTCTGGGTCCTTCAAGCTCTGCCATCGAAGCTGCAAAGAGAGTGTTTGCTGCATTGATAGCTCTGACAGAGCCTTCCCACTCAGATCCTACCCATTCCATGATGCCCCAGCTTCTGGAGCCTCAACTGCTTTCTCCACGGGGACTTCCAGTACTCAATCCTCGGGTCTCCTCTCAGAGAACTGTGATTTCCTCTTCCAAGTCTCCCCCCAGATCATCCCACTGAGGAAGTGCCCAGGAAAAGGACGTGCAAGAGGAAGCACTTTAGACTCCACGCAGGTGTCCATCACTGAAGGCACGGATTTTGACAGACAGAGGATCCCCATGGTCACCTCCTAAAGATGTCCCCTTTGGGGACATACTAGAGATCATGAAACAGAGAGGTGGCTGGGCATCCTTGCCCTGTGCCGGAGGAATCTGTTCTCCTAGAGGCTTTTGGTACAGGACCCTCTACTTCCTGGGTGACTCCACCCATTGATGAGCTTGTAGATATGATCTCTAAGCAGGCATGGAAGGAACCTGACTCCATAGAGCCAATACTTTAGAGACCAGGCAGGATAATGGCACCACCTGTGGTCATACAGTTTTGGGGAAAAGGGGTTCCAGTTGATGCCGTGGTAATTGCGGTGGACACAAAGAAGGAACTAGCCAACGAGAGTTCCACTCTCCATCCGCCCAACATGGAGTCGTGGGCAATGGACAGACTGGGGAAGTGTGTCTTTGCTTCAGCGACCTTTGCATTACGATCGCCAAACTATCTGGCACATTTTGTTAACTCCTGTCAAATCTCTTACTCTCTCAGGGACCGTATCTGCAGAAATTATGGATTCCATAACTTCAGTTGGGAACCCTACAGGTTATTTCTAAATAGCTCCATGAGGTTAATTTCCAACAGTGTGGAAGGGACCTCTAGAGTGGTGGGTTCAGGCATTTCCATGAGGAGGCTTGGCTGGATATGCTTATGTGACTTTGTGGAACCAATTAAGTCCAGTTCCGTCAATGCTCACTTTGACGGAACTAACCTTTTTGGTCCTAAAGTGAAAGAAACGCGCTCCAGGTGTGAGAAAGATGGTCAGACCTGGCCTGTCACGGGCATACGTTTTTCAGCCCCCCCCCCAGAGATCCTTCTCCAGGAATCCGTGGAGTGGCCGGAAAATGTGGTACAAAAAATCCCAAGACCCATTCCATGACACACATGGAGAAAGTGCTCCCAGTGGCAGGAGGAGGAACTCCAGTGGAGGATGTCACCCTCGTGGCAGAGGTGGCCCACAAAACCAGGATACACTAGAATCTTTCTTCGATAAACCCTACCAGCACTCCTGAATGGAGGCCGGACTATCCACCTCTGGAGACAGTCAGGGGAAGATTGTCCCTGCAACAGAGAGCCTGGCTAGAATTAACAAACAATACTTGAGTGTAGAGGATTATATCCAGAGGTTATATAGTACGATTTTCCCTTCCACCCCAAATTCTCAGGAAAATTCCCTGATGTTCCACCCAGTCAGAGAGATCAAGCAGCAGTTCAGATTTGAAAGCTGCTAGAAAAAGAGTCATCCTAGAGGTCCCACCAGGCCAGATAGGATCCGGAACTTACTCAAGGTTCTTTTTAGTGCCAAAAAAGACAAGGGACTGGAGACCAATCTTGGATATCACAAATCCAAAACAAATCTGTGCGTCAGACCGAGCTGTGGGTGGTCGTGGTTTAGTCCATTCTCCCCTCTCTTTTCTGGGCAAGGAAAACTGGATGTACTCGAGAGATCTCCATGGCATCTACTATCACATAAACATGACCAGGCACTCCAGGAAGTACCTACTCTTCCGGCTGGGAGCCAGTCATTACCAATTCAGAGTACTGCCCTTTGCACTCACCAACAGCCCCCAGGGTGTTAACCAAATGCATTGCAGTAGTAGCAGCACACCTCAGACTGCAGGGATTCCTGGTGATTCCCTACCTGGATGACTGACTCATTCCCGCTCCAACCAGGCATCAACTGATACAGTCAAGCGATCAGGTTCTCTACACCTTTGCTGTCCTAGGCATAACCATAAACTACAACAAATCACAGATTCAGCCAACTCAGACATTGGAATTTATTAGGGCACTGCTCAACACAAAGATGGCCATTGCTTCCTTTCCACCACACCAGGTTCTAACTGTAAGGTCACAGATCGAGAATGTTGTAGACAATGCATCAATCTTAGCTCTCACAGTCCTCCAAACTCTGGGTCTTATGGCTGCAGCGATAACCTTAGTTCTTTGGCCAAGTTTTACATGGGATCCTACAGTGGATGCTGGCTACTCGGTGATGAGTCTTCCATCAGTCAGTGTTGCATCAAGTAAGAATTACCAACACTTGCAAAAGAGACCTCTGTTGGTAGATCCAGTCCGATCAACTACTCCATGCTGTTAGTTCATTCCCCAACAGCCCAAGGCCACAGTGACAACGGATGCTTCCCAGATTGGGGGGGCATTATCTGGGGAAGACAGTCCATGGTACTTGGTTCCCCAAAGAGGCCAATTTGCATATAAATGTTCTAGAGATGAGAACTGTGCTGTTGGCATTGCAAGTATTTCAAGACATTCTTCCCTCTGGAATGATTGCAGTTCAAATAGACAACATGTCAGTTATGTGGTATATCAAAAACAGGGTGAATCCGATCTTACCCATTGTGTTGAGAAGCGCTCGGGGTCTGACAGTGGGTAATCTCCTCTTCAGTCTGCTTTCTTTCAGTGATGCACATTCTGGGAAGATCCAGTGTGATGACAAACTGAGCAGGTGTATACTGCTTCCACACGAGAAGTCCCTCAACGAGAAGATGGAGAACGAGATTTTCCATTGATGGAGCCAGCCATGCTGCGATCTTTTTGCCTCTTCCCTTAAACAAGTGCATCAACTACTTGGCCCTGATTCCCCCATGGTGACAGTCACCGAGGGATACTCTGCTTCACAATTGGCCTCCTTTATGCATTCCGACCAACCCCATTGGTTCCAAATTTTCTGCAGAAAGCTGCCAGGTCAAAGAACACAGTGATCTTCATTGCCCACCTCCTGGCCTCAGCAAATTTGGTTTCCCTTTCTGTGGCCTCACCTGGTTCAACTACCTGTTTCACCTGATGAGCATGTCACACCCAGATATTCCGAAACTCAAGCTGATCGCTTGGCTTCTCCAGATCCCTTAGTAGCCAGACAGTATATGCTCTCGTATCCTATTTGATGTATACTTCTGTTTTCCCATAAACCCATGACAAGGAAAACATATTCAGGTAAATGGAAAAGGTTTGCTATTTGGGCTCAGCAGCATGAACTTGACCCCTTCTCAGCCTCTTATCACATCTTAGATTTCCCTGGTTACCTTTTTCAGAATGGTGCTAGTACCACAATCATTAGGGTACAGATGTTCATCGTGTTTCACTGTTGCAGTTATCACTGTAGGGTTCTTCCTGCCGGCAGGCAGCCCTCGGTCGGCCAGAATCCCAAAGTCTGGGTCCGGCGTCAGCTGTGTACTCACCCTTCCTGACGTCAGTGCGCCAGGGGTACAAAGCTCCCAGCCGACGCCATGTTCTCCAGTCTTTCTTGCCGCGCGGTGGAAGCAGTTCTCAAGTGCCGGTCGGCTGACTCCTGTTATTTTTGGTGCTTCATACCGAAGACATTCTTCTTTTCAAAGCTAAGTACCCCATTGGGGAAACTTTTCTTGCTCCAGACCGATGTCAGAAAAAGTTAATTGTATTTCATGTGGGAAGCAAATACCTCATAAGGATTTTCACTCTTACTGTATTCCTTGTCTAGGCCCTGACCACAACGTAGCTAGTTGTCGGTTTTGTGCTAGATTTAATCAACGTACTATTAAATGGAGATACGATTTTGCCTTTCATTACTTTGGGAGGCGATTTAATTATAACATGTCGTCGGACACGCTTCCGACTACCGGAGTTCATAAAAGGCGCAAGGATAAGGATAGGCCTCCGAGGTCCAAATCAGACGACAGTTTACAATCAGAGCCAGCTGCCTGTTAGGCCGTCGTCAGTGAGGCACTTTTGCAGCCCCTGTCGTCGGCCATTACAGAGCCGCTTGCCGAAACGGACTCCCACGAGGAGCCAACTAGGCCTTCGAATACTCCAGGTGCAGGACCTTCGGATAATGCTCCCTCGGATGTGTCCGGAGCCACTGTGCAGGTACCGGCTTCCGAGGGGGTTTTCAGGCTTACGCAGCTTCAGGTAAAGGCAAAGACTCCTCCTAAAACAAAGATTCAAGCCCAGGCCTCCTCTGATACGGGACCTAAATCTCAAAAACAAATGCTTAAAATGGCGGAGGACTTGCTAACTATGATTAGGGGTTCACATCCCCCTCCAGACAAAAGGCCAAGACAAGAATTGGATTATGAATCCTCTGATCAGGCATCTATCTCTTCATTGTCTTCCTCTGATCAGGATTATACTTTCCCTCCTTATGAGGATTCTGATGCTGAGGAATCCATTCCTTCAGCTTCTCCTCCTGAGGATTATTCTTTTGGGGAAACTTTACATGACATGAGGGAACATTTCCACTGGGAAGGACAGGAGTACTCTGAATCTAAGAGAAGGCTTAGGGATTTCCTCCTTCTTCCCCAACACAGACCCCTGGCTATTCCTCCTATTTTGGATATTGTGGATGATGTCTTTTTCGGAGTCTAATTTAACTCCTGACTCCTTTCCTCCGGCCCCTGCTAAGCCTGATAGATATTACAGAGTCCCTGACTCCCACCATTTTCTTTATAAAAATCCTACTGCTGATCCAGAAACCATTTCTCAGGGTCTTAAGGGTGTTAAGGCCGCCACTGCTAAGAACCCTATTCCGTCAGATAAGGATTCTAGAACTTTGGAGAGATGGGGCAAAAAAGTGTACACTTCTGCTACTTTATCTATTAGGGCTTTAAATTGTCAATTTCATATGTTGAAATATCAGCAATACCTTTTGTCTGTTGTGAAACAAAAACTGGGTACCATTTCTGCATGTGCAAACAATAAGGAATTACATGATTTGATGCATGCTACTGAGCAGGTGGGGAAACATACCTTACACTGTGGTTTTGATGCTTTGGAGGCCTCTTGCAGGGTGGCTGCCACTGGCACGATCATTAGAAGGCATGCTTGGTTAAAGGAACAAAATTTGCCTGATCAAGTGAAAGCAAAGTTACTGGATGCTCCTGTTCAACATAATGTTTTGTTTGGGTCTAAGGCTGAAGAGGTTATAAAGAAAATGGAGGATAAGGCAAAATCCATGCAAACAGTTAAGGATTTCTTACAAGTTCAGCCTCCTAGATTTAGCAGAACTTGGCCAGCTAAAAATTGGTCCTTTTCCAGCTCGGACAGGCCTCAGAGGGGTAGATATAGGCGCCCCAGAGGGAGGGCCCAAGCACAGACCCCTCTTATAGACCTAGACAGTGGAGTGCTTCCACCCCCAGGGGTGGAGAAGATAGGTCTCAACCTTATAGGAAACAGGCTCAATGACTCCCCCTGCAAGGCTCCAGGAAACTCTCCCTGGAAGCTCCTCTGGGAGGAAAACTCTCTTTTTCACCGAAATTGGACTTATAATAACCCAAGACAAGTGGGTTCTGGATGTAGTTTTAAGAGGTTACAAATTCCACTTTCACACCTTACCAAAACCAAACGGATGGCCAGACCTACCAAAAACTCAATGGGCAGAGGCATTTAAACAGGTGAGGTCCCTCATGGCTATGAGGGCCATAGAACTGGTTCCAAATTCAGAGACGGGACAAGGCTTTTATTCAAGACTCTTTCTAGTTCCCAGAAAGCAAAATACTTGGAGACCCATCCTGGATCTGTCAGTCTTAAATACTTTCCTGGAAATACCAAAGTTCAAGATGCTTACTCTGCAACAGCTCCTGCCAATGTTGAGCAAAAATGCATGGATGGTGACATTGGATTTAAAGGAGGCTTACCTACACATTGCTATCAGACAGGAGTGCAGAAAATACCTCCGGTTCAAGGCAGGCTCGAAACATTACCAATTCTCTGCGCTGCGCTTTGGCTTGTCTACTGCGCCCAGGGTCTTTACCAAGTGCCTGGCACCAGTAGTAGCTTACTGCAGTCTCAAGGGAATTCAAATTTACCCTTATCTGGACGACTGCCTTATTCAAGCAGACAACAAGGACATTTTACTCCAGCTCCTGGAATTTGTTCAAAATCTGCTCAAGTACCTGGGATTCACTGTGAACGTAAACAAGTCAAATTTGACACCCACTCAACAGATAACTTTCCTGGGTGCTCTTTTAAATACAGCCACCCAGATGGCATTCCTGACATCAGAAAAACAACTACAGCTGGCTTCAACTTTCAAAAGCCTGGCGTTAATGTCTCAGCTAACTGCAAGGAAATTCCTTCAGGCTTTGGGTTACATGGCTTCCTGCATCCTACTCATACCATATGCAAGACTGCATATGAGGAAGATACAATGGTACCTAAAAAGCATATGGTCCCAGCATTGTCACAGTCTGGGAACAGTGATTGCTGTCTTGCCTTGCCTTGCCTTGCCTGCAAAAGGAATTCCATTGGTGGGCCATGGCATGTCTTCAGAACAAAGGGAAAGCCTTCAGTCTAACTCCAGCCTACCAAGTGATGACCACGGACGCCTCGGATTATGCATGGGGAGCCCACTTGCAGGGGAAAGACCTGCAAGGTTTTTGGACAGAGGATCAGAAGCATCTACATATCAATTTAAAAGAGATGTTAGCTGTGCAAAATGCCCTCTTGGCTTTCACGGATCTTTTACAGCCAGGGCAGCTACTGATACGGACAGACAACACCACAGTTATGTGGTACATAAAGAAGCAAGGGGGTTCGCACTCCTACCCCCTTTGCAGACTAGCCATGACTCTATGGAACACAGCACTAGCTTGCAAAGTGGACCTACAAGCTCAATTCCTGCCAGGGAAACAAAACACCCTGGCGGACAGCCTGAGCAGGAACCTGTCAGACCCACATGAGTGGATGCTAGACACCCAAATATTCAAGATGATTACAGAAGCCTGGGGCTGGCCGGACATAGATCTATTTGCATACAACTACCAGTTACAGACTTTTTGCACAAGGACATATCACAAGCTAGCATGGAAAGTGGATGCTTTCTCATTCAGTTGGAGGAACCTCTCGGGGTATGCCTTTCCACCACTACCTCTTCTACCAAGGGTGTTATTAAAAATAAAACAGGACAAACCAAAGTTGATCTTACTAGCCCCGAATTGGCCTCGACAATTTTGGTACTCAACACTGATAAATCTATCCCAGGAACCTCCTTGGATTCTACCTCAGATTCCAAATCTTTTGTCTCAACATCAGGGCCAGGTCCTGCACTCTCATATCAAAACTCTCAGCCTGGCGTATTCAGGGTCTATGATTAATCCTACCCTTTCCAAACAGGTCATGGATGTTATCTTAGAAGCCAGAAGGCCTAGCACTAGGAAATCTTATGAAGATAAATGGAAGAGATTTTGCACCTGGATGCATGCTCAGGAATCAGATCCTCACATTCCAAATATTCCATTGATTTTACATTATCTAACAGATATGTTGCATAAGGGTTTATCTTTCTCCTCCATAAAAATACACGCCTGTGCTATCTCTGCACATTATAATACAGATCCTCCAATTTTTTCACATCCATGTCTGAAACAATATCTCAGAGGAGCAAAGAATTTAAGGCCCCCTAGGACCCCACCCATTCCTGCCTGGGGCCTCAATTATGTCCTGGAAAAACTTACTTTGCCTCCTTTTGAGCCTGCTGCCACATCTGATATAAAGTATTTATCATGGAAGACTGTTATCCTACTGGCTTTAACTTCAGCCAGAAGAGCGCTCATGGCTGTGGTACCTTACATTATTTTTCATCAAGACAGGGTTTCTTTGAGGACTAACCCTACTTTCATGCCTAAAGTGGTTTCTAAAGTGGCTTTAAACCAAACTATTCACCTGCCAGCTTTTTTCTCTAATCCACAAAATAAGGGGGAGAGGATCTTGCATTCTTTGGACGTGCACAGGCAGCTTCGCTTTTACCTGGACAGAACCAAGGATATCATGAAGACTGAACAACTGTTTGTTTCTTATGCAGTAAATTCCCAAGGCAAAGCTATTTCAAAACGGACCATTTCTAAATGGATTGCTCATGGAATCAGATTTTGTTACTCTCATCATGGAAAGCAAATCCCAGGAAAAATTAGGACACACTCTACCAGAGCTGCTGCTACTTCAGCTGCCTTTCTCAGGGGAGTCCCTACTAAAGATATTTTGGAAGCTGCAACTTGGAGTTCAGTGCATACTTTCTCTAAGCACTGTAATCTCCCTCTTTATTCTAAGTCTAGGGCGGGCTTTGCTACTGCAGTCTTACAAGGCTTTCTAGCCGCCCCTTCTACTCAATAACCACCACCCTTTATCTCAGCTTTGGGATTCAACCCTACAGTGATGACTGCAACAGTGAAACACGATATGTAGATGTTAGAGTGTCTTCACTGTTGCAGTCTGGGTTACCCTCCCACCTGTCCCCTCTTATAGTTTTATTGGTGTGGTTCCCTGCTTCACCCTTCTTCTGAGGTGTATTTGCTACAGGGTATGGGGTTTGTTGTATGTTACGTTTTTGTTTTACTTTTAGCCTTTACTTTTGGGCACCTGACATCTGGGGCAAGAAAAACTGGAGAACATGGCGTCTGCTGGGAGCTTTGTACCCCTGGCGCACTGACGTCAGGGAGGGTGAGTACACAGCCGACGCCAGACCCAGACTTTGAGATTCTGGCCGACTTGAGGCCTGCCTGCTGGCAGGAAGAACCCTACAGTGATGACTGCAACAGTGAAGACACTCGAACATCTACATTTATGGTAAGTGTACACAACTGTACTTTAGCAGCAATTTCAGATTACCATACAGGATTGAATGGCACACTCATTGCTTCTCACAAATTCAGCAAGGCCTTCTTGAAAGGGACACTCCTCCTAAAGCCTCCTTTTAAAGAGTGTACTCCTCCATGGGACCTGAATTTGATGCTGAAGTCTGTAACCCAACCTCTCTTTGAACCAGCAGCCACATGTGACCTTCAATATCTTTCATAGAAAATGTATCTTCTCAGTTGCTATAATTTCTGCAAGAATTTCTGAGTCTCTGGCGTTATCTTCTAAACCTGCATACTTGGTTTTCCATAAGGGCACTGTGCCTTTGCATACTAATCTGTCCTTTCTTCCGAAGTTGGTGTCAGAATCCAACATAAATAGTTCTATCAGTCTGCCAGTATTTTTTCCTAAATTTACCAACAAAAGAGAATACATTTTGCATTTACTGGATGTTCATAGACCATTGTGTTTCTGTTCGCATAGAACAGAAAGTCAGGAAAGCAGACTAACTTTTTCCCCAGTTTTGGTCTAGAAAAGGAAATCTCAGTTTCTAAAATGTCTCCATCAAAGTGATTGACAAATTGCATCTCCTTTGTTTATAGTAAATTGGGCTTTCCTCTCACACATCCTTTGAAAGCGCACTCCACTAGATCTGTGGCTACTTCCACAGTTTTCCAATCTAGGATGTCTATGGATGATATTTTTGCAGCACTAACTTGGGCTACTCCTCGTACCTTTTCTTACTCATTACAAATTTGATCTGGTCTCCAGAGGTATTTGGTTCTGTGATGCTCAGGAATATCCTTCCTTGAGTCCACCCTGGATTCAATTAGCTATAGAAGCTGTCCCATTTGTGAGGATAGAATGAAGATAGACAACATCAGATAAAGAAGTTATGTACTTACCATAATATTCCGTCTGTGTTGTCCATCTTCATTCTTTCCTCACATCCCCTTCCACCTACCACCGTCCATGACTTCTGGAAGAAAGAGCAGTTACATGGTCTCTGAATGGATACAAAGATATGTTTACATGACTTTGGATATGGCTTCCCATATTTCTCTCTATCCTTTTATACCTTTATAGCAGCAAACAAGATCTGAGGTATTTGGCAAGGTGCATTGTGGGTAAGGGAGAAGCCTGAGAGATCTGGTGGCTGCAAGCTGTAGCATCGCCAGACTCCTATCTGACAGATAGGATTTGAACCCATGTGTGAGGAAAGAATGAAGATCAATAACACATATGGAACAATATGGTAAGTACATAACTTCTTTTTATGGTAAGTTCCTACACAGTTCTGCTTTCCTGCACCTCTGGTAATTTCTGGGGATTTTTTGTGTGCCTCATATTACAAAGAGCTTATTTGACATTCCTCCAACTGGCTCCTGTAAGCAAAGAAAGGTTTCAGTGACATTCTTTTTTCCAGCTGTGACTTCAGGCTGGTGGTCCATGAGGATTTCTTTCTTCTCCTTTTGGATCTTGGGATATCCCCCTTCTATGAAAGCTTCCATTTTCAGCTAATTCTGGTTCAAAGTTCAGGTAGGTCTTTGATCCTACAGGTAAAAACACTTTAAACAATCCTGGCTGGAGTACTTCAGACATCAATCCCTTTTCTTTACATAACTGCATAGAAAGAATAAATTGGTTTCTTTCTTTTTCTAGTATGTCATGACTCATCATTATCCACATAGTCAAAAGGTTTCCGGGTTGGCAGTTTTCAAAGTACTTGTTCCTTTTGTTGCTATGTTTGGAACTTCACAAGAACTGATCATTTTTATTTTCAATTCCTTAGAAGTAAACATTTGAGGTTTCCTTTCCACTGATATCCCCTGTGTAGGAATACCCATCCATTTGTGAATCTGTTCTCTCATAAATCCCAGTTAGTTCCCATTTTTCTGGGATTTCTGAGACCTAGATTTTTCTTCTTGTTTCTGACTTGCAACATGCCAAACAAACTTTTTTGCTTCTCTTCAAATAATTTTATTTATTCCTTCAGGCCAGCTCCTTCCTTTGGGATAGCTGGATTGCAGCTGAGTGCTTGGTCACAGTTTCTTCAGTTTCATCTAATTTTCTGTTCTCTATCTTTATGTAGTCATTTCACATATCACATATTTTGAAGACCTTGTGGCACATTTTGTCCATCTTCTACTGCATTGCTGTGTTATCTAGCTCAAGACCAACTTTGACTGTTAATTTAACCAGAGATTCTACCACACAATCTTGTAGATATGCTGTATTACATATTCTCCTTAGCCATACACTCATTTTAATGACCGGTGATACTGTCTGTATTGCTAATTGCTGCCTTTTTAACTGTCTTCATGATCCTGTGAGGGAGAGCTTAAAATAGCTTGTGCTACTTGAAAAATGCTATACCTGAAGTCTAGGTTAGAGAAGTTCTTAGCCAGTATGCACAAGCCCTGGTAAGAATGGTACGGGCTCATCACTGTAAGAACAAGCAGGATCATTTTTCATTTCCCTCCAGGCGAACACAAATCGAACCCCCTCACAGTGGGAATAATAACTAGGCCAATTATTATAGTCAGTAGTAATTTGCTTATTTTATGGCGTCATTTATCTTGATGGTAGGATACTGCTCAAGACTAGTTTCTTTTCAGCCTTAGGCACATAGTGAGAGTGCTCCAACATGTCTGTCTTCATGCAGTCTGTCGAGTGCATTGCAAGTCATTCACAACCATGTAAACTATGACCATGGCAATATATATATATATATATATATACTTGGAATGAAGGGACTTGAGACTCTCTCTGATGATGGTGGAGTCTTGCGCCTAAGTGGAATCTGACTATTACGCTGTCATTGAGCAGCCTTGATAGTGGTATATTGGTGTGCCAGGCTGCAAAATCATCGATAATCGGTATATTACTGTGGAGAATTGACTGCTGTTATGTAGCCGGAAGGGCTTGTTCAGATCACATAGGTGGCTCTTGTCTGTGGGGTTGGTGGAAGGTTATATGTGGTATTGAATGGGTGTGAGAGGTTTGCCTCTAGTTGTAATAAGCATTTGTACCTAGCATATTGGTTCACTCTCTGGAAACAACAAATGGGTGTCTGTAAACGTGGCAAGTTTATACACTGATTTCAAGTTGCCCAGCACTAGAATGCTTGCAGGGATAGAGATGGACTTAACAGCAATGGTTGATCTAGAAATGCCAAGAGGCATGTATTATGTGATGCTGAATTATTAAGACCTTTAGTCTGTCTGGGATGGAGGAGGAGCTACATAATATATATAAATGGACAGAAAAGCATTGCAAACAGTGCAAAACTGGTATACACTGTATAATATAGCACAATACAGAAGCTATATGATGTATAAGGGAATTGTGAAAGCAGTTAAAGAACAGTGCAAACAGTGCAGCTCTGTACAGTGTAGCACAGTACAGTGCTGATTACTATAGTTCAATATATTACAATCCAGTACAGCTCAGTTTGGTACAGTACAGTGTTGTAAGGATCAGCTGAACAGCAAGCTCAAATGCTGCAGTTCAGTAAACCAGCAATAACTGACGTGTTTATAGATTCAAGTCACTGAGCAGCAGGCAGGAATGTTATAATGTAGTCATCAGAGCAATACCAGTTATTAGTCCATGGCAGGGCAGCAAGCACATATACCATAGCATGATAATCCCAAAGCCATAAATGCAGCTGTCTTTGATGGAGCCAGATCTGTAGAGTCATTGATGTGATCCAAGCCTGAATAGTAGCTTAGACGTCGGTTAAGAGCTGGGGAATGTGAGTAAGCAGCCATTGTTAGCTTGCCCATGGTGGGGGAGGAAGGTAACTCTGGCTCGCAAGATGGGTGACTTCTGGTGAAATAACTGTGCATCCCCTTGAAGCCCAAATCTGTCAAGTCCATGCTGCCATGTGCAAGTCGCACAGTGACCTGTGGGGAATTCAAGACATGCTACTTCTCAGGCAGCAGCAGTACTGGAGCTCAAAAGAGCCAAGGATGCTGCTGTGGAAAGGGTAGGCCATTCTGCCTACCATCTGATTCTCTGTGTGAGCAGGATGAGCTTATGGGGGGAGATTCCTACACAGGAACAAATGGGCAGTAAGGCTCTCGCTTCACCTAGGAATTCACAGCTGGGTTTTGCAATGTCAAGAAGCTTATCAAGTTGGCAGTGCTTAAAAAAGGTACTATGGGAGTGGGTAAGGTTTTAGACCTTCTAAGAAAGTAGTCTTCCCAATATGTGATGAAAAAGTTAATGCTTTCAACTATTTGGGCCAGCAGCTGTAGCTTTACTCGCATGCTTGACTTGGGCAACTGTCTTCCTTGTAGCCATTACATTTATCAGGAAAATATTTGAATTACAAGCACTTGAGTGTAGACAGCCTTTCTCATTTTCTACAGTACCCTTCTTCATGCTTCAGTAACCTTTGCACTTAAGGTGCTGAACTACTTTGGACACATGATGAGCTTCCAGAGAGATTTGATCAAGAAGCTTTCCAAAATTCTATCAGGGTCCTTGTCTCTAAGTCAGTCGATTTGCAATTGGCCACCTTTCATGCCCATTCAAATGTGCCTATGCATCTCATTTCCAGCATAACAGAAGGCACTTCAAGCACTGTGGCCACCGGCATAATTGTTAGGAGGCATGCCAGGAAGCTCCTGTGTGATTTTGCAGGACACTTTAAAATGTCTTTTCTCAGCGTCTCCTATGATAGCTCAACACTCTGTGGGGTCATAAGTTAAAGGAACACCATCCAGAAGTGAACAAGATCTAAAAACGTTGTTTGCAATAGGGATCTATTTTTTTTTTATCCCCAGAGGTATTTCTGACAGTTCTGGTGATGGACCCTGCCCCCAAGGCAGAGGGGGAAACTCTAAAGTTGGTTGTCACCCATACCCCACTTTTAAAAAGTGTCATTCCCTATTACGGTAAATATTGGTCATGTCATATAATGTCCTAGTACCAGACATAGAATTTGAAGAGTGCACGAGTAAGCCAAAGGCACTGTCAAACTGGAGGCTGAGCTCCCTCGACTCAGTACTGGCAAAACCAGTCAGGAGGAGAAGGTAACCTCACACACACCACAAACCCAGTCTCACATAGACTTATCACAACTACAAACCAAACACATAAACACACAAAAACATACTCGGAGGCTCTAATTAAAAATCTACCAAAACAACAGAGGCCTCCAAAGCAGACATCCAAGCAACCACTACCTCAAATCATAACACATGCAACACATAGTTCACAAAGTCACTGTGCCAAACAGTCACAGCCCTAAAGGCCAAACAACATGCCTGATACACTTGTAATAGGTGACTCCATAGTCAGAAACACTGACGTCCCGCTCACCAGATTGTACAAGGAAAAGGTTACAGTAAGCTGTCTGTCGGGCGCTAGAATCCGCCTCATAACACAAGCACTCAGGTAACTCCAAAGCAAGTACAAATATGACTCATTGCCCATGCCGGTGTGAATGACCTGAGATGTACCTCCCTGGACAACATGAAAAGAGACCTAGAGGAGCTCTCTGATTATGTAGCCCAGGCCCGTATGACCCTGACCCTGAGCAGCATCTTACCCTCACCAAGAATGATGCCACAGTACAAAGATAAAATGATCAGCTTTAACAATTGGCTCAATTACTGGTGTCATTCTAAGGGGATCCAATGTCTGTCTGCTTGAGATGACATGCTTGACGAGCCGTGCTGCTTTGCAAGGGACACTTGCACCTGTCACCCCTGGGCTTCCGGATATTGGCCAAGGCTCTTGCCACCCACATAGTGCCTTTTTTAGGCAAGGCTCAAAAGACAAACCCACCTCCCTAGAAAACACAAGTGGAAAAAAACTAAGGGTAATGCTGCTCAACGCCAGAATTCTAAACCTCAAGATGCACGCTCTCGAAGCCCTCCTCAGTATGGAGAACATCGATGTCTGTGCAGTGACTGAGACCTGGTTCAAGGCTCCTGAGAGCACCCCAGCACTACCAGGATGTTCATCGTGCATACAGCTGCAGTCATAACAGATGGGTTTTCCTGTCGTCAGGCGGGTCCTCGTTTGCCCGAATTCCAAAGTCTAGGTCCGGCATTGGTTGTCGTCGCCTCCTCCCTGACGTCAGTGCGACAGGGGTATAAAAGAACCAGCCGACACCATTTTCTTAACTCTTTCTTGCCGCGCGGTGCCCGAAGCAGAAGCAGTTCGCAAGTGCCGGTCGGCCAGCTCCTGAGATTACGAATATTTTTCAACTGAAGACTTCTTGAAAGCTAAGTACCCCGTTGGGGAAACTTTTCTTGCCTCAGACTGATGTCAGACAAAGTTAATAATTGCATTTCATGTGGGAAGCAAATACCGCATAAGGATTTCCATTCCCTCTGTATACCTTGCTTAGGCCCAGACCACGACGTCTGGGCCTGTCATTTTTGTGCTACATTCAACAGACGCACTATTAAGCGTCGGGCGGAGTTCACCCAACACTATTTTGGCAAAATGTTTAATTACAACATGTCGTCGGATACTCCAACTCCAATTTTGAGTAAACGACGTAAAGATAAGGACTGACATACGAGGTCCGCGACTTCTACCGACACCACGCTAAAGCCGACTACATGTGCTCCGGTTCTCAGCGAGGCGCCTACGCAGCCCCTGACTACCGATGACACTTCATTAGCAGTGTCTTCTGTGCCCGAGGTCGCAGGCTGTTTGGCCCACACCCAGACTACAGATACCGAAGCCGCTCTTGGCGGGGAAACTCAGAGTTCAGACAGGCCTGCCACCTCTCAAGGTGTCTTCAGGCCTTCTTTTTCAATTAAGGCTTACACTAAATCTAAAGCAGCCATGCATTCTAAAAGACAAGTTCCACAGGGCCCCTCTCAAGGCCCCATGCCTAAAAAGCAGATGCTCAAAATGGCTGAGGATTTGATTATTCTTATCAGGGGTTCTCAACCCCCCCCTCGGACAAAAGGCCCAGAGTGGAGGAAGAATACCCTTCCTCGGACCAGGCCTCCATTACTTCAGAACATTCTGAGGACCAGGAACATTCTTACTCCCCTTTCGAAGATTCTGATGCAGAGGAGTCCATTCCCTCTGTCTCCCCCCTGAGGATTACTCTTTTGGGGAAACCTTGCATACCTTGAGGGAACACTTCCACTGGGAAAGCCAAGAGTACTCAGACTCCAAGAAAAGGCTCAGGGATTTCCTCTTGCTCCCTCAGCACAGGCCTCTGGCTATACCTCCTGTCTTAGACATACTAGATGATGTGTATTCAGAGGCCAGCCTTAACCCAGATTCCTTACCTCCAGCTCCAGTCAGGCCTGACAGGTATTACCGGGTTCCTGATTCACACCAATTCCTATACAAAAGCCATGCGGCTGACCCAGAAACTATTTCACAGGGTCCCAAGGGAATTAAGGCCTCCACTGCCAAAAATCCATTACCTTCAGAGAGAGATTCCAGAGCTTTAGAAAGGTGGGGGGAAAAAGGTATACACCTCGGCCACTTTAACCATGAGGGCATTAAACTGTCAGTTCCATATGTTAAAGTATCAACAGTTTTTGTTATCTCAGTTGAAAAGCAAAATGTCACAACCTGAACAACCAGATTTGAAGGAGTTGCAGGATTTGTTGCATAGTGCAGAGCAAGTGGGTAAACGTACCTTGCAGTGTGGTTTTGATGCTTTAGAGGCCTCTTGTAGAGTTGCTGTTACAGGATCAGTCATACGTAGACATGCTTGGCTCAAAGAGCAAACCTTACCAGATCATGTCAAAGCTAAATTACTACATGCACCTCTTCAAAAAGATGTATTGTTTGGTGTTAAAGCTGAGGAGGTATTAAAGAAAATGGAGGAAAAGGCAAAATCAATGCAAACAGTGAAAGATTTCCTACAGGTACAACCGCCACGTTTCAGTAGAACTTGGCCTTAAAAAAATTGGTCCTTTCCAGCCATGGACAGACCTCAAAGAGGTAGATACAGGCGCCCGAGAGGTAGAGGGCAATCTCAAGGATCATTTAGAGGCAGACAATGGCAAACACCTACACCAAGAGGTGGTGAGGATAGTTCACAGCCATTCAGAAAGGAGACCCAATGACTTTTCCCTTTGCATGCCAAGCAAGGCTCAAATGGCAGCACCTTTAGGCGGAAAACTGGCATTATTTTTGAAAAATTGGCATATTGTCACAAAAGACAAATGGATCCTGTCCTATAATAGACAGAGGCTACAGATTCCACTTTCACACCCTTCCAAAAATGAGAGGCATGCCAAACCTGCCACACAATCAAAGGGCAGAGGCACAAAAACAAATTTCAGATCTCATGGACATGAAAGCTATTCAAGAGGTACCTGCACAAGAACAGGGTCAAGGTTTTTATTCCAGACTATTCCTGGTACCAAGGAAGGGCAAAGATTGGAGACCTATTTTGGACCTATCCATCCTAAACACATATTTACTCGTACCAAAGTTCAAGATGCTCACATTACAGCAGCTTCTTCCCATGCTGGGCAAGGAGTCTTGGCTGGTAACATTGGACCTCAAGGAGGCATACCTGCATGTCCCAATCAGACAAGATTGCAGAAGATACCTCAGATTTCTTGCAGGTTCATCCCATTATCAATTCTCTGCATTGCCCTTTGGCTTATCTACTGCACCCAGAGTGTTCACAAAATGCCTGGCATCAGTAATTGCCTTCTGCAGACTTCAAGGGGTACAAATATACCCATATCTGGACGACTGCCTGATCCAAGCGGACAGCAAACACACTCTTCTGAAACACCTGATGTTTGTAATAATGTTGTTGAAATCTCTGGGATACACAGTCAACAAAAAGAAGTCAAGACTAATACCCTCTCAAACAATTTTCCTGGGTGCCAGCTTGGATACAAACACCCAGATGGCCTACCTCACGCCAGAGAAACAAGGGCAATTAACTCAATACTTCAGAAAACTGGCAACCTTCACCAGGCTGACTGCAAGGAAAATCCTGCAGGCTCTGGGATTCATGGCATCTTGCATCCTGCTAATCCCATGTGCAAAGCTGCATATGAGGAAACTTCAGTGGTACCTAAAAAACTTATGGTCTCAACACAGCCACTGTTTGAAAACAATCATACCACTGATTCCATGTCTTCAAAAGGAATTTCTGTGGTGGGCTCAAGCATGCCAAAGAAACATAGGTCACCCATTCTGCAAGCCTCAAGCAAATCAAGTCATCACTACAGACGCCTCGGACTACGCCTGGGGGGCACACATGACAGATCGGTGCATTCAGGGCAAATAGTCACAAAAAGAAAAGCACATACACATCAATCAAAAGGAAATGCTAGCAGTAATAAATGCTATTATGGCTTTCAAAGACCTACTGCATCCAGGCCAGCTATTGATAAGAACAGACAACACCACAGTGATGTGGTACATAAACAAACAGGAAGGAACTCATTCATATACCCCCTGTGCAGACTAGCCATGTCCCTTTGGAACACGGCTCCAATTGCAAATCCATCTTCAAGCACAATTCCTGCCAGGGAAGGAAAACACACTGGCAGACAACCTGAGCAGAAATATGACAGATCCACACGAATGGAAGTTGCATCCTCAAGTTTTTACAATGATAATTCAAGCATGGGGAAGGCCAGACCTAGATCTCTTTGCCACCCACAGAAATTACCAATTGACAAAATTCTGCTCAAGGACCTTTCATCCACAGGCCAGGAAAGTGGACGTACTCTCAGTTGGACAACAATGACGGTTTATGCCTTTCCACCTCTTCCACTGCTGGCCAAAGTTCTATTAAAAGCCAGAGCAGACAGACCAAAGATGATTCTCATTGCTCCAGACTGGCCAAGACAACACTGGTACCCATTCCTGAGGAGCCTGACGCATTCCCCACCATGGATCCTGCCTCTAATGCCTCTTCTACTGACTCAGCACAACTTCAAAACTCTTCACAGTCAGCTGAAAACACTCAATCTAGCCGCATGGAGGATTCCTTAAATTCACAGCAGACCCTACTCTCCAAGGAGGTGCAGGATGTCATTTTGGAGGCCAGAAGGCCTTCTACTAGAAAGGCCTACTCCGCAAAATCGAAACGGTTTTGTGCCTGGAATCAGAAAAAGGGTCAGAATCCTGGAATACTGAATTTACCTCAAATACTACAGTACCTAGACAAGCTGCTAAGCAATGGACTTTCATTCTCCTCCATCAAAATCCATGCCTCAGTCATTTCTGCAGAGTACAACACTGATCCTCCTTTATTCTCTCACCCTCTCTTAAGACAGTTCCTCAGAGGGGCTAAGAATATAAAATCCCCAAGGAAGCAACCAGTACCTGCTTGGGACCTCAATTTAATTCTAGAAAAACTAACCCTGCCTCCTTCTGAGCCAGCTGCTTCAACAGATCTGCAATATTTGTCAGGGAAAACAGCCTTCCTTCTAGCTATCACCTCAGCACGCAGGGTTTCGGAACTACAAACCCTCATGGCTGTGCAGCCTTTCATCAATTTCCATCAGGACAGAGTTTCCTTACGAACCAATCCTTCATTTATGCCAAAGGTAGTATCCAGGGTAGCCTTGAATCAGGCTATCCACTTACCTACCTTTTACCCTAATCCACAAAACAAAGGGGAGAGGCTGCTACATTCCTTGGACATTCACAGACAGCTCCGTTATTACTTGGACAGAACAAAGCCTTTCAGAAAATCAGAGTAACTCTTTGTATCCTATGCTACAGGTGCTCAAGGGAAGCCTATTTCCAAACAGACAATCTCAAAATGGATAGCCCACTGCATACGCTTTTGTTACTCTTTTCATGGTAAAACTGTACCTACAGGCATCAGATCTCACTCCATAAGGGCCACAGCTACCTCTGCAGCTTTTTTCAGGGGGGTTCCTACCAAAGATATTTTGGAAGCATCCACTTGGAGTTCTGTACATACTTTCTCCAAGCACTGTCACCTACCATTATACTCCAAAACTAGAGCGGGCTTTGCCACTGCAGTCTTGCAGGGCATCCTGGCTCCACCTAGTTCCACTTAGTGCCTACCACCCCTTTATTAGCTTTGGGATTCTACCCATCTGTTATGACTGCAGCTGTATGCACGATGAACATAGTACAGATGTCCTTCAAGGATGCATCTGCAGTCCTAACAAATGGGTTGTCCTGGCCTCAGGCAGCCCTTCGGTCGGCCGGATTCCAAAGTCTGGGTCTGGCCTCGGCTGGTGTCGCACTTCACCTGACGTCATAGCTGCAGTTCTTCGGGTATAAAGGCATCAGCCGGCGCCATTTTCCCCAGTCTTTCTTGCCGCGTGGCGCCCGAAGCAGAAGCTGTTCGCAAGTGCCGGTCGGTCAGATCCAGAGATTACTACTACCGAAGACTTCTAAAAAGCTAAGTACCCCGTTGGGGACTCTTTCTTGCCTCAGCCGATGTCAGAAAAAGTGAATAACTGTAACTTGTGGGAAACAAATACCTCATAAAGACTTCCACTCTTACTGCCTACCTTGTTTAGGCCCAGACCATGACGTAGCAGCTTGTTTAGCCTGTGCTTCCTTCAACCGACGGATGCTTAGACGCCGGTCGGAGTTTGCAGAGGAGTTTTTCGGCTCCGCTTTGCTTATATCATGCCGCCGGAGACTCCGACTTCACATTTAGCTAAAAGCGTAAGGAAAGGACCGACATCGCGTCCGCGGTTTCGCCAAAACCGGTTAAGCCAACATGAGTGTCTCTGTTTCGGCTGAAACAGAGTCTGCGGTTCTTCCTTCGGCCGAAAGCATGCCTCCTACTACCGAGGCCTCTTCCAGCATGGCTGAATCTGCCACTGAAATTCCACCTGCTCTTACAGTTTCTCAGGATTTATCAGATACTATTCCCTAGATGTATCTACTCCTGCACGTGGAGCTGCTAGGCCCCCTGCATCCATGTCAATTAAGGCCTTTGCCAGGGCTAAAGCAGCTAAATCTTCCAAGGCCGTGCCTACTAAAGCCCCCTCTCACAGGCCTAGCTCTAGTACTCAAATGCTTAGTCTAGCAGAGGATCTCATTTCTTTGATCAGGGGATCCCAGTCTCACCCTGATAGGGCCTCTCAACCCCCTCCAGAGAAGAGACCTAGAGCAGAACCCCCTGAGCCAGTTTCTACTGATTACTCCTCAGATGAATCAGAAAATACAAACTCCCCTGAGGGTCCTTATTTTCCATATGAGGACTCTGATGCAGAGGACTCCATTCCTTCTGCCTCTCCTCCTGAGGAATTTTCTTTTGGGGAAACCTTGCATGCTATGAGGGAACAATTTCAATGGCAGGGCCAGGATTTCTCGGACTCTAGGAAAAGGCTTAGGACTTTTTTGCATTTGCCACAGCATAGGCCTTTAGCCATTCCTCCAGTACTTACAGTTGTGGATGATGCATTTAATGATGCTTGTACTGCTCCTGATTCACTCCTCCGCCCCTGCTAAGCCCGACGGATACTACAGGGTTCCGGACACACATAATCACTTGTATAAGGCTCCTTTTGCAGATCCTGAAACTATTTCACAGGGCCCCAAGGCTGTAGCAGCTACCTCTGCCAAAAACCCACTCCCCTCTGAAAGGGAATCTAGGGCCTTGGAGAGATGGGGTAAAAAAGTTTATACTTCTGCTACTCTTTCGGCTAGGGCCTTAAACTGTCAATTCCACATGATTCAGTACCAGGAATTTGTGTTAGATCAGTTATCTAAAAAGCTGTCCTCACCTGAACCTTTAGACAGGAAGTCACTTCAGGAAATGGTACATAACATACAGCAGGTCAGTAATCATTCCTTAAAATGCGGCTATGATGCACTGGAAGCCTCCTTTAGATCAGCTATGGCTGGTACAGTGATCAGAAGGCATGCATGGTTAAAAGAGCAGTCCTTACCAGACCATGTAAAATCAAAGCTCCTAGATGCTCCCATGGATAAACACAATTTGTTTGGCTCTCCTGCACAGCAAGTGCTGAAGAAAGGCGGAAGAGAAAGCAAAATCTGTCCAGACAGTCAAGGATTTCTTACAGGTCCAGCCTCCAAGGTTTAGTAGGAACTGGCCTTCCAAGAATTGGTCCTTTCCAGACACCAACAGAGCACAGAGAGGCAGGAATAGGCGCACAAGAGGCAGAGGTCAATCCAGAGGTGCCTACAGGGGACGTCAGTGGCAGCCTAACAACCAGCGAAGTACTGCTGCAGACCCAGCCACTACCACTTCCACAGGACAATCACAGTGACTTGGCTCTGAAGCCGCCTACCAGGGAACAACTAGAAGCACCCTTAGGCGGAAAGCTAGCCTTATTTTCAGTAAACTGGCATTGCATTACAGGAGATAAATGGATTTTACAGACAATAGACAAAGGTTACAGGTTTCACTTCCATACTCTACCAAGGAAGAGAGGAATGCCAAACCTACCTCCAAATCAAAAGGCAAACGCTCTAGAACAAATACACAACTTAAAAAGGATGAGAGCTATAGAAAAGGTACCATCTATGGAACAAGGGCAAGGATTTTACTCCAGACTTTTACTGGTGCCAAGGAAGGAAAATCAATGGAGACCTATTCTAGACCTGTCCGCTCTGAACACATACCTCATTGTCCCAAAATTCAAAATGCTGACTCTACAGCAGCTTCTTCCCATGCTGGGCAAGGAGTCTTAGCTGGTAACTCTAGATCTCAAGGAGGCATACCTGCACGTCCCCATACGACCAAATTGCAGAAGATACCTCAGATTTCTTGCAGGATCAGAGCATTATCAATTCTCAGCATTGCCTTTTGGCTTATCTACTGCCCAGAGTATTCACGAAATGCCTGGCATCAGTAATTGCTCATTGCAGGCTTCAGGGAATTCAAATTTACCCTTACCTGGACGATTGCCTGTTACAAGCGGACAACAAAACAAATTAACAAAAGACTTGAAAAGGGTCATTCATCTACTGCAAGCCTTGGGATACACAGTCAATATAAAAAGTCAAGGCTGTTGCCATCCCAAAGGATAACCTTCTTGGGTGCAGAACTGGACACATCAAATCAAATGGCATCCCTCACAGCAGAAAAACAAAAGCACCTTCCACTCTACTTCATGGCATTAACAACGCAGAACCAGCTCACAGCAAGGAAAGTCCTGCAAGCCCTGGGTTACATGGCATCCTGCATAATATTGATCCCACATGCCAGACTGCATATGAGGAAGTTGCAATGGTACCTCAGGAATTTATGGTCTCAGCACAAGCACAGCCTAGAAACCCAAATTCCAATAATTCCATGCCTGAAGCAAGAATTACGATGGTGGGCTCAGGCCTGTCAATTGAACAAAGGACTGCCCTTCCACAGCCCTCAACCAAGCCAGACTATCACCACAGACGCCTCAGATCTCGGTTGGGGTGCACACATGCTGGACAAGCGCATACAAGGCTTATGGACTCAAGACCAGCTAAACCTACACATAAACCAAAAGGAGATGCTGGCAGTAAAACTGGCAATTCAAGCATTCAGACCGTTTCTCCAACAGGGACACTTGCTGATAAGGACGGACAACACCACAGTTATGTGGTATATCAACAAACAGGGAGGCACACATTCATATCCTCTATGCCGGATGGCAATGGATCTCTGGAATGTGGCTCTATGCCTAAACATAGAGCTCAAGGCAATATTTGTGCCAGGAAAAGAAAACATACTAGCAGACATCTTAAGCAGGACTACCACGGATGCCCACGAATGGATGCTGCATCCAGACATCTTCAAATCCATCACAAGGAAATGGGGACTGACTTATTCGCATCCCCACACAATCACCAATTGAAAAAATTCTGCACAAGGACATACCACCCACTTGCTTGGAAGGTGGACTCCCTATCTTTCAGTTGGAAAAACCTGACAGCATATGCATTCCCACCTCTTCCTTTGATGCACAAGGTGCTATTGAAGATCAAAGAAGACCACCCAAGGATCATCCTGATAGCTCCAGACTGGCCGAGACAGCACTGGTACCCACTACTGAGGAGTATGTCTCGGGAACTCACATGGCCTCTACCCCTGGTTCCTTTACTGCTAACACAGAACAACTTCAAAACCCTGCATCCTAACCTGAAAACACTGCAGCTAGCTGCTTGGAGCATTGCATAAGACAAAATAACCCAGATTTATCTCAAAGGGTTAAAGACATTATCTTGGAAGCTCGCAGACCCTCAACAAGAAAAACTTACTCGTGAAATGGAAAAGATTTCTCTTTTGGAGTGCAGCAAAGGGCAAATGTAGCACTGGTAAACATAGCTTACATCCTGGAATACTTAGCAGAACTTTTCCACAATGGCCTGTCTTACTCTTCCATTAAGATTCATGCGTCAGCTATTTCAGCAGAATACAACATGGATCCTCCAGTCTTCTCTCATCCTCTACTCAGGCAGTTTCTGAGAGGAATCAAAATGTAAAGCCACCAAGGAAGCCACCATTGCCTACATGGGACTTGAACTTTGTGCTAGAAAAGTTGACACTTCCCTTTGAACCAGCAGCAACAGCAGAATTACAGTACTTATCATGGAAAACTGCTTTCCTGCTTGCAATCACTTCAGCAAGAAGGATTTCTGAACTACAGGCATTAATGGCAGTGCAACCCTTCCTTATCTTCCATCAGGATAGAGTGTCCATGAGAACTAATCCTACCTTTATGCCAAAGGTGGTCTCCAGGGTATCTTTAAACCAAGCAATCCACCTACCTACATTCTTCCCCAACCCACAGAACAGGGAGAAAGACTGCTGCATACCTTGGATGTGCATAGCAATTGCTACTACCTGGACAGAACCAAGAACAATAGAAAAACTGACCAGCTTCTGGTAGCATATGCCACAGGAATGGAAGGAAAAGCAATTTCAAAACAGACAATCTCTAAATGGATAGGAAACTGCATTAGATTTTGTTATTCTTATCATGGAAAGGCAACTCCAGAAAATGTCAGACCTCACTCCACAAGGGCTACAGCCACTACTACAGCTTTTTTTACGAGGAGTGGCTACAAAAGACATTTTAGAGGCTGCTACTTGGAGCTCCGTGCATACATTTGCCAAGCATTATAATCTACCCTTATACTCCAGATCCCGAGCAGGTTTTGCCACTGCTGTGTTGCCAAGGGATCTTAACTACACCATAATCTTGTTAGGGCCTCCTCCCCCAGTTTGGCTATGGTATTCTACCCATTTGTTAGGACTGCAGATGCATCCTTGAAGGACATAGTACAGTTTTGTACCTACCATAAATGTAGATGTCCGAGAGGTATGCATCTGCAGTCAGGATTACCCACCCTCCTTCCCCTCTGTGGTACTCCTAGGGTATTTGCCCATCTTGTAGCTAGCTGGGGGAATCTATTATGGTGTATTTGTTTGTATATATGTACATACATGTTTATTTCTATTTGCTCTCTGTTTGGAAACATTTGCATTTATCCAAATTTAGCCTTCCTAGAGGGCATCTGGCATCTGGGGCAAGAAACACTGAGGAAAATGGCGTCGACTGATGCCTTTATACCCGAAGAACTGCAGCTATGACGTCGGGTGAAGTGCGACACCAGCCGAGGCCAGACCCAGACTTTGGAATCCGGTCGACCGAAGGGCTGCCTGAGGCCAGGACAACCCATTTGTTAGGACAGCAGATGCATACCTCTCGGATATCTACATTTATGGTAGGTACAAAACTGTACTTTTTGTACCTACCATAAATGTAGATGTTAGAGTGCTAATACAGCTGTAGTCCAGGATGTTCATCGTGCGTACAGCTGCAGTCCTTACATATGGGTTCTCCTGCCGTTAGGCGGGTCCTCGGTCGGCCAAAGTCTTGGTCTGGCGTCGATTGTTGTCGCCTTCTTCCCTGACGTCAGTGCGACAGGGGTATATAAGACACGGCCGATGCCATTTTCTTCAGTATTTTTTGCCGCGCGGTGCCCGAAGCAGAAGCAGTTCGCAAGTGCCGGTCGGCCAGCTCCTGAATTTACGAAAAATTGGAAACTGAAGTCTTCATTAAAGCTCAGTACCCCGTTGGGGAAACTTTTCTTGCCTCAGACCGATGTCAGAAAAAGTTAACAATTGTATTTCTTGTGGGAAGCAAATACCGCATAAGGATTTCCATTCCCTTTGCATACCTTGTTTAGGCCCAGACCACAACGTCTCGGGCTGTCGCTTTTGCGCTACTTTCAATAAACGCACTATTAAGTGTCGGGCAGAGTTCGCCCAACACTTTTTTGGTAAAGCCTTTGGTTATAAAATGTCATCGGAGACTCCGACTACCGTTTTGTCCAAAAAACACAAGGACAAGGACCGACACGCAAGGCCTGCGGTCCCCACCGACACCACGCCAAAACCGGCTACACGTGTTCCGGTTCTCAGCAAGACACCTATGCAGTCCCTGACTACCGACGACACTTCTTTGGCGGTGTCTTCTGTAACCGAGACCGCGACCGCAGGTACCTCGGCCCATACCCAGACTGCAACCACCAAAGCCACTGTGAGCGTTGAGCCTCCTAATGTGGACAGGTCCACTTTCACCCATGGTGTCTTTAGACCCTCATCTTCCTTTTCCATTAAGGCCTTTACTAAGTCCAAATCAGCCAGGCATCCCAAGAGGCCTGTTGCACAGGGCCCATCCCCAGGCCCCATGCCTAAAAAGCAGATGCTTAAAATGGCTGAGGATTTAATTACTCTTATCAGGGGTTCCCAACCCCCTCCAGACAAGAGACCCAGAGTGGAGGAAGATTCTCCCTCTTCTGATCAGGACTCCAATTTTTCAGAACATTCTGATGTAAAGGAACACTCTTACTCCCCTTTTGAAAATTCTGATGCAGAGCAGTCCATTCCTTCTGTATCTCCTCCTGAGGATTTTTCTTTTGGAGAAACCTTGCACACCTTGAGGGAACACTTCCATTGGGAAGGCCAAGACTTTTCTAATTCCAAGAAAAGACTTAGGGAATTTCTTTTGTTACCTCAACACAGACCTCTGACGATTCCTCCTGTCTTGGACGTACTTGATGATGTTTATTCGGAGGCTTGCCTTAATCCGGATTCCCTGCCTCCTGCCCCAGTCAAGCCTGATAGGTACTACAGAGTTCCTAACTCTCACCAATTTCTTTACAAAAGCCATAATGCTGACCCTGAAACCATTTCTCAAGGCCCCAAGGGAATGAAGGCCTCTACTGCTAAGAATCCACTACCTTCCGAAAGAGAGTCAAGATCCTTAGAAAGGTGGGGGAAAAAGGTATATACCTCGGCCACCCTAGCCATGAGGGCCTTAAATTGTCAGTTTCATATGCTTAAATATCAGCAGTTTCTGTTATCACAATTAAGAAATTAAATGTCTCAACCTGAACAACCAGATTTGAAGGAGTTGCAGGATATGATGCATAGTGCAGAACAAGTGGGTAAACACACCTTACAATGTGGCTATGATGCCCTAGAGGCCTCAAGTAGAGCTGCTGTTACAGGATCAGTCATTCGGAGACATGCATGGCTTAGGGAACAAATCTTGCCTGATCATGTGAAAGCTAAACTACTAGATGCTCCTTTACAAAAGGATGTGCTATTTGGTACTAATGCTGAGGAGATACTACGGGAAATGGAAGAAAAAGCCAAATCTATGCAAACTGTCAAAGCTTTTCTACAGGTTCAACCACCACGTTTTAGCAGAAATTGGCCTTCTAAAAACTGGTCCTTTCCAGCCACGGACAAGCCCCAAAGAGGTAGATACAGGCGCACAAGGGGCAGAGGGCAATCACAAGGATCATATAGAGGCAGGCAATGGCAAACTCCAGCACCAAGAGGTGGTGAAGACAGTGCACAACAATACAGGAAACAAACCCAATGACTTCCTCCTTTCCATGCCAAGTAGGTCTCAGCTGGCAGCACCCTTGGGAGGAAAGCTGGCATTATTTACAAGAAATTGGCATATTGTCACAACAGACAAATGGATCCTGGACGTTATAAACAGAGGCTACAGATTTCATTTTCACACTCTCCCAAAAATGAGAGGCATGCCAAACCTGCCACACAATCAAAGGGCAGAGGCACAGCTACAAATTTCAAAGCTCATAACCATGAAAGCTATTCAAGAGGTACCTACTCACGAACAAGGTCAAGGTTTTTATTCCAGGCTATTTCTGGTACCAAGGAAAGGAACCGACTGGAGGCCCATTTTGGACTTATCCATCCTAAACACATTCTTACTCGTACCAAAATTCAAGATGCTCACATTACAGCAGCTTCTTCCCATGCTGGGCAAGGAGTTTTGGCTGGTAACATTGGACCACAAGGAGGCATACCTGCATGTCCCAATCAGACAAAGCTGCAGAAGATACCTCAGATTTCTTGCAGGTTCAATCCACTATCAATTCTCTGCATTGCCCTTTGGCTTATCTACTGCGCCCAGAGTATTCACGAAATGCCTGGCATCAGTAATTGCCTACTGCAGACTTCAAGGGATACAAATTTACCCTTATTTGGATGACTGCCTGATCCAAGCAGACAGCAAGCACATACTTCTGGAACATCTGGCTTATGCAACACGGTTACTGAATTCTCTGGGATACACAATCAAAAGAGAAATCCAGGCTAACACCATCTCAGAAAATAACTTTCCTGGGTGTCAACTTGGACACAAACACCCAGATGGCCTATCTTACACCAGAAAAACAGGGGCAACTAACTCAGTACTTCACAACACTAGCAAATTGTACCAGGCTTACTGCAAGGAAAATCCTGCAGGCTCTTGGGCTTCATGGCATCTTGCATTCTTTTAATCCCATGTGCAAAGTTGCATATGAGGAAATTTCAATGGTACCTAAAAAAACTATGGTCTCAACACAGCCACAGTTTGGAAACAATAATACCAATAATTCCATGTTTGCAAAAGGAATTTCTATGGCAGGCCCAAGCATGTCAAACAAACACAGGTCTCACATTCTGCAAGCCTCAAGCAAATCGTCATCACAACAGACGCCTCAGATTATGCCTGGGGGGGCGCACATGACAGACAGGTGCATTCAGGGCAATTGGTCCCAAAAGGAAAGGCACCTTCACATCAATCAAAAAGAAATGCTAGCAGTGATAAATGCAATTACAGCTTTCAAGGACCTGCATCCAGGACAATTATTGATGAGAACAGACAACACCACAGTAATGTGGTACATAAACAAACAAGGAGGAACACATTCATACCCCCTGTGCAGACTAGCCATGACACTTTGGAACTTGGCTCTGGAATGGCAAATCAAACCTCAAGCACAGTACTTGCCAGGCTTGGAAAACATGCTGGCAGACAATCTAAGCAGAAATATGACAGATCCACACGAATGGAAGTTGCATCCTCAAGTGTTTACAAAGATAATCCAAGCGTGGGGGAGGCCAGACATAGATTTCTTCGCCTCCCACAGGAATCATCAATTGGAAAAGTTTTGTTCAAGGACCTCTCATCCAAAGGCCTGGAGAGTGGACGCCCTTTCATTCAGTTGGACAGCACGGACAGTTTACGCCTTCCCACCTCTGCCACTTCTGCCCAAGGTGCTCTTGAAAGCAAGAGCAGACAGACCGAAGATGATATTGATTGCTCCAGACTGGCCAAGACAACACTGGTACCCACTCCTGAGGAGCCTAACACATTCTCCTCCCTGGACCCTACCTCTAATGCCGCCTCTTCTGACTCAGCACAGCTACAAAACTCTTCACAGTCAGCTGAAAACACTCAATCTGGCTGCATGGAAAATTCCTTAACACCACAACAGACCCTCCTCTCCAAGGAGGTGCAGGATGTCATTTTGGAGGCCAGAAGGCCATCTACTAGAAAAGCTTACTCCGCAAAATGGAAACGGTTTTGCGCTTGGAATGAGAAAAAGGACCAGGATCCTAGAAAACTGAATTTGCCTCAGATATTACAGTATCTAACTGAGCTGCTGAACAGTGGACTTTCATTCTCCTCCATCAAAATCCATGCCTCAGCCATTTCTGCAGAATACAACACTGATCCACCCTTATTCTCTCACCCACTCTTAAGACAGTTCCTCGGAGGGGCTAAGAATATAAGACCTCCAAGGAAACAACCAATCCCAGCATGGGATCTTAATTACATTCTAGAAAAATTAACATTGCCTCCTTTTGAACCAGCTGCCTCAACAGATTTGCAATATTTGTCCTGGAAAACAGCTTTCCTTCTGGCTATTACCTCAGCTCATAGGGTCTCGGAATTACAAGCTCTCATGGCTGTGCAGCCCTTTCTCATCTTCCATCAGGACAGGGTTTCCCTACGAACCAACCCGTCATTTATGCCTAAGGTAGTATCCATGGTAGCTTTAAATCAGGCCATACACTTACCTACCTTTTACCCCAGTCCTCAAAACAAAGGGGAAAGGCTGCTACATTCCTTAGATATCCATAGACAGCTGCATTACTATTTGGACAGAACAAAGCCTTTCAGGAAATCAGAACAACTCTTTGTGTCCTATGCTGTAGGAGCTCAAGGGAAGCCAATTTCCAAACAGACAATTTCAAAATGGATAGGCCACTGCATACATTTTTGTTACTCCTTTCATGGTAAATCTGTACCTGCAGGCATCAGATCCCACTCCACAAGGGCCACAGCTACCTCTGCAGCTTTCCTCAGAGGAGTTCCTACCAAAGATATTTTGGAGGCTGCCACTTGGAGTTCGGTGCATACCTTCACTAAACACTACCACCTACCTTTATACTCCAAAACAAGAGCAGGCTTTGCCACTGCTGTATTGCAGGGCATTCTGGCTCCTCCTAATTCCACCTAGTGCCTACCAAGTGCCTACCACCCTGTGCGTAGCTTTGGGATTCTACCCATATGTAAGGACTGCAGCTGTATGCACGATGAACATAGTACAGTTTTGTACCTACCGTAAATGTAGATGTTAGAGTGCTAATACAGCTGCAGTCCAGGTTTCCCTCCCTCCTTCCCCTCTTGGTACAGGCCTAGTGGCTAACTCCTCCACAAACAACCTGTTTGGGTTATCCTTCTATGGTGTATTTGCTTGCAACTACTGAATTTTGCTTATATTGCATTGCATGACTATACATAGATATATAAATTATGTATTGCCTTTCTTCTGGGGGCACCTGACATCTGGGGCAAGAAAGACTGAAGAAAATGGCGTCGGCCGTGTCTTATATACCCCTGTCGCACTGACGTCAGGGAAGAAGGCGACAACAACCGACGCCGGACCAAGACTTTGGAATTCGGCCGACCGAGGACCCGCCTGACGGCAGGAGAACCCATATGTAAGGACTGCAGCTGTATTAGCACTCGAACATCTACATTTATGGTAGGTACAAAACTGTAATTTTCCCTCCCTCCTTCCCCTCTTGGGACAGGCCTAATGGCTAACACCTCCTCATACAACCACATTGGGGTATTCTTTTATGGTGTATTTGCTTGCAACTACTGTTTTTTTTTTTTTTTTTGATTATATTGCATTTGCTTTATTACATAAATTTATGATCTGAAGTAGGATGTTCATTTGTCAGCAACCTGTGGGTTACGGATCCGATATCGGATCCGAGCCGGCAACTTGTTTCAAGCTAATGGATCCGAGCTCCTAGCTCCTCCCTTCACCCATAATCCCCTGCTAACCCTCCATGACCTCAGATCTAGTTTGCCGCGCTTGTGGATGGCTGGATCCTTTTGAGCTCGTCAGCTAAGTGAAAAAAGTTTACTATTTTTCTCTGTACTTCTTGTCAGAAATTTCTTCTTTAGTTAAAATTAATCAATTTAAAGTGTGTAAGTGTTAGGTTCCTTATTTTTTTATCTTAATTAGTTACCCTCCCTTCGCTGGACATTAGTGAGTGTGTGTTGCGTTTCTTTTGGGGCCTGTGTGTGTGTGTAGTTGTTTTTCTTTTTTCTTTTCAAAAAAAAAAAAAAAAAAAAAAAAGAATGGCTGAGGCCCCAAAAGCCATATTTTCCAAATGTACCGAGTGTGGCCATAAGCTCTTCCCGGCTGATGGCCACACTCAGTGCGTTCGGTGCCTTGGGGTTGAACACCTCACCTCGGGCTGTACCATCTGTGCAGCGTTCAACCCCAGGGCACTGAAAGAGCGGAGGTCAAAGCTGGTCCTGGTGGGACTTTTACCCCCGGACTCAGCTTCGGCCTCTGCTGCCTCTGCTGCTTCCGTGGCTCCACCACAGCCTGTGGTCGCTGCCACTCCTGCCTCCCGGCCTCCGTCCGGGACTCAAACTCCCGCTAAAGTGTCGGAGGACAGGGAGGACAGGAGGGAGAAACGGAGGGAGAAGCACCACAAGCGGCGGGCCGAGACCTCCGTTTCGGCCCTGCCAGCTAAGCGGGCTTCTCCCTCCTCCTCGGCTCCGATCCCCTTGTTTCTCCCTGGGGCCCCGAGGAGGAGGAGACCCGATCTCCGTCGAGGTCATCGAGGCGGCATTCCAGGCATGCCTCGGTGGCCTCCTCGAGATCTACTTTCAGTTTATCTGATGCAGACTTGGACTGGATGATGCGAAGATTCATCCAGGCCTAGCTGCAGATGGGAGTGCTCTTGCCCCCCCCCCCCCCTCAGGGGGGGAGCTCGACACCCTTTTTCCACCCAATTGCTCCTTCTCCGACCCGCTACCTGGGTTCGGAGCGTTCGGAGCCGAGCAGCGTTGGAGCCGGGGGTTGGTCGGCACCGACAGTACTTGGTACTTCAGATCCGACCCTGCCCTCGAGCCTGTTGGATCTGACCTCTAGGAGCCGTGGTCCGAGCTTCGGATCCGGGGGATTCAGTATGCCTTCGGCTCCGTCCAGGTCGGAGCGCACTGGTCCCTCTGAATCGACGGTCTCTGCGCCGGCTCCGATCCCTTCATCTGATCAGAGTGGGAGCCGACTTTCGGATCCATTGGAGAGTGGCTCTCCCTCGGCCTTCGATATTGTGGAGAGGGCTCTGTTGAGAGCATCCGGACCCCCGGTCCTTGCATCGGCTCCTACCTGCACTCCCTCTCTGCTGGGCCAGGCTTCCATCACCCGGCCGAAGGGACAGCCTGCTTCGATGTCACAGATGGTTCCATTGGAACAAGATGTTGCTGGCGAGGCCTCCTTGGACAGTCCCCCCCGAGGAAGCTCCCTGCAAGCATAAGTGCAAAAGGAGGCACGTGGACTCCCCTGAGTCCTTAACCGAGGACATGACTTGGAGGAAGGGGAAGATTCCCCAAGATCGCCCCCTGAGGATGTCTCCTTTGGAGGCATCATGGAGATGCTGAGAATCAGAGGTGGGTGGTCTGCCCAAAAAGTCTTCCTCTGACGAGTCCGTGTTTCTGGAGGCATTCGAGGCAGGCCCGTCTACCTCTTGGGTGTCCCCTTCAGCCGACCCCCTGGTGGACCTCATTACCACCAGGGCGTGGAAGGATCCGGACACCATGGAGCCAATACCGAAGCGCCCGGATAGGATTCTTAGCCCCCCCCCCTCAGACCGATCACATTGTAGTAAGGGGCCCCCCGTAGATGCCATGTTGACGGCGGCAGCCACAAAGAGGGAATTGGCTCAGGAGAGTCCCCCACCGAGCAAAGAGGCCCGTTTGATGGATCGCTTAGGGAAGCGAGTCTTTAGTTCAACGACCTTCTCTGTAAGGTCTCTGAACTATATGGCACATGTCATCAGGATGCAGCTGGATTTTATCAAAGAATGCGCTGCATCCCCCCCTGAGTCCATGTCGAAGGATGACAAACAATTGTACTCCACCCGAATGGCCACTCTGAGATCGATTTCAAACACCTCTGTGCAGCTATTGTCCCACGCCACAGAGGGAGCCGCTAGGGCTAGCGGAGCAGGCCTAGTCATGAGACGTCAGGCCTGGCTCCGTCATTGCGATTTTACGGTGCCCTTTAAAGCGTCCTTCGCGAACGCCCCTTTTGATGGTTCTGCCCTATTTGGCAAAACAGTTCGCGAGACACTTGTCCAGAGCGAGAAGGAAGGGAAGACGTTCTCTGCCGTCGGAGTCCACTTCTCTGCTCCCCAGTGGTCCTTTTCAAGGAACCAAAAGGGTCAGAAGAAGATGTGGTTCCGAAAATCACATTCCCAACCAGCTCCGGACAACCAGTCCTACCGTGGCAGAGGTGGACAGGGAGGACGTCGCCCCAGGGGCAGAGGGGCTCCAAGAAACTTTGGGTCCAGAGAACCTTTCTCTGAGTGGCCCGCGCAGCAGCCCTGAGGGGATGCCCGGCTGCTCCACTCTGGAGGCAGTCGGGGGGCATTTTTCGGAACACCTAGCGGCATGGGAGTCAATCACAACAGACCGCTGGGTGCTTCGCATCATATCCAGAGGGTACAAAATACCAATACTCCATGTCCCCAAATCCAAAAACCTCCCCGATGTACTACCGGATCAGAGGGAGGCCGCAGCTGCAGAAATTCAGCAGCTGCTAAGAAAGAGCCATCCAGCCCGTCCCCCAAGACCAGCTCGGATTAGGGTTCTACTCCAGGTTCTTTTTGGTGCCAGAAAAGACTGGGGACTTGAGACCTATCCTAGACCTTTCCCGCTTGAACCTGTCAGTAACCAAGGAAAACTTCCGGGTGGTCACTCTTCAATCTATCCTCCCCCTTTTGAGGGAAAATGATTGGATGTGCTCTATAGACCTCAAGGATGCGTACTACCACATTTTAATGGACAAACGATCCAGGAGGTTCTTTCGCTTCCGGCTGGGGGCCAGTCACTACCAGTTCAGGGTCCTTCCCTTTGGCCTCACCACAGCCCCCAGGGTGTTCACCAAGGTATTAGCAGTGATTGCGGCCCACCTGAGACTCCATGGAATACAGGTCTTTCCGTACCTGGACGACTGGCTCCTGACCGCACCAACAAGGCATCTACTTTGCTCAGCCAGAGACTTCTTTCTCCATCTAGCCCCACAACTAGGCATTACTATCAACGTCGGCAAATCTCTGCTGGCTCCGCAGGTCATAGAATTCATAGGTGCCAGAATAGACACCAGAGATTTGCGAGCCTTTCTAACTTCCGAGAGAATCCGGAACCTACAACTTCATGTGGGGCTATCCTTCATTCAGAGGCTTCACCAGCGGAATTGGTCCTGAGGGCACTAGGCTCCATGGCGGCAGCGATTACGCTCCTTCCATGCGCCCATTTGAACATGCGAGTACTGCAATGGACTCTGTTAGTGCAATGGTCCTTCCTATCCCTTCCTCTCCACCATCCCATTGCTATCAGCAAGGCTTGCAGGAGGGCGCTACTATGGTGGCTCCAAGCCTCGAATTTCCATACAGGCCATCCCTTCTGCACCTCTCCCCCTTTCGCCACGGTGACCATGGACGCTTCCCGCCTCGGGTGGGGGGGGGCGGACATTACTCAGGCAGGACAGTCCATGGCACGTGGAATGATACAGAGACCTCCCTGCATATCAACGTTCTGGAGATGAGAGCGGTGCTGTTGGTGTTGCAAGCACTTCAGGGCTTCCTCCCCACAAGAACTATTACAATTCAGTCGGACAACATGTCGGTGGTCTGGTATATCAACAAACAGGGGGGAACCAGATCTTACCCTCTATGCCGCGAAGCCATGAGAGTGTGGGAATGGGCGATCTCCACCAACTGCTTTCTGATTGCAACACACATTCCGGGGAGGACCAACATCCTAGCGGACAAGCTCAGCCACACCCTTCTTACCCCGCACGAGTGGTCTCTCAATCCTCTAGTAGCGAAGCAGATATTCGCAACATGGGGGCGACCCTGCTGCAATCTTTTTGCATCTCCTTCAAACACCAAATGCGACAATTTCTTCGCTCTAATCCCCCCTCCAGGGGAAACTCCAAGAGACGCTCTGGTGCATGCTTGGCCACCCGGTCTACTCTATGCCTATCCTCCTCTACCACTGATGATACATCTCTTACAGAAAGCCTCGCGGTTGGGGAGCAAGATGATTCTCATTGCCCCATTCTGGCCTCTGCAAATTTGGTTCCCTTATCTGTGGTCTCACCTTGTGAACCACCCTTGGATTCTAGATCCCATTCCGGATCTCATCTCCCATCCGTTGAACTTACCAACTCCAAACCTGGACAATCTGAAACTGACAGCTTGGTTGCTCCAGTTCCACTCCTAGTTAGGACTCCCGGTATCTGTTCACCAGTCAAAGCCATCCTCTGGCAGCGCATAAGCCCTCCACTAGGAAAGTGTACCACAGTAAATGGAAATGTTTTTCCATCTGGGCAGAGCATCACGATCTAGATCCCTTTACAGCTCCTCTTCCATCCATATTAGACTTCCTAACTGAACTCTTTCAGGAAGGCGCTAGTTGTTCAACTGTCAAAGTGCAATTGGCAGCCATATCACATTACCATATGGGACATGATACAGGGCCCTTGATGTCGGCCAAATTGTGTAAAACCTTTCTTAAGGGCACCTTTTTACTTAGACCCCCTGTAAAGGAAGCCGTACCTCCCTGGGATCTTACATTAGTTCTTCAAGCCTTGACTGCTCCACCCTTTGAACCCACTGCTTCAGTAGATCTCAAATTCTTGTCATGGAAAACAGCATTCCTTGTAGCCATCACTTCAGCGAAAAGAGTGTCAGAGCTTCAGGCTCTCTCTGTGAAGCCTCCTTACCTGATCTTTCACCCAGATAGAGTGTACCTCAGGATCAATCCCTCCTTTCTTCCCAAGATAGCATCAGAAACCAACATAAATCAATCCATAAATTTACTGGTTTTCTTCCTTAAATATCAGAATAAGGGAGAGTACAAGCTGCACTCATTAGATGTTTATAGGCAGCTTCACTTTTATACTCATAGGACAGCTGGCCATAGACAATCCAACCAGCTGTTCGTTTCCTTTGCCAAATTTAACTTGGGGAAAGCTATCTCTAATGTATCTTTATCTCGCTGGATTTCCCAATGTATCCTACTGGCGTATCAAGCCTCGGGTAGACCCGCACCAGAAGGAGTTCGTGCTCATTCCACCCGCTCCATTTCTACCTCTGCGGCCTTCAAGTCTAGAGTCCCATTGGATGATATTTGTTCTGCAGCCACTTGGGCTTCATCTCATACCTTTATTAACCACTACAAGCTAGACGTGCTTTCTAGAGGGAGAGCATCCTTTGGCTCTGCAGTGCTTCGTAATATCCTTCCATGATGGCCACCCAAGGTGCAGGTAGCTGGGGACTCTGTCCCACAGGTTGCTGACAAATGAACATCCTACTTCAGATTTAGAAGTTATGTACTCACCATAACGTTCCATCTGAGTAGGTAGTTCATTTGTCTGCAACCATCTCCCCCTCCTTCCCCCTGACCTTCTTCGGATCTACTAGTTGTTAGATATCCTTTGTTGGATATATATTCAGGGGCAAACTCGATCTGAGGTCATGGAGGGTTAGCAGGGCATTATGGGTGAAGGGAGGAGCTAGGAGCTCGGATCCATTAGCTTGAAACAAGTTGCCGGCTCGGATCCGATATCGGATCCGTAACCCACAGGTTGCTGACAAATGAACTACCTACTCAGATGGAAAGTTATGGTGAGTACATAACTTCTAATTTTGCCTTCCTTCTGGGGGCACCTGACATCTGGGGCAAGAAAAACTGAAGAAAATGACGTCGGCTGGTTCTTTTATACCCCTGTCGCACTGACGTCAGGGAGGAGGCGACGACAACCGACGCCGGACCTAGACTTTGGAATTCGGCCGACCGAGGACCTGCCTTACGGCAGGAAAACCCATCTGTTATGACTGCAGCTGTATTAGCACTCGAACATCTACATTTATGGTAGGTACAAAACTGTACTTTATACCTCATAACATGCTTTTCGGCCTCAAAACTTGGACTGAACCACAAAAGGAGGGGGAGTATTCATATTCATCAAAGATACCCACACCTCCAGGTTAGTGGCAACGCACAAAGCATCGGAGACCATCCAGGTGCAACTAACCGTAGTCAAAACTGCCCTACAGTTTGTAGCATGCTACAGACCACCCTCTCAAACTCAGGAACCCCACTCAGCCTTCCTGAAGACACTGGAGAGTATGAATGTCTCTCCAAATACCATCATATTGGGAGACTTCAACTACCCAAACATTGACTGGGAGCATTACTCAAGCCCCAACACCCTAGCCCAAAGGTTCCTAGAATTCATAAACTCAAATGCGATGGAACGACTAGTCACCACTCCCACAAGAGGAGATAATATACTAGACCTGATCATCACAAACATGGGGACACAATGCTCCACACCGGAAGTATACCCCTCATTGGTGAGATCAGACCATAAATTAATCTCACTGGAAATCCACATCCTGCCCCCACCCCCAGCACAAAAGACCACAGTGAAGAATTTCTCAAAAGCTGACTTCACACTTCTTAAGACTGAAGCGGTATCCTTCAAGGCCCCTGGGCCAGTGGAAACCACAGCCCACACCGATGAATCCTTTATAAACGCTTTCTACGGACACCTTCAAGAATGCATGGATCATGCAATCCCAAATAAAACCAAGACCCATTCCCCCAAAGGCAGGCATCCTGTCTGGTGGACCCGGGCCATTAACAAGCTTTACAACAGGAGGAGGAAGCTACTACATGACAGAGCAAAATCCCCAAAAGGGAAGGCATCTCTGATCAGCACAAGCAAAAAACTACGATCACTCATAAAATCATCCAAGGCCAACTTTGAGAGAAAAATCGCAAAAGACACTAAAGACAATCACATGGCTTTCTTAATTACATTAGAAACTTGGGTGGAAACTCCCAGATATGCTCAGAGTTAGTCCAAAATGACAAAAAAATGCACTGAACCCACAGACATTGCCAGCATACTGGCAGACAGGTTCAGTGCAAATGTCCTCCCCCCCTCCCCACAAAAGGAGAAATATCTATCCCAGAAGAGTGTAGCCTCCCTGACATCTCAGATGCCCAGGTGAGAGCCGCCCTCTCTAAAGCTAAAAACATAGCATCAATGGGACCAGACGGTGTCCCGAGTTGCATGCTACATGAACTCCAAGAGGAACTAAACCCGCACATAAGGCTCCTGTTTAATCTTAGCCTTACTACAGGATATGTACCCAAAGAATGGTGTACAGCAACAGTGGTCCCACTCCACAAAGGAGGTGCTTCTACAGACCCTGGAAATTACCGCCCCATAAGCTTGACGAGCCTGGTCTGCAAAGCTATGGAGAGGATCATTATGGAACTCATAAACAAAGACATTGGGTACCTACAGACACTGAATCCTACCCAATTCGGCTTTGTCAAGGGCAGATCCTGCCTTTTGAACCTGGTCGACTTTTTTGAAACCGTCACTAAGGCCATTGATGAGGGTAAGGCAGTTCACACAGCCTACCTTGATCTTGCAAAAGCCTTCGACACAATACCCCACTTGGGCATCATAGACAAGCTCACCAGCTTAAATGTAAACTCATATGTCATAAGATGGGTTGCAAACTGGCTCAAGGACAGAACCCACAAGGTCAGAATTGCTGGAGCCATGTCAGACACTAAGCCAGTCACAAGTGTGTCCCACAGGGCTCGGTCCTGGGAACCCTCTTGTTCGGCATTTATTTTTCCAAGGTGTAAACAAACATAGGAGGATTGTGGCTGACAAAGTTCGCAGATGACTGCAAACTGTGCGCCATAATTGATACTCTAGAGGACACAAGCATCCTTCAGAAAGGCCTCATAGAAACGGATAACTGGTGCCAGAGCCATGGCCTTAAACTGAATGCCAAAAAATGTAGTCATACCCTTTGGGAAAAACATAGTACCCACAAATTACCACATAGGTGGTAATCCATTAAGTACGGAAGAAGTGATCAGGGACCTGGGGACCCAAGTTGACAGTAACCTCTCATTTAACACTCACATTGCCAAGGTGGTTAGGGAGACCTTCTATATTACCCACCTTATCATGAAAAGGATTCTCGTCTAGATCAAGAGAGGTCATTGTGCCCCTATACTCTTCCCTTATCAGGCCCATAATTGAGTACAATGCCCCATTTGGGATGTACCTTACCCGACACCTGCAGCAGTTAGAAAGACCCTAAAACTACCTCACCAAGAGGATCAAGGGTCTCAAACATATGTCATATGCTGCCTGGCTGAAGAAACTCCAGCTCTATTCAGTCGCATACCACCTACTCAGAGGAGATCTATGTCTGACGTACAAGGCCATGTCAATCCGGAATTAATGGACATGCTCCACCTCAGAAAATCCAAATCCACCAGAGCCATGAGAGCGAGAGATTTGAACCTCAACACAGAAATAAATAGGATGTGCTGGAGGGACAGATTCATAACCCAGAGGCTCCCTACACTCTGGAACAGAATCCCATTCCATGTTAGGCAAAGCCCCTCACTGACTCTCTTCAAGAGAAATCTTGACGAGTGGATGGGAGATCGTAGGTTTACCTCGGTGGTCATCTCTGTGTCACTACTAGACAGAGGCACAGTAAACTAAACCCTAAATGGGCATAATATTCTCATCCCAAGGGGTGGCGAAAGCCACACACACTCTGGCTAGGCTTATAAATGCCCTAGGGCAGATAGCCTAGTATGAACCTATGAACCAGTGCAGTCACTCCAGGAGCAAAGGATAATGCAGTTGGATAGGATAAGGAGGGAGGAAAGTTGAGGAAAACTGTGGTCTGCAAAACCGGGGCTTTTGGGTTCCTTTCTCCGAGAGGCCTTAATAGTGCTCCTGAATGTTTGACTGACTTCTGCAATCTGAAGACAGTTAGGGGATGCTTACCCCTGCATCTCATGGTCTGGACGTCCATCACTCAAGATGTTTGTGTGCAGAGCATTATAATCCCATACCTTTTCTTATCCCACTCTCAAGAAAACATCCCAATGTTTCACCCTTCCAAAGAAAAATGGCAGCAGCTGGAAAAAAAAAACTGTTAAGACAATTGAGTCATCCAGGAATTCCCACCAGACCAGTAAGGATCCGGAGTTTATTTGAGGTTCATTTTAGTGCCAAAGAATAACTGGGACCTCAGTCATCTGAACAGGTAGAAAAAACAACAGTCTATCAAATCTGGATGGTCACAGTAGTACAGTCTGTTCTTCCATTGCTGAGAAAGGATGATTGGATGTATTCATTGACCTTTATAATCTGTTACTGCCACATAAAGATGGACAGATGCTCTAGAAGGTTTCTCAGATTCTGGCTGGGAGCCATTCAGTTCCAGTTCAGAGCCATGCCCTTTAATCTCACTACAGCCCCCAGGGCGTTCACCAAATGTATGGCAGTTGTTGCAGCACATCTCAGACTGTGGAGGTTCTGACTGTTCCCATACTTGAATGACTGGCTCATAACTGCCCCCAACAGGAATCTTCTGTGTGCCAGGGACTCTGTTACAGCTTTGGACACAACTAAGTACAGCTGTGAACACATACACATCCAAACTTCATTCTTTTTAGACTATAGAGTTTATTGGCACTCAGTTGGGGATGACCTTACAAATATCTAGACTTCCCGAATTCAGAATTGCCACACACCGCAGACAGGTGATAGCAGTTCTTCCCCGACAGATGATGCTGCATCTCCTCAGCCTGATGGCAGCCTCAATCACTTTTTTTTCCTCTTGCCAGATATCACATGATGGTGCTCCAGTGGACCCTTTTAGCACAATGGTCAATCAGACATTGGTTTATGAATTTAAGTCTCCCTCAAAAATTGGCAAAACTCATTCTGTGTTGACTGGAATCTCTCTTACATTCTCGGGGTCGGCTTCTTATTCTGCCTGCTCTCCAGGGTACAGTGACCACAAAAGCTTCCCAGGTGGTGGAAGGAGCATTTCAGGGAAAGGTGGTCCAGGGCACATGGGTCACTCTCATAGGCCAGTCTTCACATCAGTATCCTGGGGAAGAGGGGATTCCTGTTAGTGTTCAAGCCCTTCAGGGCTCCCTTCCCACAAGTGTTCTGATTATGTTTCTTAAAAGATTGCATAGCTGGTGTTATACAATAATTGTGAGGGAGCACTGTGTACAAGGATTCCACGCTGATAGTTAATAAAATACTGTCAGCTTCCACTGTAATGCTTTTTTATTTTCCTCAAAAAATCTATTGACTTTATGTATGACTTATTCTTTACTGCTAAAGGTTTCAGCAAGTAATAGGTTCATAGGTTGGTACTAGGCTTTCGGCCCTAGGGCCTGTACAAGCCTAGCCATAAAAATTCCCTGGGTGTTTCTTCCCACAATATTTACTTCCCTGGACCCATGTCTAGCAGGGCGACTGACATGATCCCCAAGGTGAATTTCCCATCTCCCATCCAGTTGTCAAGGTTCCTTTTGAAGAGGGCCAAGGAGGCGCTCTGCTTGACATGTATGGGCAGTCTATTCCAGAGTATGGGAAGTCTCTGGGTCAGGAACCTATCCCTCCAACATGTTTTGTTCATTGTGATGACAAGGTTTAGATCCTGGAGCATGTGGCTCTGAGGGATTGGGATTTCTTTAAGTGGAGCATGTCCATCAGCTCAGGGTTTGACTTGGCCTTGTATGTTAAGCAGAGATCACCTCTGAGTAGACGATATGCCACAGAGTATAGCTGGATTTTTTTTTTTTTTTTAGACGGTCAGCATAGGGCATCTGCTTTAGGCCTGTAATTCTTTTAGTGAAGTATTTCTGTCGCCTTTCCAGCTGTTACAGATGTCTTGTGAGATGCATACCAAATGGGGCGTTTTATTCTATAATGGGTGTAATGAGGAATGAGTACAGTGGGACAATGACCTCCTTTTTTCTGGATGAAAAGCCCTTAATGATGAGGTGTGCCACATAGAAGAATTTCCTGACTGTTGTGGCAATGTGGTTATCGAAGGTGAGACCACTGTCCACCTGTATCCTAAGATGTCCGTGGCTTCAGTAAGGGAATCTCCACTTGCTACCACTGGTCTATAAGGTGGGTCTTCTCTGTTCTTGTGTGGCTTTGGTATTCCAAAAAAGTATGGTAAACATGAGCATGGGCTCCATAAATAATTATAAAGATTTTCAGTAATACATTTTTCTTCCCATAATATGGTGAGATTAGTGTTCCATAAATCACATGCCCTTTTTATTTTATCCATGGTAAATAACTGATGATGTGTTATCCTCCAGCATGTTCTCCTATCTTTTTGTTGTAGCTAGTGGTGTCAGTCACAAGTATACCTGCTCCCTTGTCTGCCTTCATTATGTGCCTGGATTTATCATTGCCCAGCTCAATCAGTGCTTTTCTTTCTCCCTCAGTAATGTTATACAGTTATACAGTTTTTACTTAGGAGGTTTTTTAAGTAGTTTCCTGATATCCATCTCACATTTCACTTCGAAAGCAGCTAATGTTTGATGTAGTAGTGGACAATAGCTGCTAGGCCTTTTTATAGTTTCATCAATAGGTTTATTTTCAGTGTCATTAATTTTGGTATGAAACTGTACCTTTAAGTTGAGCTTCCTTACAAACATTTTAAGGTTTGTCAGTACATGAGCTACCTCACTCGTGCAGCTTGGTACAAAAGTAAGTCCTTTGCATAGTACACCCTTTTCATCTTCAGTCAGTGCTTTAACAGAGTGGTAGTGCCCATTATTGTGGCTGTGGCTGATTCCTCCATCTGAGCCTGGAACCCGAGTTGTAATCTGGGTTCCAGTCGAGATTGCCCAGGTACTGTATTTCCCTCACCCCTGTCCACTGTTTGGTTCTCCTGTCTCCCTGGGGGGTTCGTGGATAGGCTCGGAGATCTTTGGAATTCCTCCTGTGCTTTCTGGAATCTCGGTGGGTTGTAGTAATATTCCTTGCTGTGGTAGGGGGGAACCTGGTAAGAGGGACAAACCCTGATGCTTTGGTGGTGGTCATGGTTCTGGTATTGGTGCTGGCTTTGGTATTTGTGTAGTGGTTGGTGTCTTGAATAAAATCACAGACTTAATAATCTAGTTACTAAGAGGTACCACATCATTACTGATTTTATTTAAAGTGCATAAGGGTTATATTATTATAACAGCTACTAAGTAGGGCAGGACCAGCTCGAATGTCACACTGATGGGGAAGGCATGTGAACTTGTTAACATGTATACCAATTTACTGTGTTCTACAGCACAATAAACCTGTCCCATACCTAATAAAAAATATATATATGTAGTTAGAAAGTTTGTGATGAAACTATTATTCTGTTACTTTTGTTTTACTTGGATCACTGTCTGTGTGCTTAATAAAGCATTTTCGACTGGAAACAGTCTACCCAGCTTGGATTACTTTTGAATACTTAGTAATTCTGTATAATATTTAAAATTATATTTTTTATTATTTTTTGACTTGGGACTAGTTTAAGTTCGCTGCTTCTACTACCTTTATCTGATCTTAATAATATGCAGTGATTAACTAGATATATATGAATTGAAAATCTTCCACACAGAGAAGTTTCTTGCACTCCCTTGATTGATAGAAGAAGCAAATTCATTCTTAAGGGCTTTCTACCCTCTGCTTCCTTTTATGTATCTCCTTCCACTTCACGGGCTCAAACTCCTGCCAAGAAACGCAGGGAAAAGAAGTGGACTCGAACAGAGCTTCTTCTTTGCCCAGTGAGCCTTCTCGTAAGTCTGCCAAAACTTCTGATCCTAAGGCCTTGGATCCGAATGTCAGTGAGGAATCTGCCCAGCTCCAATCCCAGAGGTTCTCTCCTGAGCCTGTTTCCTCCACACCCATATCACCATTGCTACAGTCCCCTAGACCAGCATACAGGGCGCCTTCTTTGGCTTTGTCCGCCAGGTCCTTCTGGAGCCTCTCTGAAGCCAAGGTTCACAGGATGCTGATGAGGTTTCTCACAACACAAATTCAGCTGGGGGGTTTGCCTGCTCCATCCCCTGTTGGATCCGGTAGCCACCAGCTTCCTTTTGTTCCTGTCTCTCCTTTTCCGATCTGACCCCTGGTTCTGGAGTTGTTTGGTCCGAGAGGTCGGAGCAGACAAGTAGTTGCCTCAACTTCAGTTGCTGTGAGTAGTTTAGCCCCTTGGAGCCATAGTGCACGTGTCCGGTCCGAGGGTTTTATGAGCTGTCTGTTCCCCTCGGAGCCTCAGCAGTTGATAGTTCAGCTCTGATTTCCCTCTCAGATCCGGGAGTAATGGGGACTCATAGGGTTTCTCCACTGACAGCTTCAGCTCCAGCGGAGGTTCCCACCGATCCCTGTTTGCCTTCTCATTCAAGGTGATGGAGAGGGATCTCTCCACTCCAAGAGAACCTCTACTCTCCCTCTCTTGGAGCCAGGTCCCTCCTCAGGAGAATTTGTGCAAGAGCCATCCTTTCCGTCTCCTCCCGGGCAGCCTGCCCAGAAGAGCTTCCAGACTTCTTCCCAATTGAAACACCCTGAGTCTTCAGATAGCTCCCAGAGCACCCCACCGAGGAGGTTCATCATAACCGTACATATAAAAGGAGACACGTGGATTCCTCCGCAGAATCCATCACCTAGGACACTGATTTCGATGAAGGAGAAGGGTCCTCAAGATCCCTATCTGAGGATGTCTCTCTTGGAGACATCGTGGAAATCCTGCACCAGAAGGGTGGGTGATCAGCCCAAAACCTTACCCAGATGAGTTGGTGTTCCTGGAAGCCTTCGGATCAGGCCCATTACCGTCTTGGGTGCCCCCCCCCCCCTGCAGACCCCCTCTTATTGATCTCATCTCTTGCAGGGCATGGAAAGAGCTGGACACAGTAGAACCCATCCCGAAAACGTTCAGGCAAGATCCTTGGCTCCCCTTCAGATAGACCCCATTGGACTAATGGTATCCCTGTCGATACCATGGTGGTTGCAGCAACCACCAAGAAGGTGCTGGCCCAGGAAAGCTCCTCTGTTTACCCCCCCAAACAGGGAGTATCAGGCGGTGGCCAGGTTTGTTAAGCGGGTATATGCTTCAGCTACCTTCGCTTTGTGAGCACTGACCTATTCGGCACATGTGACCAGATGTCAGAGAAACCTGGTGAAGGAGCTCTCTAGTCCTATCCCAAGATCCATGTTTGCAGAACATTTTCCTCCAAAATGGCTACCCTTCTTACGTCCCATGAGGCTAACCTCCCATGCGGCAGAGGGGGCATCACAGGCAGCCAGCTCTTGCATTGCTTTTAGGCGCCACTCCTGGATGTAGTTCCGTGATTTCACAGAATCCTTTAAGACATCTTTTACTAATACCCTTTTCAATGGAAAGGTCCCACAGTTAGAGAGACACTCTCTCCCAGAGTGAGAAGGACGGGAAACCTTGTCTGCCATCAGAATCCATTTTTCCACCCCTCAATGGTCCTTCTCCAGGAAACAACGTGGTGGCAAATCTTTGTGGTTCCCAAGATCTCAAGGTCCTTTCCAGGAATCACAAGGAGACTTTTCTTCCAGAGGCAAAGGGGGGTAATGGTGCGAATGGCAGGCACTACCCTCTTGGCAGTGGGTGTTTCATGAATCAGGGGTCTCGAGGTACTTTCTCGGACAGGCCCAATCAGCAATCCTGAAAGATTGCCCGACTGCTCATCTCTGGAGGCAGTCGGGAGATGTCTCTGTCTACACCCAACAGCCTGGGAAGCCATCACAGATGACTCCTGGGTGTTAAACATCATGTCCAGAAGCTATGTCATACCCTTTTTCCAAAATCCCTCTCCAACTACGTCCCTCCGTGACATTCCACCCAGTCAGAGGGGTGGCTGTGGCCTTGGGAATTTCAAAGCTGCTCACAAAAAGTCATTCAGACTGTCCTCCAAGATCAGTTCGGCTCTGGCATCTATTCCAGATTCTTTTTAGTGCCCAAGAACACAGGGGATCTCAGACCCATTCTGGATCTGACAAACCTGAACAAGTCCATTGCCTATTCAAAGTTCTGAATGATCACAATTCAGTCCATTCTGTCCTTTCTGCAGAAGGATGACTGGATGTGCTTGGTAGACTTTATGCGTACTGTCACATCAAAATGAACAGATGCTGCAGAAGGTTTCTCTGCTTCTGGCTGGGAGCCAGTCATTACTAGTTCAGAGTACTCCACCTTCAGTCTCACCATAGACCCCAAGGTGTTCACCAATGCATGGCAGTATTGACACTTCACCTGAGACTGTGAGGATTCCATCTGTTTCCCTATCTGGACGATTGGCTCCTCACTGCTACCACCAGGCACATACTTTTCCAAGCCAGGTACTTGCCTATTTTAGCTAGCCTCAATCTTGGGCATCTCCATCAACCTAAAGAAATTGCATCTATGTCCGGTACAGGTGATGGACTTCATCGGAGCCCATCTGGACACAATGCATTGCTTAGCTCTTCTCCCTCCAGACAGGATCTCCACACTCGACTCCATGTCAAGCAGACATTCCTACGCCTCCGCTTGTCTTGTTCTAAGAGTGTTGGGCTCCATGGCTGCCACCATATCTCTTATTCCTGCAGCTCATCTCCACATGAGAGTTCTTCAGTGGACTGTAGCAGTTCAGTGCTCCCTCCTTTATTACTCTCTAAACCATCCAGTCAGACCGTCTTGAGTATGCAAGGAATCCCTTCTCTGTTGTCTTCAATCACAGGTTCTAGAACAAGGTTGTCCCTTTATCCTTCCTCCCCTAAAGGCCACTGTAACCACAGATGCCTCCTAGCTCGGGTGGGTGGGCATTACCTGGGTCAGACAGTCCAAAGCACGTGGTCCCCCTTAGAGACCAATTTGCATGTAAATGTTCTGTAGATGAGAGCGGTGTCCCTAGCTTTGCAAGCCCTTCATACCTCTCTTCCCTTAGGAACCATTGCAGTTCAAACAGACATGTCTGTTGTTTGGTACATCAACAAGCAGGGAGGAATCAAGTCTCTCCCCCCTTGTGTCAAGAAGTCATGAGATTGTGGCAATGGGCGATCTCCTCCAACCTCGTTTCTAGTGGCAACTCACATTCCAGGGAAGTCAAACATTCTAGCAGACAGACTCAGCAGGACCATTCTGAAGCCTTACAAATGGTCTCTGAACTCTTGATCTTCCAGAAGTGGAGTCTACCTTGCTGTGATCTCTTCGGATCTCCTTCCAGTACCAAGTGCAACAAGTTTTTTTGACCAGATCCCTCCTCAGGGAAAATTACTGAGAGATGCTTTAGTTCATGCTTGCCCCCCCCCCACCCCCATCTGCTTTATGCTTACCCACCTCTTCCTCTCATTCCCAAATTTCTTCAGAAAGCTCAGAGGTTGAAGAGCAAAGTAATCCTCGTTGCTCCCTTTTGGCCTTGACAAGTGTGAGTTCCCTTCCTTTGGTCTCACCTATTTTGTCCCCATGGACTCTGAATCCCATTCCGGATCTTCTGTCCCATCCTTTGAGACGCACTCAACCAGATCTATCCAGCCTGAAATTGACAGCTTGGTTGCTCCAGTTCCATTGATGGCTAGAAATCCTGAGCTTTCTTCCCCAGTTACAGAAATTTTAGTTGCAGCACATAAAGCTTCAACTAGAAAAATATACAACAGCAAGTGGAAGTGATTTTTCATTTGGGCTTACCATAATTACCTGGATCCTTTTATGGCTCCCGTTCCTGCTGTTTTAGACTTTTTAATGTCCATTTTTCGTAACTGAGCTAGTTTTTCTACTGTGAAGGTACAACTGGCAGTAATCTCGAACCTTCACCGTGGAGAAAATTCATAACTGTTGGCCTCTTCCAAGTTATGCAAACTTTTCCTCAAGGGCACCTTTCTCTTTCGTCCTCCCATTAAGGATCCCACTCTCCATGGTACCTTACCATGGTTTTGCAAGCATTGGTTGCGTCTCCCTTTGAACCAGCTGCCAAGGTTGATTTGAAGCTTTAGTCATGGAAAACTGCTTTCTTAGTAGCCATCACTTCAGCTGAAAGAGTGTCTGAACTTACAAGCGTCATCTATTAAGACCCACCCTGTTTGATCTTACACAAGGATAGAGGGACATTGCATACCAACCCTTCTTTCTTGCCGAAGGTTGCATCTTAGGCATCTTAGGCTAACATTAACCAGGTCGTCCGTCTTCCAGTTTTCTTCCCCAATTTCCAAAACAAAGGGGAGTACAAACTCCATATGCTAGATGTGCATAGGCAATTATATTTTTATTTGGATAGGACTAAACACTTAAGTCTGACTAGCTTTTTGTTTCATATTCAGAGCCTAAATTTGAGAAACCAGTTTATAAAGAACTCTAGCTAATTGTGTTTCAAGCTGCATGTCACTGCTGTACTCCATTAGAGGGAATACCCTTGTCTGTAACCATCGAAGCTCATTCTACTAGGTCAGTATCCACTTCCACTGCGTTCTGGTCTAGAGTTCCTATTGACAATATTTGCTCAGTAGCTACTTGGTCAAATTCACATACTTTTATATCTCATTACAAATTGGATATTATTTCCAGAAATAGAGCCTCCTTTGGTTCTGTTGTGCTCTGGAATATCCATCTGTAAGGGCCTTCCAAGAGTTATGTAGCTGGGGACTCTGTCCCTCAGGTTGAAGATCAAATGAAAAACAACTTCAGATAAAGAAGTTATGTGCTTACCATAACGTTCCATCTGAGTTGTTGCATCTCCCTTCCAAATTCTTCCTTTCTGGAGACCTGGCAGATGCTGTTATGGACTTCCCCAGACCTGGCAGATGCTGTTATGGACTTCCCTGTATCTGTTTGAGCTCATGAAGTACTCCTTGTTCTGTTCTATTCGGGGATGTGTTTTTACTTTGTATGTGAACATAGTCTCCTTGTGAGCAGCAAATTCGATCTGAGAGATGAAGGGAGAGCAGAGCATTATGGGTAGAGGAGGAGCTCAGATTTTTCAGATCATAGAGGTATGATATACAGTCAGATCCACTATCGAATCTGAACCCACAGGTTGAAGCCAAATGAAAAAAGCAACAACTCAGATGGAACATTATGGTAAGTACATAACTTCTTATCTGAAGTAGCTACTTCATTTGTTCTGCAACCTGTGGGTCTCAGATCCAACCGGCAGCATTCCAAGCTTCAAGATCCGAGCTCCTAGCTCCTCCCCTCTACCCATAATCCCCTGTCACCACCACACTACCTCAGATCGTTTTTGCCACGGCTTGATCACAAGCAACTTGAGAAGAGCTCCTGAGCTTTAGTAGCAGGGAAGTGATTTTTTTCTTAAATTTCGACAAATTAATAGTGTATGTGTTGAGAGAGTGTTTCTCTGCCCTTTTTTATTTTCGAGATTGGCGCTTTGGTTTAGTTAACCCTCCCCTAGGTGTTTGGGCGTGTGAGTGCGTGTGTTGGAAAAATGGCCAAAGGCCATAAGGCTTTTTTTTCTAAGTGCACTGGGTGTGGCCATAAGCTTTCTCCAGCTGATGGCCACACTCAGTGCGTTATATGCCTGGGGGTTGCCCATTTGTCTTTAGACTGCCAGGTTTGCGCAGCCTTCAACCCCCGGGCTGTGAGTGACAGGAGGAACAGGCTTATTCTGGCGGGATTGCTTCCCACGGAGGAGGTCTCTTCCTCCTCTCCATCGAAGGTGCAGGCTGCCCAGGTAGCTTTGGCACCCTTGACTCCCTCGACTCAGGCTGGGACTCAACCCTCCACTGTTGCCTTGAGTACGAGGGAAGTTCAGTCTTCTCCTTCTAGGGAAAAGCACAGGGAGAAACACCGACATAAGAGGCGAGCTGAGCCTCACCCCTCGGCTCCGCCATCGAAGACTGCTAAATCGCCCCCGAGGGTGTCTGGATCTTCTCCTTCTCGGCTCTACGACCTCCTCTAGATCTACTAGGTCTCTCTCTGATGCCGATATGGACAGGATGATGTGTCGGTTTCTGCAGACCCAAATGCAGATGGGGGGTGCTCTTGCCCCCCCCCCCCCCACAGGGGGAGAGTGCAGCTTATTTGCCCCGATTTCTCCTTCTTCAACCCGGATCCGGGTTTTGGAGTCTTCAGATCCAGGCCCTTTTGTAGCCGGGGTTTTGTCGGCGCCGGTGGCCCAAGCCTTCTCGACGCCAACCATACCCTCGAGCATCTCGGATCTGAGTTCTCGGGGCCGTGGGCCGGACGTCGGATCCGTGGGAGCGGGTGCCTCTTCGGCGCCTCCTATGTCAGAGCGCACCTCCCTCTCGGATCCGACGGCTTCGGCTCCGACCTCGATCCCTATCTCGGAGCCGAGGAGACTGCTCTCGGTGCCGGAAGAGAGTAGTTCTCCCTCAGCATTTGAGGTAGTGGAGAGGGTACTGTCGAGGTCTTCCAGGTCCCTGACCTGGGCTTTGGATCCTTCCGCTCCCTCACTGCATACGGGTCTACCTTCCATCATCCTTCCATCGGTACAGCCTGCTCAGACCCTCCAGTTGGTTTCCTCGGAGGAACAAGAGGCCGTTGACGAGCCCTCTTCTGATAGTCCTGCAGAAGAGATGCCTCGTAAACGGACATGTAAAAGGAGGCACATGGACTCCCCCGAGTCCGTCACCACAGATACGGACTTAGAGGAAAGGGAAGGTTCCCCAAGGTCACCCCCCGAGGATGTCTCCTTTGGAGACATCATGGAAATGTTGCGTATTGGGTGGTCTGCCCAAAAACCTTCCTCGGATGAGTCCGTATTCCTGGAGGCATTTGAAGCGGGCCCATCTACCTCATGGGTGTCCCCACTGGCAGATCCCCTCGTAGATCTCCTGAATACCAGGGTTTGGAAGGAGCCCGACATCGTGGAGCCTATCCCACGCCGGCCGGATAAAATCCTTAGCCCTCCTTCAGATAGGCAGGCTTGGGCTAAAGGGTCTCCAGTTGATGCCATGTTGGTGGCTGCTGCCACTAAGAGAGCTCTCTCCCAGGAGAGCTCCACGGTCCACCCGCCTGACAAGGAGTCCCGGGCGCTGGACCGTATAGGGAAGTGGACCTTTGCTTCAGCAACCTTCTCTGTGAGGGCGCTGAATTATATGGCGCATGTCATCAGGCTGCAACGGGATTTGATTAAGGAATACGCTGCAGCTCCAGCAGAGTCTATGTCGGTCGAGGACAAGACCGTGTTCTCGACTCGTATGACCACTCAAGTCCATCTCAAATACGTCCATGCGGCTACTGTCTTATGCTACGGAGGGAGCCGCAAGGGCCTGCGGGGCAGGTGTTGTCTTGCGATGCCACGCCTGGCTCCGCCTTTGTAATTTCGCGGAACCTTTCAAGGCGTCCTTCGCGAACGCACCCTTCGGCTCTTCGCTTTTTGGCAAGACTGTCTGCGATACACTAGTCCAAAGCGAGAAGGACGGGAAGACGCTGTCTGCTGTCGGAGTCCGCTTCTCGAGCCCCCAACGTTCCTTCTCAAGGAATCAGAGGGGGCAAAAGAAGCTGTGGTTCCGTAAGTCTCAGTAATCCTATCCAGCTTCGGACTCTGCGCCCTCCAGAGGCAGAGGGGGGCAGGGTGGACGCCGGCCCAGAGGCAGAGGGAGACCGTGTAACTTCGGGTCTAGGGAGCCTTTCTCCGAGAGACCCGCGCAGCAGCCCTGAGGGCTTACCCAACTGTCAAGCTCTGGAGGCAGTCGGGGGGGGCGTTTAACGAAGCACCTGTCAATGTGGGAGTCCATCACGAAAGATCGATGGGTGCTCCGAATTATATCCAGAGGCTACAACATTCCCTTCCTATTTCATCCTCCCTCAGGTGGTCGCCTCCCCGATGTCCCACCCAATCTAAGAGAGGCGGCGACCGTAGAGATTTCAAATTTGTTAGAAAAAAGAGCCATCCAGCGGGTCCCCCCCCCCCCCCCGACCAATCCGGATTGGGCTATTACTCAAGGTTCTTTTTGGTGCCAAAAAAGACTGGGGACCTCAGGCCCATTCTAGACTTGTCTGCCCTGAACATGTTTGTCCCCAAAAAAAAGTTCCGGATGGTCACTCTGCAATCTATTCTCCCCTTAATGCAGGAGAACGACTGGATGTGCTCGATAGACCTCAAGGACGCGTTCTACCACATTCTAATGGACAGACTGTCCAGGAGGTTCCTCCGCTTCTGGCTGGGGGCCAGTCATTACCAGTTCAGTGTCCTTCCGTTCGGACTCACCTCAGCCCCCAGGGTGTTCACCAAAGTCATGGCTGTGGTTGCGGCCCACATGAGGCTTCAGGGCATAACGGTCTTTCCGTACCTAGACGACTGGCTCCTCACAGCAACCAACAGGCATCAACTTTGTATCACGAGGGACTATGTTCGGTCTCTTGCCGACAGTTTGGGCATCTCAGTCAACATACCGAAGTCTTTTCTTCATCCTGTGCAAGTATTAGATTTCATAGGAGCCAGACTAGACTCCCGATCTTCTCGGGCCTTCTTGACCTCGGACAGGCTGTCCAGCCTCTCACTTCAAGTTTTGGCCCTTCTTCGCACCAAAGCTCCGCCGGCGGAGTTAGTCCTGAGAGCACTAGGGTCGATGGCAGCGGCTATCGGTCTCTCCAATCTCACCTAAGGATGCATATATTACAGTGGACACTCCAAGTTCAATGGTCACTGTTATACCATCCATTGAATACTCCCATCCCCCTGAGCAGGGTTTGCAGGGAATCCCTCCTTTGGTGGCTTCACTCCCCAGAACTCAGGCAAGGGAGACCTTTTGTGCTTCCCCCTCCCCAGGCCACGTTGACCACGGATGCTTCTCGCCTATGTTGGGGGGGGCATTGTTTGGGCAGAACCGTCCAAGGTATGTGGACCTTGTCGGAGACCGCCTTGCACATAAATGTTCTGGAGATGAGGGCAGTGCTTCTAGCGTTGCAGGCTCTCCAAGACCTTCTACCTCTAGGAACGATTGCAATACAGACAGACAATATGTCAGTGGTATATGGTATATAAACAAACAAGGGGGAACCAGATCCTACCCTCTTTGTCGAGAAGCCATGAGAGTTTGAGAATGGGAGATATCCACCAACCGCTTTCTGATAGGAACGCACATTCCGGGACGATCCAACATCCTGGCGGACAAATTGAGTCGAGTAATTCTCAGTCCTTAAGAGTGGTTTCTCAATCCGAAAGTTGCAAAGGAGATTTTTTTCAAGTGGGGTTGGCCTCGCTGCGATCTCTTTGCTACTCCCCAAAACACAAAATGCAGCGAGTTCTTCGCAATTCTTCCCCCAGAAGGGGAGAGCCCCAGAGACGCTCTGATTCATGCTTGGCCTCCCGGTCTACTCTGTGCTTATCCCCCACTTCCGCTCATGGCGAAGTTCATTCAGAAAGCTGCACGGTTGGGGAGCAAAATTATCCTCATAGCCCCATTCTGGCCTCGTCAAATCTGGTTTCCATACCTGCGGTCTCACAGTCTCTCCTCCCCTTTAATCCTGGATCCCATTCCAGATCTGATCTCGCACCCGGCAGGGTGCCCAACACCGAACCTGGTAAACCTCAAGCTCGCGGCTTGGTTGATCCAGTTCCACTAATGGCAAGGACTCCCAGCATCTCGTCACCAGTGAAAGCTATTCTGGTAGTGGCTCATAAACCGTCCACCAGGAAAATCTATAATAGCAAGTGGAAACGATTTTCTATCTGGGCTAACAGCCAGGGTCTCAACCCTTTTACTGTTCCAGTTCCTACAGTCTTGGATTTTTTGTCCATGATATTTCAACAAGGGGCCAGTGCATCAGCGGTGAAAGTACAGTTGGCAGCAATATCCCATTTTCATGTGGGAGACTGGTTAGGATCCTTAGCGTCTACAAAATTGTGCAAGACATTCTTGCATGGCATTTTTCTTCTCAAGCCACCTGTGAAATCCGTGACTCCCCCTTGGGACTTAAACTTTGTTCTGCAAGCCTTAACGAAACCTCCTTTTGAACCTGCAGCTTCTGTACCTCTTAAATTTCTGTCCTGGAAAACAGCATTCTTGGTAGCCATAACTTCTGCTAAAAGGGTTTCAGAGCTCCAAGCTTTGTGTATGAAACCTCCCTACCTTATTTTTCACAATGACAGAGTGTCTCTCAGGACTAACTTGTCTTTTTTAACCAAAAGTGGCATCTGTGGCAAATATCAATCAGACTATCAATCTGCCAGTGTTTTTCAAGAATTTTCAAAATAAGGGAGAATACATGTTGCATACACTAGATGTACATAGACAGTTGCGTTTTTACCTGCACAGGACCAAAGACATTCATAAGGCTGATCAACTGTTCGTGTCCTTTGCTCCTCCATCCATGGGGAAACCTATCTCCAAAGTGACACTGGCTAATTGGATTTGTCAATGTATTTCTCAGGCTTACAAGGCATCGGGCAAAACAACTCATTAAAAATTCGTGCGCATTCCACACGGTCCATCGCAACTTCTGCAGCCTTCTGGTCCAGGATGCCGTTGGACGCCATATGTTCAGCAGCCACCTGGTCTTCTGCTCATACGTTTATTTCTCATTATAAGCTGGACATGATATCTAGAAGCAGGGCGTCCTTTGGCTCAGCGGTGCTTCAGAATATTCTTCCATAGGCCACCCAGGTTTTTTTGTTTAGGTAGCTGGGGACTCTGTCCCACAGGTTGCAGAACAAATGAAGTAGCTACTTCAGATTTAGAAGTTATGTACTCACCATAATGTTCCATCTGAGTAGGTAGTTCATTTGTCTGCAACCATCCCCCCCCTGCCATCCCCCTAACCTGTATCGGGTTTCTAGGATCATTTCTGATTCTTTGAGAATAACTGAACCTGTTTATTGTACAGGTTTATCAGGTGATACAGCAAAACCGATCTGAGGTAGTGTGGTGGTGACAGGGGATTATGGGTAGAGGGGAGGAGCTAGGAGCTCTGATCTTGAAGCTTGGAAAGCTGCCGGTCGGATCAAAGGTTGGATCAGAGACCCACAGATTGCAGACAAATGAAGTACCTACTCAGATGGAACGTTATGGTGAGTACATAACTTCTAATTTTTTGACCAGTGTAAACAAGTGGGCAGTGGAATTTCTCTTTACCCTTGGAGTGCAGAAATCCAGAGTTAGTTGTAATAGGGGGGTACAGTGATGGGCATAGCATTCCACAGAATCATTGAGTAGAAGTAAAATAGATGAACATAATTCTGATGTTTCTTTGTATGACTACTGTATCATATTAGAGACATAAAAATAATAATGCTATGAGCCCTATAGCTTTACAGTTTTTTACTTGTCCTAGCAGTGACTTTTCGCTGTTAAAAGCTTGTATTTTGGAACATATTTCAGAAACAGATGAAGTGTTAATGAAAAAGAAATTATTGTATAAAGAGACTCTATATATTTTAAAATTTAATACATCATCTCCAACAGGTCTAAATAGTGAATGTAACTGGAGAGTGTTTCTTTAAAATGTATATATGATTATTTTAATTGATGATTAACTAGATTGTTTGATTAATTGTATTTAAGTGAATATATGTGTGTGTGTGTGTGTATATATATATATATATATATATATATATATATATATTTATATATATTTATATATGGATGTATATGGTGTGGCATATTTTGTAACTCCAGGAAGGCTGTGCTGAGGCGCCAGAGTGGTGTTCAGTGTGAATAAACTATTTAATACAAGATTGGTGGCATTTTTCACTGGCTTTGTAGTCTGGTGTGATCTGTATCTCGCCTACAAGGCAATATCGAACACTCCCCTACTAGAGATGCTCCATATCCGTTAGTCTAACTCATGGTGCATTACCTGCTTGAAAGGCCTAAATCTAATATGTAATATCAACAAAAACCTGCTGGAGAGACGGGTTTGTCTTCCAGAGGCTGCTCCATCTCTGGAATAGACTTCCCATACATGTCAACTGGAGTACCTCACTGACCCTTTTCATGCTCAGCTTTGATGAGTGGATGGGAAGCCACAAATTTGTCCCAGGAGTTCCACCTGTGTTCCTCATTGACAGGGGCGCCAGGTGCTGACTGAGGTTTCTTTTTTGAGGATAAACTGTTGGCTAGGCTTTGTAAGGGCCACACAGCCATTAACCTAGTAACCTCCTGTGATCCTATGAACTCTGATTAGAGGAAGCTGTGGAAAATACCAGGAGGATTGACAGAAGACCTGCGTGTTACCCCAAGAGTACTAGGTGCCTAATTGTAGATTTATTGAAGGAGTACCAGGAGGCTTGCTGTGGATATGTGTGGGGAGTGCATGACTACTTGTCCAGAGCTGTAATACCAAACCTAATTTTAAAGTATTTTTGCAGGGTGGCTAAGATCAATGCAGTGCATAACTCCGACTAAAGTGATGTGAGATTATCACAACCTTGGACTTTATGTATAGTCCGCATATTTACATTTACAATTTTGTTCTTATTTTCCTGTGTGTGTGTGTGTGTGTGTGTGTGTGTGTGTGTGTGTGCACGCACGCACATGTGTACACACACATGCTTGTACAGCAACTGAGCAAACAATGCTGCTGGAAGTTTTGCAAAAAAAAAGTCACACTTATGTCTGAAAATGAATATAGTGATATTAAATGAAACTGGAAAAAATATGTTTTCTATAATGACCATTCTGCTGTTTCTGTCCTGAATAATTTACCACTGCATACAAACAAATTCATTTTTTTTTCCTTCAGATAAGGAGCTCAGAAAAGTAAGAAACTGACATTTTGTATTTTTCCTTTTTTTTTTCCTTTAAGGATATTACAGCTTTAACTGGTGTTCCAGAAGAACATATCAAAACAAGAAAAGTGCGAATATTTGTCCCAGCAAGAAATGCAATGCAGTCTGGAATTAACAATACCAAAAAGTGGAGAATGGAGTTTGACACTAGGGAACGTTGGGAAAACCCTTTGATGGGCTGGGCATCGACGTAAGTTTTTTGTTCATGCTGACTTCTGATATGAAATTAGGATTCGGAAACATAATGTCAAATACATTGCATTCAGTTTGCTAAATATCAAAAGATAGATTTCATTTCACTGAGCTTAACATTGATGTCAACATTTGTCCTATGTTAGCCGTTTTGAAATTGAAGTCATGAGCACATAGTTGAAATAAAACTTTCAGATTACTTGTAATTTACATCTAATATTCCTGTACTTTACAATTATGGTATTGAAGTCCAAATAGTTAATCTTCTTGTGTAGATTATCTTTTTCATATATCCCCCTGAGAGCATAGCACCTTCTCACCCTGCATCAAATGAGCATGCGGCTTGAAAGAGAGTAGCTTCTGGCAGTTTCTTTTTTAAAAGCAGGAGGCAGTGAGTTATCAGTCTGTTAGTCATGGTAAAATACCTAAATTAGGAAATTTGTTGGACTTGTATTGTTAATATTGCTATTGTCATGTTGGATCTGGCTTTGAAAAACAAATTAGAAATCCCAATTACCAAAAACTAAGTTTTCAAAGATCCATGGCTTCCTCAGAAAAGTGTTTAAGCAAGTGTGTGTGTGGGAGGCAGATTCTGCCAATAGATTTCCACTCTTTCCTTTACTTGTGTAAGAGCACTATAGTGTGGATTTATAGATTTGCTGTATGATACGCAGCATACATTTGCACCAGAGAGAGTCACACACAGATTGGCATAAACTAAAAGAGTGAGTCATGGGGCCAGATTGCCCTGTAATACAGTGACCCCCCCCCCCCAGAGGACTTTGTTTTAGTTTAATTCAATAGTTTAATTCCATTTAATAAAAAAATTAATTTATATTTGTTAACCAAGGTAGTGCACTGATCCATAGGGACATTTTTCAGAATCAGCCCAGGAACACTGTCTGATTAAGTGACTTGCTCATAATTGCACATTAGGCCAATAACAAGCAAATGAAACTGGATTGCAAAATGAATTCCTAATGGTGAAAATTGGATATAGATTTATTTATTTGGTTTTTGTTTACTGGGAAGTTCAGTCTGAGAACTGAAATTACCATTTTCGGCAGAGGCCCAGGGAAAAAGCTCCAAAACAGTGATAGAAATACATTTTTGACAATTCAAAAGAAAAAGGTCAACAGATATTTTTCAGGAAGTATTTCAAAGTAGTCCGTCAAGAAACATTATTTCCAAAGCATATTAGATTAAAAAAATAATGTTGTTGAGGTATTGAGTAGAATCAAAAATATGTTAATACACTTGTATAGTATCCATAGCGGACAGAGTTAGGATTGCATACTTCAAACTGTAGGAAGTGAAACAGATTAGCATGGAGGAAGTACGGACAGCTATGAAAAGGATGAAGAATGGAAAGGCTGTTGGTCCAGATGACATACCAGTGGAAGCATGGAGGTGCTTAGGAGAAATGGCAGTGGAGTTTTTAACCAGATTGTTTAATAAAATCTTGGAAAGTCAGAGGATGCCTGAGGAGTGGAGAAAAAGTGTTTATGTACCTATTTTTAAGAATAAGGGTGATGTGCAAAGTTGTAGTAACTACAGAGGGATAAAACTGATCAGTCACAGCTTGAAGTTATGGGAAAGAGTAGTGGAAGCTAGGTAAAGAAGGGAGGTGATTAGCGATCAGCAGTATGGTTTCATGCTGGGAAAGAGCACTACAGATGCGATGTTTGCTCAGAGTATTGATGGAGAAATTTAGAGAAGGTGAAGGAGTTGCATTGTGTCTTTGTAGACTTGGAGAAAGCATATGATAGAATGCGTAGAGAGGAGTTGTGGTATTGTATGAGGAAGTCAGGAGTGGCAGAGAAGTATGTAAGAGTGGTACAGGATATGTACGAGAGTAGTGTGAAAGTGGTGAAGTCTGCAGTGGGAGTGACAGATCCATTTAAGGTGGAAGTTGGGACTACATCAAGGATCAGCTCTGAGCCCTTTCTTATTTGCAGTGATGAAGGACAGGTTGACAGACGAGATCAGACAGGAGGCCCCATGGACTATGATGTTTGCAGATGACATTGTGATCTGTAGTGAGAGTAGGGACCAGGTTGAGGAGACCCTGGAGAGGTGAGGATATGCTCTAGAGAGGAGAGGAATGAAGGTCAGCAGGACTAAGACAGAATGCATGTGTGTGAATGAGAGGGAGGATAGAGGAATGGTGAGGATGCAGGGAGTAGAGTTGGTGAAGGTGGATGAGTTTTTAAGTACTTGGGATCAGCAGTTCAGAGTAATGGTGAGTGTGGAAGAGAGGTGAAGAAGAGAGTACAGGCAGGGTGGAATGGGTGGAGAAGAGTGTCAGGAGTGATTTGTGACAAACTGGTACCAGTAAGAGTGAAAGGGAAGGTCTGCAAGAGGGTAGTGAGACCAGCTATGTTGTATGGGTTGGAGACAGTGGCATTGACAAAAAGGCAGGAGTTAGAGCTGGAAGTGGCATAGTTAAAGATGTTAAGATTTGCACTGGGTGTGACAAGCATGGATAGGATTAGGAATCGGTATAGTAAGAGGGTCAGCACAGATTGGATGCTTTGGAGACAGAGAGGCGAGATTGTGTTGGTTTGGACATGTGCTGAGGAGGGATGATGGGTATATTGGGAAAAGGATGTTAAGGATGGCGCTGCCAGGTAAGAGGAGAAGAGGAAGGTCTAAGATAAGGTTTATGGATGTGGTGAGAGTGGACATGCAGGTGGTTGAGGACAGGAAGAAATGGAAACAGATGATCCGCTGTGGCGACCCCTAACGGGAGCAGCCGAAAGAGAAGAAGCAGTAAAGACCCCATCTGTCCTACATTTACAAAGGATTGTGAACAGAAGAGGCTACCATTCCATGAACTGCTAGGTAGTGTAACCATCAGCACACAGACATTTTGCATGATTCATACATCTGGCACATATCTCAATTATATCACGGTGTCTTGTGTTATCCAAGCCATCCACTTTAAAACTGAAGGACTGGTCGCAACAAGCATGACCAAAGTTGGAATGTGCACATCTCCCAAAGCTCGAGCTCCTTTCCTAAATCCTGCAGTAGTCCTCACTTGTGTTTTTACTCCAGATCTTGAGTGCTGTTTAAAGCATCCCGACACAGATTATAGAAGTTTGTGCGACTTACAATAAATGTCATTTTTCTCCTGTTGCCATATTAGAAAGTGTTGGATGTTATGTGATCCTATCTCGCCTACATTCTGACTGATGGGTTCGGAGCCGATCCCTCGGCTCCGACTCGGCACGCTTATGCCAAAGAGCGAAGTCTCTTATTGGCTGAGCTTACTATATCCCAGGATGCACCACTACCAGTCCCCCAGATCTCGTTTGCCGCTAACAAGCAAAGACGTGGTCTCGAGCTTGGCTGAGCTAAGTAGTGTTTTTTCACTAACTTTTCTGTCAGGATTTTCTTTAAAATTCAACAAAAAGCTGTTTTAACAGCTATCTAGTGGATGTTCTTCATCTCACATTGCTGCAGTCCTTACTTATGGGTAGTCCGCTGTCCTCGGTCGGCCCGAATACCAAAGTATTAGGCTGACGTCGGTCATGGGCACCTAGTTCTGACATCAGAGCGTCAGGGTATAAAGGCGCATGACCGACGTCATATCCTCAGTCTTTTTTGCCGCATGGTCCGATGCAGAAGCAGCGTTGCAAGTGCCGTTCGGCGTTCTGAAATTTTCGTTTGGAGTTTCAGACCGATACCAAGTTGGGCTAAGTACCCGTTGGGAATATTTTTGTTTTTTCTTGCCTCAGTTACTTACCGGATGTCAGAAAAAGTGAATAATTGTGTTTCTTGTGGGAAACAGATACCGCATAGGGATTACCACTCGCTTTGTATTCCTTGTTTGGGACCGGAACACGACGTAGTCGGGTGTCGGTTTTGTGCTAGGTTTAATAAGCGCACTATAAAACGGAGGTTAGATTGCGCTAGGTTAGTCTTTGGCAAGAGGTGTAATTATAATATGCCGTCGGATGTTCCGACGCCTGCTTCTACTAAGAAGCGCAAAGACAATCTTTAAAGCCTAGGCAAGATGATTCGCCCATTTCGGGCGCCGGACCTTTAGAAGCTATAGCTGAACAGGTGGATCCGGCTGAAGTTTCTGTTGAGTCCCAGGGGGAAACTTTGATTTTACAGGATGTGGCCTCTCAGGAGGCAGGCCAGGCTGAAGGGGCCTCGCAGGTTACTATTCTCCCTTCTACGCCTAAGGTGGTTAGGCCTTCTGCTACTGTTTCTAAGGCTCCTTCTAAGGGCAGGTCTGTCTTGCCTTCCTCTGGTGTCAGTTCTGGTTCTTCAGGGTCTGTGCCTAAAAAGCACATGTTTAAAATGGCAGAGGATTTGATTACTTTAATTAGAGGTTCTATGCCCCCTCCTGATAAAAGGCCCAGGATGGAGCCAGAGTTGGAAAGTTTGGAGCAGGCCTCAGATGATTCAGAGTCTTCTGCTGAAGACATTCAAGATTTCCCTCCTTATTCTGATTCTGATGCAGAGGATTCCACTCCTTCTGCTTCTCCTCCAGAGGATTTTTCATTTTCAGAAACTCTGCATTCCATGAGGGAGCATTTTCAGTGGGAGGGACAAGATTACTCTGATTCACGGAAGAGACTTAGGGAGTTCTTGTTTTTACCACAGCATAGACCCTTAGCTATACCTCCGGTTTTGGATGTTGTTTCAGATGTTTTTTCGGAAGCTTCCCTTAATCCGGATTCTGTGCCTCCTGCCCCAGTTAAACCGGACAGGTATTACAGGGTGCCTGAGGCTCATAAATATCTGTTTAAGAGTCCTAGGGCGGACCCAGAAACTATTAGTCAGTGGCCTAAGGGTGTTAGAGCCTCTGTTGTTAAGAATCCGGTTCCTCTGGATAAGGAAGCTAGAGCTTTGGATAGATGGGGTAAGAAGGTGTATACCTCTTCTACTTTAGCAATGAGAGCTTTGAACTGCCAGTTTCATATGTTGAAGTATCAGAATTTCCTCCTTTCTCAGCTAAGGTCTAAAGTGGATGCTTTGGCAGAGGGCATAGAGTGTAAAGAATTACAGGATTTAGTGCATGTTTCTGAACAGGTGGGTAAGCACTCTTTGCAATGTGGTTTTGATGCTTTACAGGCTTCTTCTAGGGTGGCTGCCACTGGTTCAGTTATTCGTAGGCACGCCTGGCTTAAGGATCAGAATTTGTCTGAGCATGTTAAGTCTAGAATTCTGGATGCCCCTTTACAGTCTGAAGTTTTGTTTGGTCCTCCTGTGGAGTCGGTCTTAAAGAAAATGGAAGACAAGGCTAAGTCTATGCAGACTGTTAAAGATTTTTTGCAGGTACAACCTCCAAAGTTTAGTAGAAATTGGCCTACTAAGGGGTGGACGTACCCTTCTTCTGATTCTCAGTCTAGGGGTAGATCTAGGCGTGGTAGGGGCAGAGCTCAGAGTACTTTCAGGCCGAGACAATGGAGTTCGCCTGCTCAATCTGCTGGTGAGGGCAGGGGCCAGTCCTTTCGTAAACAGGCTCAATGACCTACATTTCCAGCTGCCAGATTCTTCTTGCCTGGCAGCTCCTTTGGGAGGAAAGTTGGCTCTTTTCAAGCAAAATTGTCATTTAGTCACCCAGGACAAATGGGTATTGGACATTATAAACCGAGGTTACAAGTTCTATTTCCATACCATGCCTCCTTTCAAAGGCATGCCAGACGTTCCTCCTCGGCAAAGGATAGAGGCTCGCAGGCAAATTACTTCTTCAAATAGGAGCTATACAGCCAGTTCCTCTGTCAGAAGTGGGCCTAGGATTTTATTCCCGCCTGTTTCTAGTTCCAAAGAAAGGGAACACGTGGAGACCAATTTTGGATTTATCTATCCTCAACACTTACCTGGACATTCCAAAGTTCAAGATGCTGACTTTACAACAACTTTTACCTCTGTTGGGAAAAGATCACTGGATGGTTACTCTGGATCTCAAGGAGGCTTACCTTCATGTTCCTATCAGGCCCAGTTGCAGGAGGTACCTGCGTTTTCGGGCTGGAAATTTACATTATCAGTTCTCTGCATTGCCCTTTGGCTTATCTACTGCCGCCAGAGTGTTCACAAAGGTTCTGGCTCCAGTGATAGCATTTTTCAGACTAAGAGGAATACAGATTTATCCTTATTTGGACGATTGCCTGATTATTGCACAAGAAAAGGACAAACTTCTTCATCATCTACAGTATGAGATGGCAGTGTTAAGATGCCTAGGGTATTCTGTGAACAAAACAAAGTCCAGTCTAGTACCCTCTCAGGACATGTGCTTTCTGGGTGTGAGACTGAATACAGCTTCCCAGATGGCCTTTTTGACCCCGGACAAACAAAGAAGCCTTTCTCTTTATTTCCATCAAATGTCTCTACGGTCCAGGCTGACTGCAAGGACAGTCCTTCAAGCCTTGGGGTTCATGGCATCTTGTATTCTAGTGCTTCCCAATGCCAAATTGCATATGAGGAAGCTTCAATGGTATCTCAAAAATGTATGGACACAGCACTGCCAAGATCTAGACACTGTCATTCAGATAATACCTTGCATTCGGAAGGAGTTTTTGTGGTGGGCTCAGGAATGTCACCTAAACAAGGGACTCTCTGTGACCCGGCCAGAGGCGAGTCAGATTCTAACGACAGATGCCTCGGACAAGGCTTGGGAGCACACCTCAATGGAAAATGGGTGCAAAACACGTGGCCTGTCAAACTCCAACATTTGCATATCAACTTGAAGGAAATGTTAGCAGTCCAGTTTGCATTGATGGCTTTCAAAGATTTGCTTCACCCAGGGCAGGTGTTGATTCAAACAGACAACACTACTGTCATGTGGTACATCAACAAGCAGGGGGGAACCCATTCTTACCCTCTTTGCAGGCAAGCGATGATTCTGTGGGAAACTGCTCTCAATCTACACCTCAATCTTCAAGCAAGGTTTCTACCAGGAGCACAGAACTCCTTAGCAGATGTATTGAGCAGACAAATAGTGGATCCTCACGAGTGGAAATTGGATCCTCATGTATTTCAACAGTTGACAGTGTTATGGGGAACTCCAGACATAGATCTGTTCGCTTTTCCACTAAATTACCAGTTGCCAAAGTTTTGCACAAAAATGTTTCATCACACAGCTTGGAAGGTGGACGCTCTATCATTCAGTTGGAACAATCTGCATGTATATGCCTTTCCACCTCTGCCTCTTCTTCCCAAGGTACTCTTGAAGGCCAGACAAGACAAGCCAACCATGATTTTGATAGCATCGGATGGGCCTCGACAACACTGGTACCCACTACTGAGGAGCTTAGTGCGAGAACCTGCATGGCCTCTGCCTTTGATCCGCACCTTTTGTCACAAGAGGACAGTCACTTCCTCAATGTCAAGATTCAGTCTCTACATCTAACAGCCTGGCATATTCTGTTTTAGACTCTGGAGGGTCTCAGCTTCCACAACAAGTTTTGAATGTTATTTTGGAGGCCAGGAGGCCTAGTACTAGGAAAGTTTACGCTGATAAATGGAGGAGATTTTTTATTTGGAGCAAAGGAAAGGACTTTGATGTCTCCAAACCTGATTTAAGTGTTGCTCTTCAATATCTTACTGAGTTATTGGACAAGGGTTTGTCTTTCTCCTCAATAAAGGTCCATGCTGCAGCCATTTCTGCTCACTATGATTGTGACCCTCCTTTATTCTCTCATCCTTGGTTTAAGCAATTCCTTAGAGGGGCAAAGAATATAAGACCCCCACGTAGAGCTCCTACTCCTGCTTGGGATCTCAACTTTGTGTTGGAAAAACTTACTCTACAACCTTTTGAGCCTGCAGCTACTGCCGAGTTAAAGTATTTGTCATGGAAAACTGCTTTTTTTGTTGGCCATTACCTCTGCAAGAAGGGTTTCTGAATTACAGGCCCTCATGGCAGTAGAGCCTTTCCTGATTTTTCATAAGGATAGGGTATCTTTGCGTACTAATCCTTCCTTTATGCCTAAGGTGGTTTCTAGTGTGGCCTTAAATCAAACTATTCATTTGCCTACTTTTTATGCAAACCCCCAAAATAAAGGGGAGAAAATTTTGCATACTTTGGATATTCACAGGCAGTTGTGTTATTATTTGAGCAGAACCAAGGAGTTCAGACAGTCTCAGCAATTGTTTGTTTCTTTTGCTTTGGGTTCACAGGGTAAACCTGTTTCAAAACAAACTATTTCTAAATGGATTGGGTTTTGTATTTCTTTTTGTTATTCCCATCATGGTAAGGAGGTTCCTGCTGGAATCAGGCCTCATTCTACTAGGGCTACTGCTACTTCTACGGCCTTTCTAAGGGGGGGTAGCTACAAAAGACATTTTGGAGGCAGCTACTTGGAGTTCAGTGCATACCTTTTCTAAACATTACCACCTTCCTCTTTATTCTAAGTCTAGGGCTGGATTTGCCACTGCAATTTTACAGGGCATTTTAGCGGCCCCTAATGCTTTATGATTTTTGCCATCCTCCCTTTCCCGTTGCTTTGGGATTCTACCCATAAGTAAGGACTGCAGCAATGTGAGATTAAGAACATAGTACAGTTTTGTACCTACCATAAATGTAGATGTTCAAAGATCCACATTGCTGCAGTCCAATTTACCCTCCCTCTTTCCCCACTGTAGTTAGACTTGCTGCTATGCTTTAGGTGATGGTTGTTGTTGGGCATGTTTTTGGGAGGTATTCTGTTTTTGGGCTGTGGCCTTTCTGGTTTGGCCTTCTGACATCTGGGGCAAGAAACGACTGAGGATATGACGTCGGTCATGCTCCTTTATACCCTGACGCTCTGATGTCAGAACTAGGCGCCCATGACCGACGTCAGCCTAATACTTTGGTATTCGGGCCGACCGAGGACAGCGGACTACCCATAAGTAAGGACTGCAGCAATGTGGATCTTCGAACATCTACATTTATGGTAGGTACAAAACTGTACTTTTTTGTGCTTGAATGAGTATTTTCCTTGGTAAAATATTGTGTAGTGACTGTGTTTTGACAGACTAGAGGTCCCATCGGAGTTGAAAGGCCTTCCCCCTGTCAGTTCGTTGTTGGCTAATTCCTGTTTTCTTTAAGGATATTGATTTTACTTCTTTGGTGTTCTGTTAGTCCTTATTAAAAGGACAAGAAAGAGAGAACAAGAAAAATTTCCATAGTGTTAGTCAGTGTGTTTCTTGTGTTCCTTTTTGGCTAGTTTTTTGTGTTGGATTGCCATAATGTCACAGGCTCCTAGGCCTTCAGGATTTAAATTTTAAGATGTCTATCACAGACGACCACTCTCTCTGTGTATATTGTTTGGGCGCCAAACATTTGCAGGAGTCCTGCAGCGTGTGTCACACTTTTTCCTCGAGGGTCCTCCAAGAGAGAGAAAATAAGCTTATATTGAAAGGCCTTATAAAACCCTCTTTTGAAGAAGCTTTAGCATCCTCTCCTTCTCCTGCTAAAAAGAAAAGGGCGTCGGCTCCGACCAGTCCGTCGGACCCGACCGCCAAAAGACATAGGCAGGCTTCTCCTTCGGCTCCAAGGACTTCGGAGCCGAGGGCGGAACGGTCTGCCTCGATGCCTCCAGTCTCGACTCCTCTGGCCGAGCCGATGGCTGGGGCATCGAGGCGAGTCACCTTCATCGGCTCCACTGGTCTCGGAGCCGATGAAGGTTGTCCGCTCAGACACTTCCTCCTCGGCGCCAAGTCCTCCTCGGCACCGATGGAAACTGGTTTGGGTATTCCTTCGGCCGATAGTTATCGAGTCGCCTCGAGCCGGTCCCCTAGCCCTTGGGGCCGTTGGACAGGCCAACTTGAACCCGTTCAGTCTCCTCTAGGTCATCGAGGATGTCAGATTCGGACATAGACAGGGTGCTCCAAAGACTGTTCCAGTCCCCAGTCTTTCAAAATTTGTTTCGGCTCCGACCCAATTGGCTTGAGCCGATAGCTATCCATTGCCATTCCTCCTCCGACCGCTTGCTCTGTCGGAGCAGGTGCTGTTAGAGCCGGTGGAGATCCTAGGGTCGGCTCCGACCCTTACTCCAACCCGGCCTTTGGGTCCGAGTTTGGCACCTTGGACATCTTCGGCCGGACCGGGGTGACGTTTGGGACCTATGCTGTCGGTTCGAGCCTCCCTCTCGGTGCTTGCTGCGGGACTTCCGTCTGCTATCATGGCTCCGGTGCGGACACTCCCAGGATTCTGGGGTCAGGCTTTCAGAGCTATGAGGAGTGCCTTGGCCAAGTCTTCTTGACCATCTCTACGGCTTTACCGGCACCTTCCCTGGGCGTGGAGACTGGGTCTTTGGCAGTTCCCCTGTCCCTAGGCAGCGGAGCCCCAGGGCCTGAGGTTACCCCCACTGGGGGTTCCCCTCCTCCTGTGGGTTCTTGAGTTGTCTTGGAGGAGCCCCAAGGAAGAGATCGTGCAAGAGGAAGCACGTGGACTCCCCCGAGTCTCTTACATCGGACACTGATCTTGATGATGCGGAGGGGTCCCCAAAGTCGTCCTCGGATGATGTCTCATTCGCAGACATTTTAGAGATCCTTAAGCAACAAGGCGGCTGGATATCCAAACCCCCCTCTGCTGATGAGTCAGTGCTTCTCAAGGCCTTTGGGGCTCAGCCCTCCGCCTCCTGGGTGACTCCGCCCTTCGAGCTCCTGGATTTGGTTTGTCGGGCGTGGGAACATCCAGATACTGTGGAACCAGTGCCTTCTCGCCCTAACAAATTTTTGTCTGCCCCACCCGAGAAGGAGTTCTTGACAAAAGGCATGGCTGTAGATGCCATGGTGGTGGCATCTGCTACACAACAGGACGTGGCAGAGGCTTCAACATCCGTCCATCCTCCTAATAAGGAGTCTAGGAGCATGGACGATGCAGAAGCGCACCCTGACTTCAGCGGCCTTTACACTAAGGTCCCTGAATTATTTGGCACATTTTACCAGGCTACAGAGGGATCTGGTCAAGGAGCTATCAGATTCCCTCTCAGGTAACCTACCTGAGCAGCTAGCCCAGTCGGTTAGCTCTCAGTTGGCTATCCTTACATCGATTTCTAACTCGTCCATGAGGCTCATTTCATATGCGGCTGAAGGGGCGGGCAGAGCGGCAGGCACAGGCGTGGCTCTACGGAGACAAGCCTGGCTCCGTTTGTGTCATTTTGCGGAGGCCTTCAAGTCTTCCTTCGCCGACGCTCCCTTTGATGGGTCCTCTTTGTTTGGACCTAAGGTTAAAGACACTCTTACCCGCTGTGAGCAAGAGGGAAAAACTTTATCTGCCGTAGGTGCACGTTATTCCACTATCTTTCGGCCTTATCCCAAGGCTAAAGGAGGAGGGAAGATGTGGTTCCGCAAATCACGTAAGTTTTTTCCTCAACAGCAGGAAGATTCCCCTTCCAGAGGCAGAGGACGGGGAAATTTTTCTGGGAGACGCCGTCCCAGAGGCGGCAGAGGGCCCCGCAATTCTGGAGACCGCGAATCCTTTCGTGGCTCTTCAGCCTCCCACACCTCATGAGGGATTGCCCGGCTGTGCTGCTCCGGAGCCAGTCGGGTGCCATTTTGCCAAGCACCTAAAAGCCTGGGAGTCTATCACTCAGGACAGATGGGTGCTTCGGATTATTGCCGGAGGTTACACCATTCCCTTCACACACTCACCCCACCGTCCAAAAAAATCCCGGACCCACCACCCAGTCAAAGGGAAATTGCAGCCGCAGAAGCGTCAAAGCTGCTAGAAAAAGGAGTCATCCAACCGGTCCTCACAGACCAGATCAGATCCGGAAATTACTCAAGGTTCTTTTTAGTGCCAAAAAAGACAGGGGACCTGAGACCAATATTGGATCTCAGCAAACTAAACCAGTCCGTCATGAAGTCCAAATTCCGAATGGTCACTTTACAATCCATTCTCCCATTGTTGGAGAAGGATGTTTGGATGTGCTCCATAGATCTCAAGGACGCCTATTATCATATACCGATACATCAAGCGTCCAGGAGGTATCTGCGCTTCAGCCTGGGAGACAGTCATTTCCAATTTTGTGCACTGCCCTTTGGTCTCACCACAGCCCCCAGGGTGTTCACCAAGTGTTTGGCAGTAGTGACTGCTCACCTGAGGAGTCTTGGATTCCAAGTGTTTCCCTATCTGGACGACTGGCTCCTGACTGCCACCACCAGGCATCTACTAATAGACAACCTCAAAGCCACCATCTCCCTGGGTGCTACCCTGGGAATTACATTCAATTGGTCAAAGTCTGTCTTGCTGCCATCTCAGCGCATAAGATTCATAGGAGCAGAGATAGACTCAAAATTGATGCGCGTATTTCTTCCTACCGAAAGGATTCAAACTTTACAAGGTCAAGTTCAAGCCCTGCTTCCAAGATCCAAAGCCCCAGCCAGGATGGTCCTGCAACTTTTAGGTTCGATGTCTGCCACAGTTCTCCTAGTTCCACTGGCAAGATTGCACATGAGGATTCTTCAGTGGCTGTTATCGACACAATGGTCCTTTCAGAATCTCCCCCTCAATCACCCCATTCTGATTACAGAAACGTGCAAACGGGACCTCCGCTGGTGGCTTCAGCCATCCAATCTGAATCAGGGAAGACCTTTTGTTATCCCCCCTCCGGTGGCCACCCTGACGACGGATGCCTCCCAGACAGGGTGGGGGGGGGGCATTGTCTGGGCAGGTTAGTTCAGGGTTCCTGGCTTCCAGACGAAACCTTTCTCCATATCAATGTATTGGAAATGAGGGCTGTACTTCTGTCCCTACAGGTCCTCCACAAGTTTCTCCCTCAAGGCATTATCGCTATCCACACAGACAACATGTCGGTGGTCTGGTATCTAAACAAACAAGGAGGGACCAGATCTTACCCCCTTTGCAGAGAGGCCATGAGGGTGTGGGAATGGGCTGTGGCTACCAACCGTTTCTTGGTAGCGACCCACATTCCAGGAAATCAATATATTGGCAGACAGATTAAGCAGGACAATTCTCTCTCCTCACGAGTGGTCCCTGAGCGAAACAGTAGCAGCTCAGGTTTTCAGAAGATGGGGACACCGTGCTGCGACCTGTTTGCAACACCACAAAGCAAAGTGCAAAGGTTCTTCTCCTTGACTCCACGTCAGAGGCAGCTACGGATGCTCTAGCCCAACCTTGGCCAACAGGGCTACTTTATGCATTTCCTCCGGTCCCACTTCTCCCCAAAGTCATCCAGAAAGCTTCTCAATTGGGGTCCACAATGATACTAATTGCTCCGCACTGGCCTCGTCAGGTATGGTTCCCCTACCTAAAGAAACATGCGGTGGACGATCCTTGGTTGTTGGATCTAACTCCGGATCTGCTGATTCATCAGTCGGGACGACACCAGTCCCTTCACACTTTGAAATTGACAGCTTGGCTCCTCCACTTCCGACTTTAGTCAGAAATCACATTTTAGACCCGGAAGTTGTTCACATTTTATCTTCCGCCCACAAACCCACCACTAAAAAATTGTACCTCAGTAAGTGGAAAAGGTTTGCTATCTGGGCTCAACTCAGGGGCTTAGACCCTATCACTGCCCCAATACCAGAGGTTTTGAAATTTTTAACATCCCTGTTTAATCAAGGATCTTCAGTCTCTACTATTAAAGTCCAACTAGCAGCTATCTCCAAATTCCACGAATCCATGGATCCACTGTTGATGAGCAGCAGATTATGCAAAACCTTCATTAAAGGTGCTGGGCTGTTAAGACCCCCAGTTTATCACCCTGCGCCTCCGTGGGATCTTGATTTGGTACTTCGTGCCTTAACATCTTCCCCTTTCGAACCGGCTGCTACATGTGAGTTAAAATACCTGTCTTGGAAAACTGCCTTCTTAGTTGCAATTACCTCTGCAAGAAGAGTTTCAGAGCTTCAAGCCCTATCTATCAAACCACCGTACTTGATTTTTCACAAGGATAGAGTATCACTTAGGCCTAACCCATCTTTTGTTCCAAAGGTTTGTTCTAATCTCTGTCTCCAACAATCTCTAGAGCTACCAGTTTTCTTTCCAAAATTCTCCAACGGCGGAATACACCCTCCATAAATTGGATGTTCACAGGCAATTGCGCTTCTATCTAGACAGGACTCAACAAATTCGAAAATCAGACCAGTTGTTTGTGTCCTTTTCAGATAATAAATTAGGTAAAACCATCACTAAAGCTACTATCTCCAAATGGATTAGAGATTGCATAACTCAGGCTTATTCCTCTTCAAATAAGCAACTTACAACATCTATCAAAGCTCACTCAACCAGAGCTATGGCTACTTCTATTGCCTTTCATTCCAAGCTTGCTATTTCTGAGATTTGTGCTGCGGCTACTTGGTCCAACCCACACTTTCATTTCCCACTATAAATTGGATGTGGCATCTAAAGGCGAGCATCATTTGGTTCCACGGTACTCAGGAGTGTTTTCCAGTGAGCCACCCAGGATTCAGGTGCTAGGGGCTGTCCCATCAGTCAGAATGTAGGCGAGATAGGATCACATAACATCTTTTAGTTATGTACTCACCATAACTTCAGATGTTTGGGATCCATCTCGCCTACATTCCTAATACCCACCCTCCTTCCCCCTGCCTTGGAGATCAGAAGAGATTGAACGGTTTTGAGTTCTACTGTTTTTTCTTTTATCTTGTTTCATCTGACGATGTTATATAAGCAGCATGTGTGTCTGTGTATGTATGCGGACAAACTAGATCTGGGGGACTGGTAGTGGTGCATCCTGGGATATAGTAAGCTCAGCCAATAAGAGACTTCGCTCTTTGGCATAAGCGTGCCGAGTCGGAGCCGAGGGATCGGCTCCGAACCCATCAGTCAGAATGTAGGCGAGATGGATCCCAAACATCTGAAGTTATGGTGAGTACATAACTAAAAGTTTTCCTTTTTACTACCCAATTATAAATGTCAGTCTGCTTAAGTCATTATCAAACATTTCCTGTCAAAATTCTTAAATAATGGTTCTTACTACTTATAGTTTCACCAGGAAACTTATTTGTCTCATGTAATATTTATCTTTTAAGGATTTCCGGATTTCCTTCTTATTGAAGAGGTTGCAGATATTTTGCAGTGTCGCACTCACCTGAGAAATTTAGGAGAAAACGTGAGGGAAATAGTTCAGCGTAGTACTAAATTATTTCTTAGTGTTTTAGGCAGGCAGGGGATTATACATAATTTAATTTCCTACTCCTTTCTGTGGTAATGTTTTCAGTTTCTCAGAATATAGGTAAATGAAAAATTGTGGATAAGTTGTCAACTTTTATGAAAATATTTTGCTATTTTTACTTTGCTGTTTGTACAGTTGATCTTGTATGAAACTAGTTCTCGGCTACTGTGAGATGCAACAACTTGGGACATTTGTTGTGTGATCTTCATTGCTGTCATTGCATTTGATTTGTCTCTTCAACACTGTTGCTTTGCGCCTTTGCAATTGGGTCATTGTCAAAAATGGTCATTAGACCAGTCCTCCTGCATGATAAACAGTGATTGAAAGAATAAAATAATTCTCCTCTACACTACCATGTTCGGCTCTTTTCGGGTATATGTCAGTGCTAAATATAGTTTTTAGAGATCTTGTTAATGGTGTACTCGTCACTGATGTGTAATTTTATGGACAGTTGGAATATTTTCCTCACCTTAGAGCAATGTTATTATTCAGCTGTTGTGAGATTTTATTACTGATAAACTAGTATTTTGTTTTACTTTAAAGTAAAGTTGTCACTTGATTCACCACCTTAAAATTAAATGCTGTTGTCAAAGTTGAGATAAGTAGTTTTTGTGGTGTTTTTTGACAGGATTTTTGGGGGGGGGGCTTTGGTCTTTTAAAAAAAAGGGGGGCCATTGTGGCTACTACAGCTCTCCCCAGGGAACTGGAGGGTGGCCTAATGGTTAAGGTGTTTGCCTTACAAGCACAAGGTGCAGGGTTTGAGTCTCACAAGGGATAATTGGCTAGGCTTCCAATGGCTCACAAGGGCAGTTAGCCTAGTACTAACTTATGAACTTATGAACCTTATTATATACTTAGTGTGAATGGGCTTGCATCACTTAAAACAGTACTGTGACATTTGCTTTGGTATCAGAATGCTGCAGGAGCATAAAAATAAACTCATATTGAAGGTTATTCTTCTGAGAAAAAAAGTCTGAAAAGGATGAGTTTAAAAAAGAAAAGGCGTTAGAGGAGGCAAAGCCAAGTAATAAGACTACTGCTTTTAAAAGTCGCTGATCTGAGACTTCAGTCGAGTTTGTTTAGGCTGCTCTTCCACTTCTCACATCTCACCCATTGGGTGCTTCCCAGTTTGCGGTGACTCTTATCTGAACCCTGTCTGAGAAGGAGACTTTGTAGCTTCTTTTTACTCCTGCTCTCTCTATGAGGTCAGCAGTGTCGGTCAGCAGGAGTACTGCCCATATAAAGTAGGATTGGATGATGTGGGCCTTAATCAAGGCCCAAATTGAACTGTGGGTGTCCTTTTTGTCACCCTCTGTATTGAGGGCAGACAGAGAAGGACCAGTTCCATTCTATCCTCCTTTCCTTTGCCAAGGTTTGGCACCAGGAGTTTTGAAGCCAAGAGCAGTATTAGTGTTGTGTATTGGTGCTGGTGGCTTTATCTACATTTGGTACTGGCTCCTTTTGTTCTAGAGGTCTCAACTCTTACCCTTTTGATGTCAAGAACCACTAGGTACATTGGGCTTGATGTTGAGAACTCTGATAGGATCAGCTCCTACTATGCCCTCAGCACTATTTGCGGTATCTGAATCTTTGGAGTTCAATCCATCTGTTCCAAAACCACAGTCTGCACTGATCATGGTGGTGGTGTTGGAACCAAGTTTCACCAAGCCTGAACCTTCTGTGTCAAAAGGACATGCAACTCCATCAGGTGTTGTGCTGGTAGCCTTTTTGTCAACAGGCTGAATATTAGCTTTCTAGTTCTTGGAGCACGTAACTGATCCCCCCCACTAGGTCGATGGCTATAGCAGCTATGTTGTTAATCTTGGATCTGACCCACAACACTTCTCACTTTTGAGCCTTGCATCAAGAGTCTGTGTTCCAGAAGGAGTTGGTTGCTTAGATCCCACCAGTCAGGAGAAGACTTCTGTGTACAGAGTCCTGCCAGAGTGTCCCTAAGAAGACCAGGTGGTGTAAAAGGAGACACAATGGACTCTCCTTCAGAGTCTCAGCCCAGACATGGACGTCAGTGTGGGAAGGTACCTCACAGTTACCCTCTTGAGGACCCCAAATTTGGTTAAATGTTAGAATTTATGAGGCAGAGGGCATCTTGGCCTGTAAACTCCCTTCCCCCATCTGGGAGATTTTGCTGCTGGAGGCCTTTCAGACTCCTCCTCTATCCTAGGCAGTCCCTTTAGTAGACCACATGATCGATCTAGTCATTGAAAGGGCTTAGAGAGAACTCTGTGTGGCTGAGCCAAGATACTCCAGCCACCCAAGGGATAGAGCTCATCTAAGCATGCCCCCCCCAATGGATTCAGTTACATGTTAAGATAGCAGCTAAAAAGAAACCCTTTGGGAGACCTAGTGGTCCATCTGAGCAAGAAAGAGAGAGAGACTGAAGTAATGGACTGTATGGGGAAGTGCACATTTGCATCAGGCACTTTTTGGTATTGGGGTTCTTGACTACCTTCAACACCGGAAAATCCACAACTCCCTGAAAAGGATGCTGACTTACAACATGCATTATAAGGCTGAACTGCAGGTTGTAGAAAAATACTACCCTACTATGTTCATGAAACTCATTCACATCGCAAGCAATGGGAGAGACCAGAGCGGCTGGGACAGGCATAGCCATGAGGAGGCAAGTCTGTTTCGGTTTATGTAAATTTGCAGAGAACTACACTGCATCCTTCAGTAGTGCCCCATTTGATGGGTCAGCACATTTTCAGCGTCAATGTGAAAAAGTGGTTAAAGAATGAACTAGAAGGGGGAAATGCTTTCAACTGCTGGAGTCAAGTTCAGTGCCCCTTAAAGATCCTTTTCCAGGAACCAAAAGGATGTGAACCATAAATCCCAACAGCAAACTCTTCAGCGGATGTCAGCTATGAAGCAGAGGTTCTGTACCTCATGCCCAGTTTGAATATCAGCATATTGGAGATGATGGCGTGTCTCCTGATATTTTGGGACTTTTAAGACTACCTCACCCTAGATGCACAAACAGTCATACAGCTGTATGTTAGTAGTGTGATCCGTCAGCTAACTGGAGGAACCAGATCCTGTCCACTCTGTAATGAGAATTTATGAATAAGCGATACTGTTGCAAAGCTTTCTTATAGCATTGCATATCCCCTGCCAAGCCTACTTATCTGATGACAGACTGTCACTAATGGTCCTGCTGTCTAGTTACAGCCAGGAAGATATTGTCACTGAAGGAATCCTTGCTGTGACCTTTGTGTCTGCATCCACCACCAGATGCACCAGCTTCTTTTCTGTCATCCCTCCACAGGACACACTCCCCTGGTTTCCCCAGTCCATCGGTGGCCAGTGGGATTTCTCTGCACCTTTCTTCTACTTCTCCTTTTTACAAGATTTCTACTGAAAGCCACGTTGTGCAGTGCAACAGCAATCCTTGTAACCCGTTTGACCTCATCTCAAGAAACTCCTGCTTCTGGAACCCCATTGAATGTGTTGTCTCATCCATTTTACATGCCTGTCCTGGATCTTTACTCCCTCAAGATCACAACATGGTTTGTCCTCTTTCCGTATTGACCTTGGGGCCCTTCATATACACCAAGTGTGGATTAAATCCTTACCCCTTCCCAAAAAACATCCACAGGAAACCTTTAAAAAGGCAAATGGAAAAAGGTTTCTATTTGGGCTACAAAATGTAGTTTGGATCCCTTTAGAGACCCAGTTCCTTCAGTTCTCCTGTTTGTCTTCCTTATTTGAAGCATACTCTAGTTTCTTCATTGTAAGAATTCATCTGACAGCTTATATAAACTTCAAGTAAGGATTTAGCTGTATGTCTCTTGCAACACAGAATATTTGTAAAGCATTTCTAAGATGAGCATTTCTTTTAAAACCTGTCATCACGGGTCCTGTTCCCTCATGGAATCTAAATTTTGTTCTATTGAAAGTCACCCAATTGTCCTTTGAACCAACAACTGAAGCTGAACTCAAATACCTGTCCTGGAAAGCACACATTATAGCCATTACATCAGAAAATAAGGTCTTGGAATTGCATGTTATCATGTCGCCCTCCATACATGATTTTCAGTAAAGATAATTTTCCCATGAAACCAGTCAATTGTTCATGCCCAAGTTAACAACAGAGATTGGTATCAGCCAGTCTGTAGTTTGCAGTGTTGTTTCCACAGTATTCATAAACAGGGAAGTGTTCATGCACAATACATTCCCTTGACGTTAACAGACTACTAAGGTTCTACCTACAGAGAACAAAATATTCAAGTTAACACAATCCTCTTTGTCTCCTTTGCCGCATATAGCTTGTTGGAGGCAGAAGGTGTTTAAAACACTAATTCAGGTGCTTGGCAGACTGCATGTCCTTCAGCTGTGCCTCTTGTAACAAAACATTACAGGTAAATGTAAAGCACAGTCAACTTGGTTAATGTCAACATCGACCTTCTTCAGAAATTCATCTGTGTGCAGTAATATGCTTCTGTGACGTGAGCTACACCCCATACTTTTGCAAGACACTAAGCTGCATGTAATCTCCAGATCCACATCTTTTTTTAGGGGCTATCATTCTGCATGGCATTTGGGTCATGACGCTAGAGAAGACATCTAGCTGGGGGCTGTGTCCTTCACTTTTGAATTGATGGACTAGATAATGTAAGAGACAGAAGTTACATACTTACCGTAACATTCGATCTTTGATGTTCATCGTGTTACCCTGCTGCAGTCATCACACTTGGGTTATCCTGTCATCAGGCGGTCCTGCAGTCGGCCGGATTTCCAAAGTCTTGGTCCGACGTTGGTTGCTGTTGTCTCATACCTGACGTCAGTGCGCCAGGGGTACATATACTGCAACTGACACCATTTTCTTCAGTCTTTCTTGTCGCGCGGTGCCTGAAGCAGAAGCAGTTCGCAAGTGCCGGTCGGCCGACTCCTGAGATTGTCGAATTCGAATTTCAGACCGAAGTCTTCTATAACGCTAAGTACCCCATAGGGGAAACTTTTCTTGCCTCAGACCGATGTCAGAAAAAGTTAACAATTGTATTTCTTGTGGGAAGCAAATACCTCATAAGGATTTTCATTCTTATTGCATACCTTGCCTAGGCCCTGATCACGACGTCACTTCTTGTCATTTTTGTGCTAGGTTTAATAAGCGTACTATTAAAAGACTATTTGATTTCGCACAACACTATTTTGGTAGAAAATTTAACTATAACATTCCGTCGGAGCTACCGACTACCGGCGTGCACAAAATGTGCAGGGACAAGGACCGACAGCAAAGGCCTAAACCTGATTCCGAGGCCTCAGTTGATCCGGTCTCCGGTTATCAGTGAGGCTCCGACGCAGCCCCTCACTACCGCAGTTCTGGAACCCGAGACCGCTATGGATATTTTGACGGAATGTACTAGGCCAATGCAGCCTTTTACTTCAGGCCCTTCTGACGATTTACCTTCTAAGGACGTCGGTGCTTCTGAAACGCCATCGGTTTCTGAGGGCGTTTTCAGACTGACGACTCTCACAGTCAAAACGTTTTCTAAGTCTAAGACTCCTCCTAAAGCTAAAAAGACTACACTTCAGTCTCCTGTTCAAGGCCCTATGCCTAAGAAACAGATGCTCAAAATGGCTGAAGATTTGATTTCTCTTATCAGGGGTTCACAGCCTCCTCCTGACAAAAGGCCTAGACAAGAGGAAGATTCTGCTTCTTCTGAGCAACTGTCTATTTCTTCGGATTCCTCTGAAGACCAAGACTATTCCTACTCTCCTTATGAAGATTCTGATGCTGAGGATTCTATTCCCTCAGCTTCCCCTCCTGAAGACTACTCTTTTGGGGAAACTTTACACACTATGAGGGAACATTTTCACTGGGAAGGTCAGGATTACTCTGATTCCAAGAAAAGGCTCAGAGTTTCTTTTACTCCCCCAACACAGACCTCTAGCTATCCCATCTGTTTTGGACATTGTGGATGATGTCTATTTAGAATCCAGTTTCAACCCAGACTCTCTACCTCCTGCTAAGCCTGACAGATACTACAGAGTACCTGATTCCCACAAATTTCTTTACAAAAGCCCAGTAGCTGACCCAGAGACTATCTCCCAGGGTCCCAAGGGGGCTAGGGCTTCCATGGCTAAAAACCCAGTACCTTCTGAGAGGGACTCAAGAGCACTAGACATGTGGGGGGAAAAAGGTTTACACCTCAGCCACATTAGCAATGAGAGCACTAAATTGTCAATTTCATATGCTCAGGTATCAGCAGTTTCTAATCTCTCAGTTAAAACAAAAGATAACCTCCCTCCCTCAACAATCTGAATTGAAAGAAGTACAGGATTTGCTGCACGCCACCGAGCAGGTGGGCAAGCATACCTTACAACGTGGGTTTGATTCTTTGGAGGCCTCCTGCAGAGCAGCTCTCATTGTATCAGTTATACGTAGGCATGCCTGTTTAAAGGAACAAAGTCTACATGATCATGTTAAAGCAAAACTACTGGATGCACCCTTAGAGCAGGATGTTCTTTTTGGAGTTAAAGCAGAAGAAGTTCTAAAAAAAATGGAATATAAGGCGAAATCAATGCAGGCAGTCAAAGATTTCCTACAAGTACAACCCCTTCGCTTCAGCAGAAACTGGCCAACAAAACATTGGTCCTTTCCAGCCACTGACAGACCTCAAAGGGGTAAATACAGGCGCCCAAGGGGCAGAGGACAACTACAAGCTCAGTATAAACCTCGCCAATGGGGCACTCCAACCCAGAAAGGAGGAGAAGACAGGTCTAAACCCACCAAAAGGCAAACTCAATGACTTGCACCTCAACTGGTCAAACAAAGCTCTTTTGTCAGCCCCCTTGGGGGGAAAACTAGCACTTTCTGCAGACAACTGGCACATGGTCACAAAGGACAAATGGGTCCTAGACATAATTTTACGAGGATACAGATTCCACTTTCACACCTTGCCAATGAAAAGAGGAATGCCAAACCTGCCACTAAATCAAAGGGCAGAGGCTCAAAAACAAATTACAGCTCTCATGGCCATGACAGCCATTCAACGGGTACCGATTCAAGAGCAAGGCCAAGGATTTTACTGAAAGCTCTTTCTAGTACCCAGAAAGGACAATGCTTGGAGACCAATTCTGGACCTTTCAATTCTAAACACTTACCTAGAAGTCCCAAAATTCAAGATGCTAACACTACAGCAGCTACTTCCCATGTTGGGCAAGGAAGCATGGCTGGTAACGTTGGACCTCAAGGAGGCATACTTGCATGTCCCTATCAGACAAAGTTGCAGAAGATACCTCTGTTTCATTGCAGGTTCAACCTATTGCCAATTCTCTGCACTGCCCTTTGGCTTATCTACTGCGCCCAGAGTTTTCACAAAATGCCTGGCACCAGTAATTGCATACTGCAGACAGAGGAATTCAAATATATCCATACCTGGACGACTGCCTCATCCAAGCAGAAAGAAAAGACATTCTCTTACATCATCTGGCTTTTGTGAAGCATCTACTAAATTGTCTGGGGTACACAGTAAACGAAAAGAAGTCAAAACTTGTACCCTCACAAAAAATGACATTCCTGGGTGCCAGCTTGGAAACAATGGCCCAGAAGGTTTATCTTACACCAGACAAGCAACTACAACTGACTCCATATTTCAAGACAATGGCAACAAAGACCCAATTAACTGCAAGAAAAATTCTGCAGGCTTTGGGCTTCATGGCATCTTGCATTCTGATAATACCATTTGCAAAACTGCATACGAGGAAATTACAGTGGTACCTAAAAAGTGTATGGTCTCAACACAGCCACAGCTTGGACACAGTGATATCTCTCATTCCCTGCCTTCAACAGGAATTTCTATGGTGGGCACAGGCATGTCACCTCAACAAGGGTCAGCCTTTCACCTTGCCCCCAACCAGGCAAATTATCACAACAGATGCTTCAGACTATGCCTGGGGGGCACACATGGCAGGGCAATGCATTCAAGGCCTATGGACTGCAGAACAAAGAAAACTGCACATAAATCAAAAAGAGATGCTAGCTGTACAGAAAGCTCTGACAGCCTTCAAGGATCTACTACATCCAGGACAACTTGCAATAAAGACGGACAGCACCACAGTACTGTGGTACATAAACAAACAAGGGGGCACACATTCCTACTCTCTTAGCAGGCAAGCAATAATCTTATGGAACACAGCTCTGGCCTACCAAGTCCAGTTACAAGCTCAGTTCCTGCCAGGACAGAAAAACACATTGGCAGACGACGTAAGCAGAAACATCAAAGATCCCCACAAGTGGAAGCTAGACCCACAAATATTTACAATGATAACTCAGAAATGGGGCCTACCAAATATAGACCTGTTTGCCAGTCCTCAAAACTACCAACTGACAAAATTTTGTACAAGGACATTCCACCATCAAGCTTGGAAAGTGGACGCTCTCTCCTTCAGTTGGAAAAACCTGACAGCATATGCCTTTCCTCCATTATCTCTTCTCACAAAGGTTCTTTTGAAGGTCAAAAAAGAGAAACCTCAACTGATTCTCATAGCCCCAGACTGGCCACGCCAGCACTGGTACCCGCTATTGAAGAATATGGCTCACAGCCCACCATGGATATTGCCTCAAATACCTCATTTGCTCACGCAGCAAAGCAAACCAATTCTACACAGCCAGCTAAAAACCTTAAACCTGGCTGCATGGCAAATCTTTTAAACATCCAACCAGCCCCTCTTTCACAAGCAGTTCTGGATGTTATTCTGGAAGCCAGGAGGCCAAGCACCAGGAAGGCTTACTCTGACAAATGGAAGAGGTTTTCTGCCTGGAACCAAGCTAAAGGCCAAGACACAACTCAGCCTCATATGCCTCACATTCTGCAGTATTTAGCAGAGATGTTGCACAAAGGACTTTCCTTCTCCTCAATTTAAAATCCATGCTTCAGCTATTTCAGCTCACTATGACACAAATCCACATTTATTTTCACATCCTCTTCTAAAGCAGTTCCTCAGAGGGGCAAAAAACATTAGACCACCTAGAAGAGCTCCTACACTAACATGGGACCTCAACTTTGTTCTGGAAAAACTAACGTTACCTCCTTCTGAACCAGCTTTCTCTGCAGACCTTCAGTTCCTATCTTGGAAGACTGCCCTGCTCCTGGCAATAACTTCTGCTAGGAAAGTCTCAGAATTACAGGCACTAATGGCAGTGGAACCTTTCCTCATTTTTCATCAAGAAAGAGTTTCTCTACGAACTAATCCTTCCTTCATGCCTAAGGTGGTTTCCAGTGTAGCTTTCAATCAAACCATCCATCTACCCACTTTCTTTCCCAATCCACAGAACAAAGGTGAGAGACTCTTGCATTCCTTGGACATTCACAGGCAGCTTCGCTACTACTTGGACAAAACTAAGGCTTTCAGAAAAACTGACCAGCTCTTTGTATCCTATGCTACAGCTTCTCAAGGGAGGGCTATATCCAAATGAACCATTTCTAAATGGATAGGCCATTGCATATGGCTCTGTTATACCCATCATGGGAAACCAGTTCCTCCTACCATTAGATCCCACTCTACCAGGGCAACAGCTACCTCTACAGCCTTTCTCAGAGGGGTTCCTACCAAGGAAATTTTAGAAGCTGCAACTTGGAGTTCAGTACACCTTCACCAAACACTATCACTTACCTCTTTATTCTAAGTCCAGGGCAGGCTTTGCCACTGCAGTTCTGCAGGGCCTCTTTGCCTCCACTAACTCTCTATGATACCTCCACCCTACCTTAGCTTTGGGACTCAACCCAATTGTGATGACTGCAGCAGGGTAACACGATGAACATCGTACAGTTTTGTACCTACCATAAATGTAGATGTTCGAGTGTTCACCCTGCTGCAGTCCAGGTTACCTTCCCTCCAACCCCTCTGACCTTCTGGCTAAATCTCTGCTATGCTTTACTGATGTATTTGCTTATAGCTGAAGGGATTTTGTGTTTGTACAGTGTTCACACCATTTGGTACTAATTTTGATCACCTTTTTGGGGGCACCTGACATCTGGGGCAAGAAAAACTGAAGAAAATGGCGTCTGTTGCAGTATATGTACCCCTGGCGCACTGACGTCAGGGATGAGGCGACAGCAACCGACGTCGGACCAAGACTTTGGAAATCCGGCCGATTGCGGGACCGCCTGACTACAGGATAACCCAAGTGTGATGACTGCAGCAGGGTGAACACTCGAACATCTACATTTATGGTAGGTACAAAACTGTACTTTATCCATGTTCATCCAATTGAATAAGCCCTCCCTGATTTCTTTTTCCTGTAAGTTATCATTTTTATTGACTTCCTGACAGGCTTTGTTGACCTCTCCCATGGCCTACCTTGGGCACTAATACAGGATTATCCTTGGTTTTACACTGGAATTTCTGATGTTGATTTTGGCAAACTGTATCTGGAGTATAGAAGGAAGCAGGGGACATTGTGGGAGTTGAAGAGAAGTTTGAGCTGTGGGAGATGTGCTAATGTCGAGTTTGGTGTGAATATTAGTGCATGCTACTATTCATTTATAACATTTTTTAGTGTTCTCAAATGTTGTAAACCACTCCCCATGTTGTACTCTCTTGCAAGTGACACTGGATCCCCATTGAAGGCCTGGCTTATGACAGTGGTAAGGAGCCCATAGAATTTGACTGAACACCAGTAAGTGTAGCACTGCATGCACATAAACCTGCAACATTGTACAGTGTGTGTGGTGTGTGTTTTGTGTGTGGTGTGTATGCATTTGGGACATTCTTCCGCTGCTTTGACATATTATCCCTCAGTACAACCCTGACTCAGCCTTCAGAATGTAGTATGCTGTGTGCTCCATAGTATGGTGGTGAGACATGCTGGATAGCCCTAAGATACTGGTGTGGCCAGACCATGCATACAAGCTGTCAGCAGGGAAAGAACATCTACTCCATCATTTGACAAGAATGTAGTGTGGAACAGCCACCTGCAGTCAGCCATGTATACAGTACATGACCGCACAGGTGGAGAGGTGATGTCTAGTCCAGAGCTGTGCGTCCTGAGGAGTGCATGGCAACAATAGTATTCCACACAAATCAGACATGCATCATGTAGTATAGCTGTCTGGATGTGCTGGTCAGTGCCTTGTCATGCCACACACTGCATCAGACATTCTGCAGTCTACCACACAGTGGAAGGTGGGAGTGATCACACTTGTCTGCGTTAACCATCTTCATTAGAAGAAAGTTTCTAATGTTTTTCTCCTTGTATGTAAGGAGTTCTTGTAAATGTGAGGTCTTATTTTTATACGGTTTGGGTAAGATCTCACATCTACTGCCATCATCCATTTCTGTTTGATCCCCCTTGAGTGGGGTTTAGAATTCAGCTGCTATTTTACAGGCCTTGTAGAGAGGCACTGAGATGCTTGGGCAGGACAATCCTTTTCCAGGCACCTGTAAACTACATGGGTGCATGTGTCGCTGTATGTTCTGGTAGACATTGGTCAGGAAGGCCTTTTTATCAAATTCTGTGGTTCCCACACTGCTGAGATTCTATTAGCAGATCAGGCCAGAAGCCCATGTGTCACAGCCTGTTAGAAGATCAACTGCCAGTTAGAACAGGTATTTGTTTGAGGTCATGCTTCCTAAAAGAAACAAAGATTTTCATCTCTTTTGTCAGTACTGGACCTAGATGGACAGGATGTGCCTTAACTTGTCTCAGATTTTGCCACCTGTGGGTTGTAGTGATGATAAGGAAACAATTTCTTCAGACTCTACTCCAGACGATATGGCATTTGGTGATACTTTAAGCCTCTGAGCCCTTAGAGGTATCAGAGTCCAAGAAAAGGTACCTGATTTATAGGATAGGTTCATAGATGTTTACTAGGCTAATGACCCCAAGGGCCTTTTTAACCGTAGTCCTGCATCCCAAATCTCTGACAAGTTCTGATACCCTTGATAAATGTAAGCATGGCCATGGGAGATGAACCATTTACATGTTACCTCTGCCATTAAATGCATAGGTGCCAAATCAGGGATGAATTTCCGATTTCCCATCCAATTTTCCAAGCTGAACTTGAATTGGGTTGGGGGGAACTCTGCTTCACATGGATGGGGAGCCTGTTCCATAGACTGGGTAGTCTCTGGGAAAGATACCTATCTCTCCATCAGGTCCTATTTATATCACAGGCAAGGTTTAAGTCTTTGCTATGGATAATTCTGGGGCTGTTTGTTTTGTGGATATGCAGGAGGTCCATCAGAGTGAGGTCTGACAATGTCCTGTATGCCAGGCGTAGATCTCTCCCTCAAAAGCCTGTGTGAGACCTAATACAGGGATAGGGCGTTGTGGCAGCCTGCATAGGACATATTACTTATGCCTTTTATTCTTTTACTGAGGAAACTCTGTGGACATTCCAGTTGTCTGATATGCCTGGCTAGGTGCATACCAAAGGGGCCATTGTACTCAATGATAATGTGATGAATGCCAAATACAGTGGAACAGTGACTTCCTTGGACTTAGATGCCATACCTTTGTTTATAAGTTGTGCAACATAGAATGATTTCCTCACCACTGTAGACTTGTGATGATCAAAGGCTAGATTGCTATCTGTGTGTGTCCCTAAGTCCCTGACTACTGGCTCAACTCTAAGGGGTGTGCTATCAGTATGATAGTTACCAGGGATGGATGACTTCCCAAAGGATACTATTATGCTCTTTTTGGCTTTTAGTTTTAGTCCATGGCTCTGTCACCAGTTGTTTGTGTCATCCCCTCCTGGAGAACATTTGTGTCAGTGTGAGATTCAATGACAGCTCCTAATTTGCAATCATCTGCCAGAGATCACTGACATTGGCCTTGACTTCTGAGAAGTAAATGCCAAAAAGGAGCAGTCCAAGAACTGATCCCCTGAGGGACTACACTTGTGACTGGCCTCTTTGTAGAGGTGAACTTCCCAATTCTAACTTCCTGGTTCCTGTCTGTAAGCCAGTTGACTGTCCACCGGGTGACATACGGGTTTGTACTTAACAGAATTTGTCAACAATACCCGAGTGGGGTCTTGTGTCAAATGCCTTGGTCAGGTCAAGGTAGGCAGTGTGAAAGACTTTCTCCTCATCCATTGCTTTGGCGATCTGCTCGAGGAAGTCCACCAGGTTGAGTAGGCATGATGTGCCCTTGACAAAACTAAACTGGATTGGGTCCAATGTCTGGAGTTTTACTATCTCTCTATTGATAATCATGTTAATTCCTTCCATGGCTTTACATGTAGGACTAGTGAGACTTGTAAGTGTTTAGTTTCTAGCATCTGTTGATGGCCCACCCTTGTGCAGAGGGATGATTGTTACCTTTCTCCATTCATGAAGCACAAAGCCTGTTTGATGGCTACAGTAAATAGTAATTCCAGAGGCATTGATAGGTCATGTTTCATGCTGTTTAGCAGGCATCCTGGGATATTTTCTGGGCCCATTGTTGCAGTGTTCTTGGTCTTGGAGAGAGTATTAAGGACCTGTTCCCTAGTGATAGTAGGTGGACATATAGTTGATATTTCCTGAGGAAAGGTTGAGGGGGAGAGAGGGGTAAAGTTGGAGGTGAATTTATCTGCCAGGAGGTTTGCTATATCTTCTGGCTCAGTATAGGTGGCTCCATTTACAATGAGCTCTGCACACAATTGTGTATTGCCTTTGAGGTTGCGAACATAGCTAAAGAATGCTTTGTGGTTGTCTTTGGCCTGGGAGGCCAAACTTGCCTCAAATTTGGCTTTGGTAGACTTTGTCCTCTGAGCTGTTTGTTTAGTTTGAGGATGGTGCTTTTATCATGCTGGATGCTGCATCTCCTAATTTTTGCCATGATTTTCTTCCTCCTGTTACACAGCCAATTGATTTTGTGATTCCACCAGGATGGCTTGTTTTTTTTAGTTAGTTCTGTACTTCTTCCTGGTGGGTAAAGCTGCCTCTATGCAGTTATTAACATGCTTGTACAGGGCTCCTGTGAACAGTTCTGCATAGGCAGAAGTGTTCTCAGGGTTTATGGGGGCTTGAAAGTTTGCCAGGGTCTCACTTAATACCAAGAGGTTAGCCTTAGAATAGTTCCTGAATATTCCAGGTTTAGATGGGGGACCAGGGTTTATTTTTACTTCAAAGGAGACCATTTTCTGTTCTGACTTTACCAATGAAGGCATTATAGTAGGGGATGTGCAGTAGTTTCCCATATTAGTGAGGACCAGATCCAGTATGGCTGCACCTCTGGTTGGTGTATTGGCTATCTGGTCCAGGGAGTGTGTGTTTACAAAATCCAGGAATCTCTGTGCGTGTACGTTTTGTGTCATATAGGATTCCCAGTTAATAGTGAGTTACCCATGAATATGGTATTGGGTTGGATGGTTAGTGTTTCTAATAAGTTTAAATACATAGTGTGGGTTTCCTCTGTCATAGAGGACCTATAGCTTGCAAGAAGTGGTATTGGATTTTACATATGGTGAATTGAACATTAATCAGCTCAAGTGCATTGTCCTTTTTGACCAGCCTTGGAGTATATTTTTTACGTAAATAGAGACACCTCCACCTTTAGTCCCTGCTGGTGAAGTAAATGGCCTAAATGTGTGGAAGACATGATAACCTTGCACTGTTGGTGTGCTTTCTGAGGCTTTAAACCATGATGTTCATCGTGCATACAGCTGCAGTCATAACAGATGGGTTGTCCTGCCGTCAGGCGGGTCCTCGGTCGGCCGAATTCCAAAGTCTAGGTCTGGCGTCGGTTGTCGTCGCTTCTTCCCTGACGTCAGTGCGACAGGGGTATAAAGGAACCAGCAGACGCCATTTTCTTCAGTCTTTCTTGCCGCGCGGTGCCCGAAGCAGAAGCAGTTTGCAAGTGCCGGTCGGCCAGCTCCTGAGATTACGAAAATTTTGAAACCGAAGTCTTCTTGAAAGCCAAGTACCCCGTTGGGGAAACTTTTCTTGCCTCAGACCGATGTCAGACAAAGTTAATAATTGTATTTCATGTGGGAAGAGGATTTCCATTCCCTCTGTATACCTTGTTTAGGCCCAGACCACGACGTCTCGGTCTGTCGCTTTTGTGCTACATTCAACAAACGCACCATTAAGCGTCGGGCGGAGTTCACCCAGCATTATTTTGGAAAAACATTTAACTATATTATGTCATCGGATACTCCAACTCCAGTTTTGTCTAAAAAACCACAAAGATAAGGACCGACACACGAGGTCCGCGGCCTCTACCGACACCACGCCAAAGCCGACTACACGTGGTCAGGTTCTCAGCGAGGCACCTACGCAGCCCCTGACTACCGACGACACTTATTTGGCGGTGCCTCCTGTGCCCAAGGTCGCAGGCTCCTCGGCCCACACCCCGACTACAGATACTGAAGCCACTCTTGGCGTTGAACCTCAAAATGTGGACAGGTCTACCTCCACTCAAGGTGTCTTCAGACCTTCCTCTTCTTTCTCCATCAAGGCTTTCACTAAGTCTATACATAGACAAAGAAAAAAAGTGAAAGAAATGTTACTACAGGAAAGAGTTTCCCACTTTTTTCAACAAATTGTTAAATTCTAATGCAGAGCAAAAAAGAGTTCAAGTCACGTGGTCTTCTCAAGCTCTAGGCTCCATTGCAGCTGCCATTCTTTCTTCTGTCCCATTAGCATGTTTCACATGAATCCTTCAGTGTGGGCTTTTTCACGCAGTGGTCTTTCCAGGAACTACCCATGTCTCACATGATCCTGATCACAGAAACATGCAAATCCACCTTAGCCAGGCTTTCCAATATCTCCCCCAGCAGTCTGTGATATTATTGTTTCCTCACATAAGTCTACTATGAGGAAAACGAATGCTAGTAAATGGAAATGGTTTTCTTACTGGGTAGAATCTAGAAATTTGGATCTTTTCTCAGCCCCAGTCCATGAAATTCTTGAATTTCTAGCACAGCTTTTTCAGGCTGGTGCGGCTTCCGCTACCATTAGTGTACAACTAGCTGCCATTTTCATATCAGTATGTTTAATTCTAGCATAATGTCTCATAAGCTCTGCAAGGCCTTTATGAAAGGAACATCTCTTCCTAGACCCCCAGTTAGAGATCCTCCTCCTCCTTGGGATCTCAGTTTAGTTTTAGCTTCCTTAATTTTGCCTCCCTTTGAACCGGCAGCATCATGTTCTTCAAAATTTCTTTCTTGGAAGACGCTTTTTCTGGTTGCTATCACTTCAGCTAGATGTTCTTCAGAACTTCAAGCACTATGTGTTTGTCCTCCTTACCTGGTGTTTCACAAGGACAGAGTTTCTCTGAGGACCAATCCATCCTTTATTCCTAAAGTCTGCTCAGAGAACAATTTAAATCAATTCATAGATCTCACAGATGTCCTTCAAGGATGCATCTGCAGTCATAACATATGGGTTGTCCTGCCTCAGGCAGCCCTTCGGTCGGCCGGATTCCAAAGTCTGGGTCTGGCCTCGGCTGATGTCGCACTTCACCCAACGTCATAGCTCCTGGGGTATAAAGGCATCAGCCGATGCCATTTTCCTCCGTCTTTCTTGCCGAGCGGTGCCCGAAGCAGAAGCTGTTCGCAAGTGCCGGTCGGTCAGATCCAGAGATTTCAACTACCGAAGACTTCTAAAAAAGCTAAGTACCCCGTTGGGGACTCTTTCTTGCCTCAGCCGATGTCAGACAAAGTAAATAATTGTTTAACTTGTGGGAAACAAATACCTCATAAGGATTTCCACTCTTACTGCCTTCCTTGCTTAGGCCCAGACCACGACGTATCAGCTTGTTTAGCCTGTGCTTCCTTCAACCGACGGACACTTAGACGTCGGTCGGAGTTTGCAGAAGAGTTTTTTGGCTCCGCTTTTGCATATAAAATGCCGTCGGAGACTCCGACTACACATTTAGCTAAAAAACGCAAGGAAAAGGACCGACACTCGCGACCCGCGGTTTCGGCTGAAACCACGGTTAGGCCTACCGCGAGTGTCTCGGTTTTGGCTGAAACAGAGACCTCGATTCTCCCTTCGGCCGAAAGCATGCCTCCGACAACTGAGGCCACACAGGCCATGGCTGAGTCGGCTACAGAAATTCCTACTGAAGAAGCAGGCACACAAGATTTGTCCGACACTATTCCGTTGGACATCTCTACTCCTGCACGTGGGGCAGCTAGACCCCCTGCTTCTATGTCTATCAAGGCCTTTTCCAGGGCTAAAGCAGCCAAACTTTCCAAGGCCTTACCCACAAATGCTCCCTCTCACAGGTCTACCTCAAGTTCTCAGATTCTCCGCCTTGCTGAGGACCTTCTGATCAGGGGATCCCAACCTCACCCAGACAGGACCTCACAACCCCCTCCTGAAAAGAGGCCTAGGACTGAACCCCCTGAACCTCTCTCCTCTGACTATTCCTCGGATGGTTCAGATTTATCTGACCATCAGGAAGGCCCATACTCACCTTATGAGGATTCTGATGCAGAAGACTCCATTCCTTCTGCCTCTCCTCCAGAAGAATTTTCATTTGGGGAAACCCTACACTCTGAGGGAACACTTCCAATGGCAGGGTCAGGATTTTTCTGATTCTAGGAAAAGGCTAAGGACTTTTTTTACACTTACCACAGCATAGGCCTTTGGCCATACCACCTGTACTATCAGTTGTTGATGATGCATACAATGATGCCAGTACTGCCCCTGATTCTCTTCCCCCGGCCCCTGCCAAACCTGACAGATACTACAGGGTCCCGGATTCTCACTTCCACTTGTATAAGGCCCATGCTGCAGATCCAGAAACCATTTCTCAGGGCCCTAAAGGTGTTGCAGCTGCCTCTACCAAAAACCCCCTACCCTCTGAAAGAGAATCTAGAGCATTAGAGAGATGGGGTAAAAAGGTTTATACATCTGCTACTCTTTCTGCCAGGGCTTTAAACTGTCAATTTCACATGATACAGTACCAGGAATTTTTGTTAGATCAGCTGAATAAAAAGCTGGCCTCTCCTGAACCTTTAGACCGCAAGTCCCTTCAGGATTTGGTACACAACTCTCAGCAGGTCAGTAATCCATTTCTTGAAATGTGGCTATGATGCACTGGAGGCTTCATTTAGATCAGCTATGACTGGAGCAGTGATTCGAAGGCATGCCTGGCTAAAAGAACAATCCTTGCCAGACCATGTTAAGTCTAAACTCCTAGATGCCCCTATGGAGAAACAAAGTTTATTTGGCTCCCCTGCACAGGAGGTTCTAAAGAAAGTGGAAGAAAAAGCTAAATCTGTCCAAACTGTCAAGGATTTTCTGCAGGTCCAACCTCCGAGGTTCAGCAGAAATTGGCCTTCAAAGAATTGGTCCTTTCCAGACACCTCTAGAGCACAGAGAGGCAGAAATAGACGCCCAAGAGGCAGAGGTCAATCAAGGGGTGCCTACAGGGGTAGTCAGTGGCAACCTGCCAACCAGAGAAGTGCCGCCACAGCTGCGACTGCAACCACTTCCACAGGACAGACACAATGACTTGGCTCTGATTCCGCCTACCAGGGGACAACTGGAAGCACCCTTGGGCGGAAAGCTAGCTTTATTTTCAAAAAACTGGCATTGCATTACAGGAGACAAATGGACTTTACAAACAATAGACAAGGGCTACAGGTTTCACTTCCACACTCTACCAAAAAAGAGAGGAATGCCAAACCTTCCACCAAGCCAGAAATCAGAGGCTCTAAAACAAATCATCAGTTTACTAAGGATGAGAGCAATAGAAAAGGTACCATCTATGGAACAAGGCCAAGGATTTTACTCCAGACTATTCCTTGTACCAAGAAAAGAAAATCAATGGAGGCCTATTCTCGACTTGTCCGCACTGAACACATATCTCATTGTTCCAAAATGCAAAATGCTGACCCTACAGCAACTTCTTCCCATGTTGGGCAAGGAGTCTTGGCTGGTGACTCTAGATCTCAAGGAGGCATACCTGCACGTCCCTATATGACCAGATTGCAGAAGACACCTCAGATTTCTTGCAGGATCAGAGCATTATCAATTCTCAGCATTGCCCTTTGGCTTATCTACTGCACCCAGAGTATTCACGAAATGCCTGGCATCAGTAATTGCTCATTGAAGACTTCAGGGAATTCAAATCTACCCATACCTGGACGACTGCCTAATACAAGCGGACAACAAGACAAAATTAATAAAGGATTTGGCCAATGTCATACAACTGCTGCAAGCCTTGGGATACACAGTCAATATACAAAAGTCAAGACTAGTGCCATCCCAAAGGATAACATTTTTGGGTGCAGAACTGGACACAATAACTCAGATGGCTTTTCTCACAGAGGAAAAACAAAAGCAACTGCCAGTCTATTTCATGGCATTAACAAGACAAACTCAGCTTACTGCAAGGAGAGTCCTGCAGGCCCTGGGTTACATGGCATCCTGCATAATCTTGATCCCACATGCCAGGCTGCATATGAGGAAGTTACAATGATACCTAAGGAATGTATGGTCTCAACACAAGCACAGTCTAGAAGCCCTGATACCAATCATTCCATGCCTGAAAAAAGAATTCCTGTGGTGGGCTCAGGCCTGTCAGATAAACAAAGGATTGCCTTTCCACAAACCACATCCAAGGCAGACCATCACCACGGACGCCTCAGACCTAGGCTGGGGGGCACACATGGAAGACAAGTGCATCCAAGGCCTATGGTCCCAAGACCAGCTGAATCTACACATAAATCTAAAGGAGATGCTGGCAGTGAAGCATGCAATCGAGGCATTCAGACCATTCCTCCAGCAAGGACACCTGCTGATAAGGACGGACAATACCACAGTCATGTGGTACATCAACAAACAGGGAGGCACACATTCATACCCTCTATGCCGGATGGCAATGGACCTGTGGAACTTGGGCCTGAATCTCAACATCCAACTGCAGGCCAGATTTGTACCAGGGAAAGAGAATTCACTAGCAGACAGCTTAAGCAGAACTACCACGGATGCTCACGAATGGATGCTGCATCCAGATATCTTCAAAACCATAACAAAGAAATGGGGAATGCCAGAGATAGACCTGTTCGCCTCCCCACTCAACCACCAACTGAAAAAATTCTGCTCAAGAGTATACCACCCACTTGCCTGGAGGGTGGACTCCCTTTCTTTCAGCTGGAAGGCCCTGACAGTATATGCCTTCCCACCTCTCCCTTTGATGTACAAAGTTCTACTGAAGATCAGACAGGAACAGCCAAAGGTAATTCTGATAGCTCCAGACTGGCCAAGGCAACATTGGTACCCGCTACTGAGAAGCATGTTTCGGACACACTCATGGCCTCTACCTCTATGTCCTTTACTTCTAACACAGAACAACTACAAGACCCTGCATCCAAACTTAAAAACGCTGCAGCTAACTGCTTGGAAAATTGCATAAAACAGAACCAACCTGATTTATCTCAGAGGGTTAAGGACATTATCCTGGAGGCTCGCAGACCCTCCACAAGGAAAACATATTCAGCCAAATCCATTTAGAGTGCAGAAAAGGGAGAAAATGTCACAATGGCAAACCTAGCACACATCCTGGAATACTTAGCAGAACTGTTCCACAGTGGCCTGTCCTATTCTTCCATTAAGATTCATGCATTAACAATTTCAGCAGAGTACAACATGGATCCTCCTGTCTTCTCTCATCCTCTCCTCAGACAATTTTTGAGAGGGATCAAAAATGTAAAACCTCCAAGGAAACCACCTCTGCCTGCATGGGATCTCAATTTTGTGCTAGAAAAATTAACACTCCCACCTTTTGAACCAGCAGCAACAGCAGACTTACAGTTCTTATCTTGGAACACTGCCTTCCTGCTAGCAATCACTTCAGCAAGAAGGGTTATCTGAGTTACAGGCATTAATGGCAGTGCAGCCTTTCCTTATCTTCCACCAGGATAGAGTGTCTCTGAGAACCAATCCTACTTTTATGCCTAAGGTGGTATCCAGGGTATCCTTGAACCAAGCTATTCATTTACCTACATTCTTCCCCAACCCACAGAACAGGGGGGAAAAACTACTACACACCTTGGATGTACACAGACAACTGCGCTACTATCTGGACAGAACTAAGGCCAGCAGAAAAACTGACCAGCTTTTGGTAGCATATGCAACAGGAGTGCAAGGAAAAGCAATTTCAAAACAGACAATCTCAAAATGGATAGGAAATTGCATTCGATTCTGCTACTCATTTCATGGAAAGACAACTCCTGAAAATATCAGGCCTCACTCCACAAGAGCTACAGCCACCACTACAGCTTTCCTATGAGGAGTGGCTACCAAAGACATTTTAGAAGCTGCTACTTGGAGCTCCGTGCATACATTTGCCAAGCATTATAATCTTCCTTTATACTCCAGATCCCGAGCAGGTTTTGCAACTGCTGTTTTACAAGGGATCTTAACTACACTATCATTATCTTAGTGCCTCCTCCCCCAGTTTGGCTATGGTACTCTACCCATATGTTATGACTGAAGATGCATCCTTGAAGGACATAGTACAGTTTTGTACCTACCATAAATGTAGATGTCCGATAGGTATGCATCTGCAGTCAGGATTACCCACCCTCCTACCCCTCTGTGGTATTCCTAGGGTACTTACCCCTCTTTTAGCTAGCTGGGGGAATCTATTATGGTGTATTTGTTTGTATGTATATATGTATATATATATTTTTTGCTTTCTACTGTTTGGAATTTTCTACATTTATCCAAATTTAGCCTTCCTAGAGGGCACCTGGCATCTGGGGCAAGAAACACTGAGGAAAATGGCATTGGCTGATGCCTTTATACCCCAGGAGCTATGACGTCGGGTGAAGTGCGACATCAGCCGAGGCCAGACCCAGACTTTGGAATCCGGCCGACCGAAGGGCTGCCTGAGGCAGGACAACCCATATGTTATGACTGCAGATGCATGCCTATCGGACATCTACATTTATGGTAGGTACAAAACTGTACCTTTTCTTTCCTAATCATAGCAACAAGGCAGAATACAAGCTCCACCAATTGGATGTACACAGACAATTGTGTTTTTACCTCCATAGAACTAAGGAACTAAGAAAGTCAGACCAGTTATTTCTTTCTTATGCTTTCAACAAACGAGGCCTTCCAGTTTCTAAAGTGACCTTATCCAGATGGTTATCTGAAAGAGCGCATCTGGGGCTGCTGAGGGTATTTGTTATGTGTACTTTGTCTAGGAGGGCTTTGTGGTTTAGGAAGGTTACATGCAAGTGCCTCAGGATATGCGGGTCTGTATGTCTGCTTTGAATTTTGTGTGATGGGTGCAGCGTGTGTAATACTGACAACCTTATTGCCTTTATTTATCAATTATGAAATAGAGCTACCAGCTAAACCAAAAGGTCATTCCACTAGAGCATTAGCCACCTCTGTAGCTTTTCAGTCTAGGTTGCCCATAGACGCAATCTGTGCAGCTGCCACTTGGGCAAACCCTGACACTTTTATCTCTCATTACAAGGTAGATATGGTCTCCCGGAGCAGAGCTTCCTTTGGTTCTACTGTTCTGAAGAGTCTGTTCCAATGAGCCACCTGGAATTTTAGGTGCTAGGGACGCTGTCCCAAACAGCAAGAACGAAGGCGAGATGAACAACTTAACGTAAAGAAGTTATGTACCTACCGTAACATTCCATGTTAGTTGTCTTCATCTCGCCTTCCTTCTTGCGTCCCTCCCTCCTTCCCCCTTCCTAGAGGATTGTGAGGAGTTCCCTTTTGTTTTCACTGGCTGAGCATCTTTTATTACTTCACATGTCAGGTAATTTATAACTCTTTCCTTGTTTAGGTGTATTGGACAACCAGTTTTTAGGAACTGGTTACTCTACTTATATCTAGTGTGTGCTATCACAAGCAAGATCTGGGTAGCTGACGCTGGGCATGCCAGGATAAGTGGTAGCCTCGAGCCAGTAAACAGCTGTTGAGCTATAGAAGATGGCCGAGTCGGAGCCGAGGATCGGCTCTGAACCCAAACAGCAAGAAGGAAGGCAAGATGAAGACAACTAACATGGAACGGTATGGGAGGTACGCAACTTCTTTTTCAGTGACCTGAGTGTATGCATAATGTGATTGATCCTAGCCCTTGATAAGCAGCTGACTGTAACTTTCTCCTTACTCAACCTGGTGAGAGGGACATCAGTGTGTCTCACGATGGAGTCTCGAATGACTAGAATGTTGGATTGTGTGGTGACTTGCCTTATGGGCTTAGAGGTAGAGACTCCATGACATGTAGGTCTATGCATTGATGTGGGTATTGTTTTGAAAGAGCACATCTGGGGCTGATGAGGGTATTTGTTGTGTACTTTGTCTAGGAGGGCTTTGTGGTTTAGGAAGGTTACATGCAAGTGCCTCAGCATATGCGGGTCTGTATGTCTGCTTTGAATTTTGCGTGATGGGTGCAGCGTGTGTAATACTGACAACCTTATTGACATTAGGAGCAATTTATGTGTGAGTTTTGCCTCAAGTGACATTGTGTAAGTACATCTCTCAAAAAAACTTCAGCTGACTGCACAGTGCCAATAAAGGATACCGTATAGTGCACAAAACGCTTCCACTTCCGAAGATGCACCAAAACATCGTTTATTCACTCCAAAAGACAATTAAACCAGATTATGCACTTTCATTTCTAAAACCGGAAAATTCATCAGACTCTCTATTAGCACCGGTGCAGTCAGCTGAAGGTTTTGTTTTTTTAATTGTGTTTGTTTTTTAGCCTATTCAGCCTATTCGCAAGTTGTTACAAGTAAATACGTCTCTCTCATACCTTATCATTTTGTTTGAGAATTGACTGGTTGTCAGTAAACATGAGGCAATTTCTCCATTGCCTCAGTATGCCTGTATCCACCAAACCAGTAACTGAGACAGTAGGAAAGTTCATATCCATGGCAACAGACCCTTTTTTATTGATTAAACAGTTGGGAGTGAGACTATCAGTCACTGTCAAGAGTATCCGGTTTGCAATTGTGGACAATGCTGTCACTGCAAACTAGTTGTCCTGTATGCAACTAGGTACTGGAGAATTTTCAGTTATGCTTTTACCGGAAAAATGTTAGGTGTCTGAGTCTGTACAGAGCCCTGCCAAACACTTGAGGGGAAACTAATACATAGACCTAGAAAATTTAAGGATGAAGTATTTAGGCAGATATTCTGAAGTCAGAAACAAGTCAAGCAGTACTTACTGAAAACAAAGCATTAGATTGTCAAGAATGATGAAAAGAGGGGAGATGATGGAATGGCTAGTGCCTGGCTACTACTAATGCTGGTCACAGCACAGCTTCACTCTGTTGGGATGCAATGCTCCTCTGCTTCTTCTCTCACCAGGAGCAAAATGTTAGCACCAGTCCCGAGAAGAGAAGCAGGCCACAGCCTGTTTAGTGATCTACAGTCTTGTCCTAGATGATGCAAGGGTATGTAGGCTTGTAGTCTTTCTCTGGTAGATGCATCGAATAGCAACCAGACCAACAGGTAAGTTAATCACAGACACCACTCTCCAACCAGAAACAGTCCGGAAACAATGCACTCTGCTCCTTCTCTCACCAGGAGCAGAATATAAGCACAAATTCCAAGCAGACACCTATAAAGCAGTTATTAGATTTTCTGGTGATCAGCAGTCTCAAGGAAGTAATGTCCCTCAAGGAAGTAATGTCCCTGTACTCCTTCTCTCACCAGGACAAAACAGAAGCACTAATCCCAAGATGACTACTGAGAGGCAGAACATGGACTTTCTAGTAACTGGTGGTCTTGCAATAGATGCTTAAAGGTAAGAAGAAAAAAATGGGTTAACCTAAACACTGCAGTGTACACTACGCAGTTAGATATGAAAGTGGGTAACATAAGATGTTATGTAATCCTATCTCGCCTACATTCTGTACTGATGGGTTCGGAGCCGATCCCTCGGCTCCGACTCGGCACGCTTATGCTATAGAGCGAGGCCTCTTATTGGCTGAACTATCTTTATCCCAGGATGCACCACCACTAATCCCCCAGATCTCGTTTGCCGCTAACAAGCTTAGATGTGGTCTCAACATTGGCTGGGCTAAGTACTATTTATTAGGCTTTTTCCTGTCACAAATTTCCTTACTTTGAACCCAAAAGCTGTTTTAACAGCTATTGTTGTTATATTAGTGTGTTTGGTGAATTTCTGTTGGTAAATTCGTGATTTTTTTAGTCAGGGAAGGTTTCCCGTTTTAGTTAGAGGGGCCTTCCCCTGTTACTTTGCTGCTTGTGTTTCTTTCTTGGGTCAAGTACCCGTTTAAGTTAGAGGGTCCTGACTCTCTTTCTCTCTTTTTTGTCTGTTTACTGTTAGTGTAAAAAAATAAATAAATAAATAAATATATAATAATTTGTTAAAGTTGTTGTATTGAACTTTACCTTTAACTAAAAGTTTAGTGTTGTTTTCACATATATTGGTTCTGTGGCAAAGCAGTTATGTCTAAAGAACACAAACCCTCCGGGTTTAAGAAATGCACGAGGTGTGGTTTTAAAATGTCCATAACGGACGACCACGCCTCGTGCGTCTATTGCTTAGGTGCTAAGCACTTACAAGAGTCGTGTAGTGTGTGCCACGCGTTCTCTTCTAGAGTCCTCCAGGAGAGGAAAAACAAATTAATCCTCAAGGGATTAATCAAGCCTTCCTTCGAGGAGGCTTTATCTTCCTCTCCGTCTCCTTCTAAAAAGAAGAAAGCGTCGGCTCCGACCAGTCAGTCGGAACCGACCGCTAAAAAATCTAAGCAGACTTCTCCATCGGCTCCACGGACTTCGGAGCCGAGGTCGGAACGGTCTGCCTCGATGCCTCCAGCCTCGACCCCTCTGGTTTCGGAGCCGAGGTCTGGGGCATCGAGAGGTGGGTCACCCTCATCGGCTCCACTGATATTGGAGCCGATCAGGGTTACCGGCTCAGACTCTTCCCCTCGAGCCGAAGTCCTTATCGGCACCGAGGGAAATTTCCTTGAAACCTTCCTCGGAGCCGATAGTTGTTGAGTCCATTCGGAGCCGGTCCCCGAGCCCTTCGGAGCCGATGGAGAAATCGGTTCGGGCCCGATCGGTATCCTCTAGATCATCCAAGATGTCTGATTCGGACATCGACAGGGTGCTCCTTCGACTCTTCCAGTCTCCGGTGTTCCAAAAGCTAGTTTCAGCTCCAGCCCATTTGGCTTCGGAGCCGATGGTCCACTCCCATTCTGTGGTTCCTCCTCCAACAGCTTCGACACCGTTGGAGCCGGTGCTGGTGGAACCTGTGGAGGTGTTAGGGTCGGGCCCGACCCTTGCTCCAACTCCGGCTCTTGGGTCGGAGTTCAGTACACGGACTTCTTCCTTCGGCCCTGGGGGGGAGACTTCGGGATTGATGCTTTCGGTCCCAAGTCTCCCTCTTGGTGCGTCGGCGGCGGGAGTGCCGTCCACTGTCGTGGCCACGGAGGTGGGACCCTCCCAGGATTCTGGTGGTCCCGCCTTTGGGGCTATGAGGAGTGCATTAGCCAAATCTTCCTTGGCTACCTCCACGGTTTCCCCAGCTCCTTCCCTGCATACGGAAACTGGGTCGTTGGCAGTCCCCCTGTCTTTAGACAGCAGAGCCCCCGGGCCTCAGGCTACCCCCGCTGGGGTTTCTCCCCCTCCTGGAGGTCCTTCTGAAGCCTCTTCGGAAGAACCCCCCAGGAAAAGATAGTGCAAGAGGAAGCACGTTGACTCCCCTGATGAGTCTTTGACATCCGACACTGATCTCGATGATGCAGAGGGGTCCCCTAAGTCGTCCTCGGATGATGTCTCCTTTGCAGACATCCTGGAAGCCCTAAAACAACGAGGCGGCTGGCAGTCCAAACCTCCCTCTGCTGATGAGTCGGTGTTCCTGAAGGCCTTCGGGGCTCAGCCCTCCGCCTCCTGGGTGTCTCCGCCCTTCGACGAGCTCTTGGATTTGATCTGTCGAAGGGCGTGGGAACACCCAGACTCTGTGGAACCGGTGCCTGCTCGCCCGAACAAATTTCTCTCGGCCCCCCCTGATAGAGAGTTCCTAACTAAAGGTGTGGCTGTAGATGCTATGGTGGTGGCATCTGCTACCCAGCAAGATGTAGCAGAGGCTTCTACGTCCATCCATCCTCCTAATAAGGAGTCTAGGAGCATGGATCGGTACGGAAAGCGCACCCTCAGTTCAGCGGCCTTTACACTGAGGTCCTTGAACTACCTTACGCACTTTACCAGATTTCAGAGGGATCTGATTAAGGAGCTATCCGATACCCTCTTGGGTAACCTGCCTGAGGAGCTGGCCCAGACGGTTGGCTCTCAGCTGGCTACAATGTCGTCCATTTTGAACTCATCCATGAGGCTCATTTCTTATGCGGCCGAAGGGGCGAGTAGAGCGGCGGGTACAGGCATTGCTCTATGGAGACAAGCCTGGCTCCGTCTGTGTCATTTCGCGGAGGCCTTTAAGTCTTCTTTTGCCAACGCCCCCTTTGATGGGTCCTCCCTGTTTGGACCCAAGGTAAAGGACACACTAACCCGCTGTGAACAGGAGGGTAAGACTCTGACTGCCGTAGGGGCACGATTTTCCACTCCCTTTCGGCCTTATCCCAAGGCTAAAAGAGGAGGGAAAATGTGGTTCCGTAGATCTCAGAAGCCTTACCCCTCTCAGCAGGAGGGTTCCCCTTCCAGAGGCAGAGGAGGGGGAAATTCATCCGGAAGACGCCGTCCCAGAGGCGGCAGAGGCCCTCGCAACACTGGAGACAGCGAGTCCTTTCGTGGCTCTTCAGCCTTTCATAGTCCCTGAGGGATTGCCCGGCTGTGCTGCTTCGGAGCCAGTCGGGGGTCATTTCTCGAAGTACCTAAAGGCCTGGGAAGGTATCACTCAGGACCGATGGGTGCTTCGGATTATCGCCGGAGGTTACTCCATTCCATTCTCTCACACCCCCCCTCAGTCCAAAAAAATCCCTGACCCGCCACCCAGTCAACGGGATACCACAGCCTCAGAAGTTTCAAAGCTGCTGCAAAAAGGAGTCATCCAACCGGTCCCCGCAGACCAGATCAGATTAGGGACTTACTCAAGATTCTTTTTGGTGCCAAAAAAGACCGGGGACTTGAGGCACATTTTGGACCTCAGCATCCTAAACCGTTCAGTCAGAAAGTCCAAGTTCCGAATGGTCACCCTACAAACCATTCTCCCATTGCTGGAGAAAGGTGTTTGGATGTGCTCCATAGATCTCAAGGACGCCTATTATCATATCATGGTACATCAAGCGTCCAGGAGACATCTGCGCTTCAGCCTAGGAGGCAGTCATTTTCAGTTCCGTGCGCTGCCCTTTGGTCTCACCACAGCCCCCAGGGTGTTCACCAAGTGTTTGGCAGTCGTGACTGCTCACCTGAGAAGTCTAGGATTCCAGGTGTTTCCGTATCTAGACGACTGGCTCCTAACTGCCACCTCCAAGCATCTACTTCTGCGGAGCCTACAAGCCACTATATCACTGGGCAATTGCCTTGGAATCACCTTCAATTGGCCAAAGTCTGTGTTGCTGCCATCTCAACGAATAAGATTCATAGGGGTAGAGATAGACTCAAACCAAATGCGGGTCTATCTACCTACAGACAGGATACAAACCATACAGGCTCAAGTTCGAGCCTTACTTTCCAGATCCAAAGCCCCAGCCAGAATGGTTCTGCAGCTATTGGGATCCATGTCCGCCACGGTTCTTCTAGTCCCCTTGGCAAGGTTGCACATGAGAATTCTCCAGTGGCTTCTCTCAGCTCAGTGGTCCTTTCAGGAACTTCCCCTCAGTCACCTTGTATGGATCACGGAATCTTGCAGACGGGACCTTCGCTGGTGGCTAGTGCCCTCCAACTTGAATCAGGGACGACCCTTTGTTCTTCCTCCTCCGGCGGTCACTTTTACCATGGACGCCTCCCAGACGGGGTGGGGGGCTCATTCCCTGGGCAGGTCAGTCCAAGGCAAATGGCATCCGGAAGAGACTTTGCTTCATATCAACATCTTGGAAATGAGGGCAGTACTTCTGTCCCTTCAAGCCCTTCACGATTATCTCCCTCACGGCGTAATTGCTGTTCACTCAGACAACATGTCAGTTGTTTGGTACCTGAACAAACAGGGAGGGACCAGATCCTATCCTCTTTGCAGAGAAGCAATGAGAGTTTGGGAATGGGCAGTCTCGACCAAACGCTTCCTAGTGGCTACTCACATACCGGGCAAGTCCAATGTGATAGCCGACAGATTGAGCAGGACCATCCTCTCTCCTCACGAATGGTCTCTGAATATGACAGTTGTAAATCAGATTTTCAGCGAATGGGGAGTTCCGTGTTGCGACCTCTTCGCGACTCCTCTGAATGCGAAGTGCAAAGAATTCTTCTCCCTGACCCCGGCTCCGGGGAAGAGCCCCATGGACGCTTTAGTCCATCCTTGGCCCACCGGCTTGCTTTATGCCTTCCCTCCAGTTCCTCTCCTTCCCAGAGTGATTCAAAAGGCATCTCTCTTGGGGAGCAAAATGATCTTAATTGCTCCTTACTGGCCTCGTCAAGTGTGGTTCCCCTATCTTCGGAAACATGCCCTGGAAGGTCCATGGTTCCTGGATCAGATCCCAGACCTACTGGTTCATCAGTCGTGTCTATTCCACCAGTCCCTACACGCCTTAAAATTGACGGCTTGGCTCCTCCTCTTCCGACGATAGTCAGGAGCCATACATTGGATCCAGATGTTGTACACATATTATCTTCGGCCCATAAGTCTGCTACAAAGAAACTGTATTCTAGCAAATGGAAAAGATTTGCTATTTGGGCTCAACTCCGGGGCCTGGACCCCATTTCTATTCCCGTGGCAGAAGTACTAAAATTTCTGACTTCTCTTTTCAATCAAGGCTCTTCAGTTTCTACCATTAAGGTACAATTGGCAGCAATTTCTAATTTTCACGAATCCATAGACCCACCTTTAATGAGCAACAGATTGTGTAAGACCTTCTTGAAAGGTGCTGCTCTATTAAGACCTCCGATTTCTCATCCTGCACCTCCATGGGATCTCGATATAGTGTTACGCGCCTTGACTTCTTTCCCCTTTGAACCGGCAGCTACATGTGATTTTAAGTTTCTATCATGGAAGACAGCTTTTCTGGTGGCGATTACTTCTGCCAGAAGAGTTTCAGAGCTTCAAGCTTTGTCAGTAAAACCCCCGTACTTGGTTTTTCATAAAGACAGAGTATCCCTCAGACCAAATCCTTCCTTTGTCCCTAAAGTTTGTTCAACTTTCTGCTTACAACAATCGTTAGAGCTTACAGTTTTTTTCCCAAAATACTCTAACAAAGTGGAGTTCATATTCCACACACTAGATGTCCACAGACAGTTACGTTTTTATTTAGACAGGACCAAACAAACAAGGAAAACAGATCAGTTGTTTGTATCCTTTGCAGATAACAAATTGGGCAACGCTGTCACAAAGGTCACTATTGCCAAATGGATCAGGGACTGTATTGCTCAAGCTTATTTTTATTCTAACAAAGAGCTTACCACCTCTGTCAAGGCTCATTCTACAAGGGCTATGGCTACTTCGATAGCTTTTCATTCTAAGCTTGCTATTAGTGACATTTGTGCTGTGGCTACATGGTCTTCCCCGCACACCTTCATTTCCCACTACAAATTAGATGTGGCATCTAGAGGACGAGCTTCATTTAGTTCCACAGTGCTCAGGAGTGTTTTCCAGTGAGCCACCCGGGATTTAGGTGCTAGGGACGCTGTCCCATCAGTACAGAATGTAGGCGAGATAGGATCACATAACATCTTTTAGTTATGTACTCACCATAACTTCAGATGTTTGGGATCCATCTCCACATTCTAATAACCCACCCTCCTTCCCCCTTCCTTGGAGATCAGAGGATATCAGAAGGTCCGAATCCTGTTGTTTCATCTTGAAACATCTAACAATGTTATATAATCAAGTTGTGCATGTGTGCATGAATGCGGACAAACAAGATCTGGGGGATTAGTGGTGGTGCATCCTGGGATAAAGATAGCTCAGCCAATAAGAGGCCTCGCTCTTTAGCATAAGCGTGCCGAGTCGGAGCCGAGGGATCGGCTCCGAACCCATCAGTACAGAATGTAGGCGAGATGGATCCCAAACATCTGAAGTTATGGTGAGTACATAACTAAAAGTTTTAGCTGTCTAAAAAGTTAAGTTTTAGTGGAGAGCCACTATTTTTAAAAGCGCAAGATAGATTGAAAGATTTTGTGGACATGGAAGAGCACAAACATATTGCAGTACTCCCCATACATCACGTGTGAGAGGATGATTTTGAATTGGTGCCTCTTAACCCAGGTCCCAGCCACCTGCCCTTAAGAAAAATGGGTACTGTAGAGAATGCAAGAAGAATTCAAATATTTGTTTGGGAACTCAGTGGCTCACCTATTGGTAGTGTTTGCAGGTAGTAGCATGAGGATTGAAACTGGCTTTAGGTCTAAATATGCTCCTTAATGCTAAGGAAAGCAGCATCCTGGGCTGTTTTACCAAGAACATCTACATCACTAACATCTTAGCATTTAGTTGCCAAAAGCATATAATCAAACACTATGGGGAGATATTCAGGGAGGTCAAAGGCATTTTTTCCAGTGTACCTCAGAAAACCCAAAATAACAAGATATGCAGTTCAACCCAAGATCCTTCTGGCTGGGCAGATATGTAGCCAAATGCTATAGGTATGTGCTGCAGATCAGCACCCACTGTAACAATAAGGCATAAACAAAGGGAGGCAGCAAGGCAGAAGGAGGGGTGGCATATCTCGTTTTATCTAGATACCCCCTGACCAGTACTAATTATGCTTCTAGCCCCGATACTTTTATCTTTTCTAACATGCTGCTTTCTCTTTGGCCCTGGTCTTGGGCAGCAGGCTCACTCATTTCAACAACAGTTGCTTCTGTCTGGCGTTGACATCTAATTGAGGGATTGCGTCTCTTAGGATTGCATGTTAATATTCAGAGGCATTCTTCCCTTTATGGGCATGTGTAGTCCCAGGACCACATCTTTCTAGCATTAGAAGTGCTCCAGCAATTCATCACTTGTGATTTTATGCAAGAAGTCCATCTGGGAGAGGAGGTTATGGTTTTATTCCAGACTGTCTCCCATCCACAAGAAGGATTGATACTCAAGGCCCATTCTTGATTTGTTTAGACTGAACAATTTTTTAAGGGTTACCAAGTTCAGAATACTCTGCTTGTGTAGGTCTTACTCTCATTATTACTTCTGAGAGCCCTTTCAGTGTTCTTGCACCTGAAAGGCTCCTATTTGCATATTCCTGTTCACAGAGGACCATAAGCAGTTCTGTAGATTTAAAAATCCACAGCAAGTATTTCCAGTTAACATTTCTCCTGTTTATCTTGTCCACATCATCACCAGTGTTCAAGGGCCTGTCTCCATTGTTTAACTTTTATGAAGTCCAGGATATTCATATTTACCCTTTTCGTTTCTTTTTTTCCATGTTTATTTTTGTTTTCCAAAAGTAAGTTACAGTAAATCACAATACAAGCAGTCATGAGAATTGTCAGATACAAGTAATATTTGTTTAAATTTGCAATCAGGTCATATTTTTACTAAGTCACATAGAATGAAACACATTTACTATTTATCTTCAAATTTTAATAGAAAAATGTATAGAATTATTCTAACTGCATGGTGTAATAAACTCCAACACACTATATGCAATATTTACAGCAGGTCCAACAGCAGCTGTAGGGCAGAAGCATGAGACACATGTCTCTGTATTTGATTCATCCTGAAGTTGCTTGTCCAAGCTTCTTCTGTTTGTACTTCACTTAGTATAGGGGAGTTTTGTATACAAAGTGATGATTTGATTCTTTGAATAATATTCATTCTTTTAGAATGTGGTTCAGAAGGAGGCTCAATATTTTTAAAAATGTGTGCTTTTATTACTATCTCTTGTGATTAATTTATGTGCTGTAACATATCTAGTAGTTTTGTTCTTGAATTCCTCCCATGATAGTTTGGGTCTATCTGTCCATTTCTGAGTGATATATAGTTTCATTAGTGCAAATAATGTAACTAATATCCATGTGTCCTGCTTAAGTAATTTTTGGGTGTTATATGTAGGATAGCAAATTCCCACGATAATGTTGGCTACTCATAACCCATTTTTTCTAACTTCACCTTTATAGGTTCATAGGTTGGTACTAGGCTATCGGCCCTAGGGCCTATGCAAGCCTAGCCATAACAATTCCCTGGATATTTCTTCCCACAATATTTATTTCTCCGGGCCCCTGTCTAGCAGGGTGACTGACATGATCCCCGGGGTGAATTTCCTATCTCCCATCCAATCATCAAGGTTCCTTTTGAAGAGGGCCAATGAGGCGCTCTGCTTGATATGTATGGGCAGTCTATTCCAGAGTATGGGGAGTCTCTGGGTCAGGAACTTATCCCTCCAGCATGTTTTGTTCATTGTGATGACAAGGTTTAGATCCCTGGAGCGTGTGGCTCTGAGAGATTGGGATTTCTTTAAGTGGAGCATGTCCAACAGCTCAGTGTTTGACATGGCCTTGTATGTTAAGCAGAGATCGCCTCTGAGTAGACGATATGCCACCGAGTATAGCTGGAGTTTTTTTTATACGGTCAGTGCATGGCATCTGCTTTAGGCCTGTAATTCTTTGTGAGGTATTTCTGTGGCCTTTCCAGCTGTTGCAGATGTCTTGTGAGGTACATACGAAATGGGGCATGATACTCTAATGGGTCTAATGAGGGATGAGTACAGTGGGACAATGACCTCCTTTTTTCTGGATGAAAACCCCTTGGTGATTAGGTGTGCCACATAGAAGGATTTCTTGACTGTTGTGGCAATGTGGTTATCGAAAGTGAGACTACTGTCCACCTGTGTCCCCAAGTCTCTCATCACACTGTCGATGTTTAGTGTCCTGCCACCTATGTGGTAATTCATGGGTACGTGTTTTTTTCCAAAGGGGATAACTATACATTTCTTGGCATTAAGCTTGAGCCCATGGCTCTGGCACCAGGCATCTGTTTCTGTAAGGCCCTTTTGTAGAATATCCACATCATTTGGGGATTCAATAATGGCTCCCAGTTTGCAGTCATCTGCAAACTTTGTTAGCCAGAGACCCTTAGTGTTGGCCTGTTCTTCATAGAAGTAGATGCCAAACAAGAGTTGTCCCAGGGCTGAACCCTGAGGTACTCCACTTGTCTGGAGCTGGATTTGGAGTCGGCTACGTTTACAGTGTGGGTTCTGTCAGTAAGCCAGTTAGCACCCCATCGAGTGACGTAGGGATTTATGCCCAACTTAGTAAGTTTATCTATGATTCCAGAGTGGGGGAAGGTATTAAAGTCCTCAGCGAGGTCCAGATAGGCTGTGTGGACTGCCTTACCCTCATCCACAGCTCTGGAGACTGATTCAAAGAAGTCAGTCAGATTCAGGAGACAAGATCGGCCCTTCACAAACCCAAACTGGGTGGGGTCCAGTGTTTGAAGGTTGCCAATGTCTTTGTTTATAAGTTCCATGATAATGCGTTCCATGCCCTTGCAAATCAGGCTTGTCAGACTGATGGGGACGGTAGTTCCCGGGAGCCAAGGTAGATCCTCCCTTGTGGAGCGGGATAACTGTAGCTGTGCGCCACTCAGTGGGCTCGAAGCCTGAGGTGAGGCTATGATTAAACATGACACTTAGTGAGGTGCCAGTTCATTTTGTAGTTCATGTAGTACACAGCCTGGGATGTCATCTGGTCCCATGGATGCTGTATTCTTAGCTTTGGAGAGTGCGGTTTCTACCTGTGTGGCCGTGATTATTGGAATTTGGCAATCTTTTGGTATTGAGATGGGCCCTTTAGGGGGTGAGAGGGGGGTGAAGTTGGCACTAAATCGATCTGCCAGGATATTGGCAATATCCTTGGGATCAGTATATTTAATGCCGTTCTGTTGTAACTCAGAGCAGATCTGAGCATTGCCATTTAGATTCTTGACATAACTATAGAATGCCTTGTGGTTGTCTTTGGAATCTTTGGCAATTTTATTTTTGTAACTAGCTTTTGAGGATTTTATGAGGGATCTCAGCTTCTTACTGAGGCTGGTGAGGGAGTTTTTTGCATCCTGGGATTTTCCTCTTTTTTGCAACAGTTTCTTCCTTCTGTTGTATAGTTTGTTTATAGCAGGGGACCACCAGATTGGCTTCCTTTTTTTGGAGAAGAGCATCTTGGTTCTATTTGGGATGGCACGATTCATGCACGAGTGGATGTGCTCATACAGTGCCTTTGTGTAGGATCATGCAGTCGAACTTCCTTTTCCCGTCTGCGTGGGTGTTGTGAAGTTTGTCACTGCTGACTTCATTAGCTTGAAGTAGGCTTTGGAGAAGTTTTTTAAGGAGGTTTCCTTACTGGGGGGTGGGGGTGGGGTGTGAATGTCAAGGGTGATTTGCTTATGGTCAGACTTGACCAATGAGGGGGTGACCACTGGTGTGGAGCATCTATCTCCCATGTTGGTAATGACCAGGTCTAGAATATTGGAGCCCCTAGTGGGACAATGGATTTAGTTGATCCAGGGCTTTGGAATTTATGAATTCCAAGAACCGTTGGGAAAGAGTTTGTACCAGAGTAGTTTTCCCAATTAATGGCAGGGTAGTTGAAATCACCCAGTATTAGGGTGTTTGGTTGTATTTTAATATTTTCCAGTATATTTAGAAAGGTGTAGTGAGAATCTTGGGGCATGGTTGGGGATCTGTAGCAAGCTACATTTTGAATTGCAGTCTTACCTAGTGTTAGTTGCACCTGGAGAATTTCAGATGCATTGTGTTTAGAGAACACCACAACTTGTATGTATATTTACAGCCTCATAGGATGTGAAAAAGATCAGTGTTCACTGCTGGACAATAGGAACAGTTTGGGGAGTAGTTTGGATTAAATTTATTTAAAATCACTGGTGTGTAGTAGGCATAATTTTAGTGTAGTTTCTGTTGCTTTGGATTTTTGTTTGTCCATAATTTTTTTCATTGTTCTCATTCCAGTAGGCAGAGAACAGTAAAGATGATATTTGTTGGATGTAATTATCTTGTATGTGTTAGAGAGTGTTTTCTTTTTGTAAGAAAGGCATTGAAGCAGTGTTGTTGTAGTATCTATGTCTGCTTGTACTGAATTGTTAGTTACCCAGTGTGGCAGCCAAATATTTAAGTTGTCTTAGAATTATATGTTTTTTTGCTAAACTTCAACTTTTCTCTGGTCTCTTCTATAGTATGGTCATTCATTTTGAGAATGTCTCATATGACATAGTTCTTAATTTGTGGATATTGATTGAGATTTATCATATTATTTAATGTGAGATTAGGATTTAAATGTATAGGTTGCAGAAAAGTCAGAGAATGCACTAGGTTTATAGCTTCAAGTAGTTTCCGGAATATTATATTATTTCTTATGATTTGTGTAATCCAGTTCTTGAATTGTTCTTTCTGGATAATGGGTAGGGCTTTGGGATTAATATTTAATGATTTAACATGTTCAAACCATAGTTTAACCCATGATGTTATGTGATCCTATCTCGCCTACATTCTGAATGATGGGTTCGGAGCCGATCCATGCCAAAGTCTCTTATTGGCTGAGCTTACTATATCCCAGGATGCACCACCACTAGTCCCCAGATCTCGTTTGCCGCTTCCCGTGGTCTCGAGCTGGCTGGGCTAAGTAGTTTATTAAACTAACTTTTCTGTCAGTTTTGCTGTTTTGCTCACAAAAACTGTTTTAACAGCTATCGCCACTTTGTGTACGATTTGGATTTGGAATTGTTGTGTGTGATTGGGTTCAGTTTGTTTGCCCCTTCATCCAGGGCCTTCCGGACTGTTAATATTTATAATTACAGGGTCTCTAATAATTGTACAAATTGGGTTAGAGTTACCTGTTCTTTTTACAGAAAGAGTTGGCATTATTTATTACTGTAAGCTTTTATATCAGTAGTAAAATTTAGTGTACTTTCCTGTCAGAGTGACTAGATTTGTGTATCAACATGTCTCAACCCCATAGGCCTTGGGCTTTAAGAAATGTTCTAAATGTGCTTTTAAGATGTCTGTTACTGATGACCATCTACTTTGTGTGTATTGTTTAGGGCAAAGCACTTGCAGGAGTCATGCAGCGTATGTCACGCTTTTTCCTCAAGGGTCCTCCAGGAGAGGAAAAATAAATTGATTCTCAAAGGCTTGATTAAACCTCTTTTGAAGAAGCCTTGGCTTCCTCTCCGACTCCTGCCAAAGAAAAGGGCTTGGCTCCGACCAGTCCGTCGGACCCGACTGCCAAGAGACCTAGGCAGGCCTCTCTGCTTGTCGACTCGACGGGCTTGAGGCAGCGATGGCTGGGGCATCGAGGCGGGTCACCGTCGGCTCCACTGCTCCCTTCCTCTCCTCGGCGCCCGGAAGTCTACCTCGGCACCGATGGAATCTGGTGTGTTCTCGGGCCGATTCTCTCCGAAGTCGCCCTCGAGCAGTCCCCCAGTCCCTTGGGGCCGAGGGAGGTCTTCTCGAACCCGTTCTGTTTCCTCTCGGTCTTGAGAATGTCGGATTCTGATATAGACAGGGTGCTCCAAAGACTTTTCCAGTCCCCAGTCTTCCAAAATTTGTTTCGTTCCGACCCAGTTGGCCTCGGAGCCGATGACCATGACCCACCCCATTGCCATTCCTCCTCCAGCAGGTGCTTGAGCAGTGGAGATCTCAGGGTCGTCGGATCCGAGTCGGCTGGACCCGGGGTGATGTTTCGGGACTCGACCCGAGTTGGTTCCTCCCTCTCGGTGTGCCGTGCGGGACTTCCGCCTGCCATCATGGCCCCAGAGACCGGATTCTCCCAGGATTCTGGGGGTCGCCATCTCACCAGCACCTTCCCTGGGCGTGGAGACTGGGTCTTTGGCAGTTCCCTGTCCGTAGCCAGCGGAGCCCGAGGCCTGAGGTTACCCCAGTGGGGGTTCTTGTCATCTTCAGAGGAACCCCAAGGAAGAGATCGCAAGAGGAAGCACGTGGACTCCCGGATATGGATGATGCGGAGGGTCCCTAAGTCGTCCTCGGACGATGTCTCCTTTGCAGACATCTTAGAGATCCTCAAACAACGAGGCGGCTGGATGTCCAAACCCAATCAGTGCTCCTCAAGGCCTTTGGGGCTCAGCCCTCCGCCTCCTGGGTGTCTCCGCCCTTGACGAGCTTCTGGATTTAGTTTGGATACCGTGGAACCAGTCCCTTCTCGTCCAAACAAATTCTTATCTGCTCCCCGAGAAGCAGTGCCCGACTAAAGGCGTGGCTGTAGATGGCATGGTGGTGGCATCTGCTACACAACAGGACGTGGCAGAGGCTTCAACGTCCATCCATCCTCCTAATAAGGAGTCTAGGAGTATGGATAGGCACGGGGGCGCACCCTGACTTCAGCGGCCTTTACCTTAAGGTCACTGAATTATTTGGCACATTTTAGCAGGCTTCAGAGGGATCTGGTCAAGGAGTTGTCAGACTGCCTCTCGGGGAAGCTACCTGAGCAGCTAGCCCAGTCCGTTAGCTCTCAGTTGGCTATCCTTCCAAAATTGCTAACTCGCCCATGAGGCTCATTTCCTCAGGCACAGGCGTGGCTCACGAGACAAGCCTGGCTCCGCTTGTGTCAGTTCGGAGGCCTTCAAGTCTTCCCCTTTGATGGGTCCTCATTGTTTGGACCCAAGGTGAAAGACACCCTTACCGCTGTGAGCAAGAGGGATTATCTGCGAGGGGGCCCCGTTATTCCACTCCCTTCGGCCTTACCCCAAGGCCAAAGGAGGGAAAATGTGGTTCAAAATCTAAGTTTTCTCCCAACAGCAGGAAGATTCCCTCCAGAGGCAGAGGGTCCTTTCGTGGCTCTTCAGCCTCCCACGACATGAGGGATTGCCCGGCTGTGCTGCTCGGAGCCAGTCGGGTGTCGTTGCCAAGCACCTAAAAGCCTGGGAGTCAATCACTCAGGACAGATGGGTGCTTCGATAATTGCCGGAGGTTACACCATCCCATTCAAATACTCACCCCCGTCCAAGAGAATCCTGGACCCACCACCCAGTCAAAGGGAAATAGCAGCCGCAGAAGCTTCAAAGCTGCTAGAAAAGGAGTCATCCAACCGGTCCCCACAGACCAAATCGGATCAGGAAATTACTCCAGGTTCTTTTTAGTGCCAAAAAAGACAGGGGACCTGAGACCAATATTGGATCTCAGCAGACTGAACCTATCCGTCAAATCCAAATTAATGGTCACGTTGCAATCCATTCTCCGTTGTTGGAGAAGGATGTTTGGATGTGCTCCATAGACCTCAAGGGCCTATTAGCACATATCGGTACATCAGGCGTCCAGAAGGTATCTGCAGCTTCAGCCTGGGAGCCAGTCATTACCAATTTTGTGCTCTGCCCTTTGGTCTCACCACAGCCCCCAGGGTGTTCACCAAGTGTTTGGCAGTAGTGACGGCTCACCTGAGGAGTCTTGGATTCCAAGTGTTTCCCTATCTCGACTGGCTCCTGACTGCCACCACCAGGCATCTACTTATGGACAACCTCAAAGCCACCATCTGCCTGGGTGTTTTCCTAGGGATTACATTCAATTGGTCAAAGTCTGTCTTGCTGCCCTCTCAGCGCATAAAGTTTATAGGAGCAGAGATAGACTCAAGGTTGATGCGTGTCTTTCTTCCTGCCGAAAGGATTCGAACTTTACAGGGCCAAGTTCTAGCTCTGATCTCAAGATCCAAAGCCCCAGCCAGGATGGTCCTACAGGTTCTAGGCTCAATGTCTGCCACGGTACTTTTAGTTCCTCTAGCAAGGTTACACATGAGGATTCTTCAGTGGCTCTTATCAACTCAATGGTCCTTTCAAGATCTTCCCTCAATCATCACATCATGATTACGGAAATATGCAAAGAGACCTTCGCTGGTGGCTTCAGACATCCAACTTGGATCAGGAAAACCCTTTGTTCTCCTCCAGTGGTTACCCTGACGACAGATGCCTCCCAGATAGGGTGGGGGGCATTGTCTGGGCAGGCTAGTTCAGGGCTCCTGGCTTCCAGACTAAGCTCTTCTCCACATCAACGTGTTGGAGATGAGGCTGTACTTCTATCCCTACAGGCCTTACACAAGTTCCTTCCTCAGGGCATCATCGCCATCCACACAGACAACATGTCGGTGGTTTGGTATCTGAACAAAAAAGGAGGGACCAGATCGTATCGCCTTTGCAGAGAGGCCATGAGAGTGTGGGAATGACATCCCGGAAAGTCAAATGTATTGGCGGACAAATTAAGCAGGACAATTCTCCTCTCTCACGAATGGTCTCTAAACCGCACAGTAGCAGCCCATGTTTTCAAGAGATGGGGAACAAAACACCAAGTGCCAAAGGTTCTTCTCCTTGATTCCACATCAGGAAGTACCAGCCATGGATGCGCCAACAGGGTTGCTTTATGCTTTTCCTCCAATTCCACTCCTTCCCAAAGTTATTCAAAAGCTTCTCAGCTAGGGTCTTCAATGATTCTGATTGCCCCATACTGGCCTCGTCAGATATGGTTTCCTTACCTGAAAAAGCATGCAGTGGACGATCCGTGGACCTTAGACCTGATCCCCCATTTGCTAATCCATCAGTCGGGACATTGGCATCAGTCCTTCAATCTCTGAAATTGACAGCTTGGCTCCTCCACTTCCAACCTTAGTTAGAAGTCACACACTAGACCCGAAGTTGTTCACATTTTATCTACAAATTGTACCTCAGTAAGTGGAAGAGGTTTGCTATCTGGGCTCAACTCAAGGGCTTAGACCCTATCACTGCTCCTGTCCCAGAGGTTTTGAAATTCTTAACATCCCTATTTAATCAGGGATCTTCTGTCTCAACTATTAAAGTTCAACTAGCTGCTATCTCTAAATTCCATGAATCCACGGATCCTCCTTTGATGAGCAGCAGACTAACATCTCCCCTTGAACCCGGCTGCTATGAAGTTAGTTAAAATATCTGTCAAAAAACATTCTTTCTTAGTAGTGGCTATTACAAAAGAAGAGTCTCAGAGCAGCCCTTCCTATTAAAATTAAACCACCGATTTGATTTTTTTCCAAGATAGAGAGTCACACTTAGGGCTAAATCATCCTTTGTCCAAAGGTCTGCTCTAGTTTCTGTCTTCAACAATCTCTAGAACTACCAGTTTCTTCCAAAATTCTCTAATGAAGCAGAATACACTCTCCATAAATTGAGACAGGACTCAGCAACCGTAAGTCAGACCAGTTGTTTGTGTCCTTCTCAGATAATAAATTGGGCCAAACCATCACAAAAGCTACAATCTCAAAATGGATCAGAGATTGCATAACTCAGGCCTATTCTTCTTGAATAAGCAACTTGCATCATCTATCAAAGCTCATTCTACCAGAGCTATGGCTACTTCTATAGCTTTCTACTTGGTCCAACCTTTCATTTCCCACTACAAATTGGATGTGGCATCTAAAGGACGAGCTTCATTTGGTTCCACGGTACTCAGGAGTGTTTTCCAGTGAGCCACCCAGGATTCAGGTGCTAGGGACGCTGTCCCATCATTCAGAATGTAGGCGAGATAGGATCACATAACATCTTTTAGTTATGTACTCACCATAACTTCAGATGTTTGGGATCCATTCCTTCCCCTTGAGCTCCACTGTTTTATCTTGTTTCATCTGACGATGTTATATAAGCAGGGTATGCATGTGTGCATGACAAACTAGATCTGGGGACTAGTGGTGGTGCATCCTGGGATATAGTAAGCTCAGCCAATAAGAGACTAACCCATCATTCAGAATGTAGGCGAGATGGATCCCAAACATCTGAAGTTATGGTGAGTACATAACTAAAAGTTTGGGACCATTCTTTAGCCATAGGAGAGTGTTCTGGTATCTATATTATTCTGTTTGAGTAAATTATATCATAATATAGCTTGAAATCTGGAAGACCCAGTCCCCCTCTTTCTTTCAACAGGATTAATTTTGAGTATTTGATCCTTGTTGATTTTGGGTACCAGATGAATTTAGCTATTTCTTTGCAGATTTTCTGAAAGAAGTTTTCGGGGATGTTAGTATTTGTTGCACTTAATTGATAAATAATTTTTGGAAGAACATTAATTTTAATGACTGCAACCTTAGCTAAGGTTGATGGTTTCATATTTTTCCATCTACTGAAGTCTTGGTTTACTTGTGTCCATAGCTACCCTAAGTTGTTTGGGATTATTGACTTCTGATTATGATCGAAAAGTATTCCTAAGTATTTAAGAGAGTAGTCATTTGAACTGGTGTGTTCAGGAAATACTATTCTTTATGGCCCAGCAGATTGATTGGAAATATTTTAGATTTGGATGTATTGATTTCATAGTTTGATACTTCTGAAATTTTTTTATAGATTTTATAATTTTACCAAGATCTGTATTAGGGGTTTCGAAATATATATTGACATCATTTGCGAAAGCTGTTAAGACAGTTTTATTGTTTGGAAGCTTTGTATGGAGAGAGGGACAACCCTGTCTTGTCATTTACTATTTTTATTGGTTTGGATTCTATTGTATTTATTTTAATTGATGTCTATGAACTTTTGTATATCTTTCTTATGTTAGTAAATTATTTTGGAATATTATAGAATGACAGTGTTTCAAATGGAAATTCTTTATTAACTTTATCAAAGGCTTTGCCAGTGGCTAGCGCCAGGCATAGTTTGGGTTTTTCTTTTTCGCATAGTTTCATTATTACAGTGTTATCCCAGGTTTGCCTAGAGCAGATAAACCCAGCTTGTTCTGGAGAGATGATTACTAACAATGCTCTTTTAAGTCTAGTTGCTAGGATGGCAGGTAGGATTTTGATGTCAATATTTATTGGTGAGATTGGTCTGTAGTTTAGTGGATTTGATATTTCTAAGTTAGGCTTATGAATAAAGATAGATGTTCTCCGTGTTTCACTGTTGCAGTCATTACATTTGGGTTATCTGCCTGCAGGTTGCCCTCAGCCGGCCTGAATATCAAAGTCTTGGGTAATGCGTCAGATGCTGTCTCTTCTTCCATGACGTCAGGTAGTCAGGGGTATAAAGCATGCAGCCAACGCCATTACATCAGTCTTTCTTGCCGTGCGTTGCCTGAAGCAGAAGCAGTTCGCAAGTGCTGGTCGGCCGACTCCTGAAATTTTCATTTTCGAGTTTCAGAACCGAAGTCTTCAAAAAAACTAAGTAACCCCGTTTGAGATCCTTTTTCTTTCTATAAACCGATGTCAGTAAAAGTTAACAATTGTATTATCTGTGGAAAGCAAATACCTCATAAAGATTTTCATTCGTAGTGCATTCCTTGCTTAGGCCCAGACCACGACGTCCCTCACTGTCGGTTTTGTGCCTTATTCAATCCTCGAACTACTCGTCAGTTAATTTTTGCATCAAACTATTTCGGTACTCTGTTTAATTATCCAGAAATGGCTTTGGTAAGCCATCCGACTACTGACATTCCGAAAAAAACATAAAGATAAAGACAGAGACTGCATAGGTCCAAAGCTGCCGGCAGTGCTTCCGTTAAGCTAGTTGCCAGATCGCCGGTACTCAGGCGCTTTTGCAGCCTCTGATACCCACTACTTCAGATTCGCAGGCCTCTACTGAGACCCATTCGGAGTCCAGTATGCCACAAGATGCTTCTTCGACTATGGAACCTGCAGATGTCTCTACCTTGGATGGGTCCGGAGCCACTGTGCAGGCACCAGCTTCTGAGGGTGTATTCAGGCCTCTACTGACTTGCATTTCAAACAGACGCCATCTTCTTCTTCAAGGCCTAAAGCTTGACCCACGCCTAGAAAACAGATGTCCAGACTGCACGGTCAGGCCCATATGCCTAAAAAACAAATGATAAGAATGTCTGAAGATCTTATTACTTTAATTAGGGAAAGCCAGCCTTCACCCTCTAAGAGACCTAGAACTGATTTTTCTTCTGATCAGGATTCTGAAATTTCTGTTTCGTGTGATTACCAGGATTTGTCCTTGTCTACCTATGAGGATTCTGATGGAGGACTCCATACCCTCTGCTTCCCCTCCAGAAGATTTTTCTTCTAGTGAAACCTTGCACACTCTTGGGGAGCATTTCCGCTGGGAAATCCAGGATTACTCTGACTCCAAAAAGACGCTTAGGGAATTCTTACTCCTACCTCAACACAGGCCTTTAGCTATCCCTCCTATCCTGGACATTGTAGATGATGCCTTCTTGGAATCTAGCCTGGCCCCAGACTGTCTACCCTGGCTCCCAGGAAACCTGACTGGTATTACAGAGTACCTGACTCTCACAAGTTCCTCTTCAAGAATCAAGACCATTTCACAGGGACCTAAAGGCATTAAGGCTACTACTGCCAAAAACCCTACCCCCCTCTGATAGAGATTCCAGAGGCTTGGACAGATTGGGTAAGAAGGTATACACTTCTGCTACTTTGGCCATTAGGGCGTTAAACTGCCAGTTTCATATGTTATCAGCAGCATATTATTGGACTACTTAAACAGAAAATGATGTTGATTCCTGACTGTGCTGAAAATAAAGAATTACAGGATTTAATGCATTCTGTCGAACAAGTTGGTAAACATACTTTGCAATGTGGTTTTGACTCTCTAGAAGTATCTTGCAGGGCTGCTGTCACTGGGTCCGTTCTTAGAAGGCATGCTTGGCTTAATTAGCAAAATTTGCCAGATCATGTTAAAGCTAAATTGCTGGATGCTCCCTTAAACCAAGACCGCCTGTTTGGCAACAAAGCAGAAGTTGTTCATAGGTTGGTACTAGGCTATCAGCCCTAGGGCCTATACAAGCCTAGCCATAACAATTCCCTGGCTATTTCTTCCCACATTATTTACTTTCTGGACCCCTGTCTAGCAGGGCGACTGACTTGATCCCTGGGGTGAATTTCCATTCTCCCATCCAATCGTCAAGGTTCCTCTTGAAGAGGTCCAAAGAGGCACTCTGCTTGACATGTATGGGCAATCTATTCCAGAGTCTGGGGAGTCTCTGGGTCAGGAAGTACTTAAAAAGATGGAGGAAAAAGCTAAATCTATGCAAACTGTTAAAGATTTCTTGCAAGTACAGCCTCCCAGATTTAGTAGGCATTGGCCTTCTAAGAATTGGTCCTTTCCTGTCTCTTCCAGGCCTTCAGTCCAAACCCAGGAACAGCAGACCACCTAAGGTACAGTCTCCGGGTACTCACAGGCCTAAGCAGTGGGGGGATCCCACTTCCAAAGCTGGGTTGGGAGGGTGGCTTAATGGCTAAGGTGCTTGCCATACAAACACAAGGTGCAGGGTTTGAGTCTCACAAGGGATAATTGGCTAGGCTTAAAATGGCTCATAAGGGCAGTTAGCTTAGTACTAAAACTATGAACAAGTAGTAAGACACCCCCCTATGGAAAACTGTCACAATGACTTAACCTTAAACCTTCCAAATCCTGCACAACTGCCTGCTCCCTTAGGGGGAAAGATCATCTTGCATGCAAAAAAACTGGGAACTCATTAACCAGGACAAATGGGTTTTAAATATAGTTTCCCAAGGATACAGATTCCACTTCCACACTTTACCAACCCCATGTGTTTGGCCAGACCTACCCCCAAATCAGTGGGCAGAGGCTCAACAGCAGGTTCCCTCTCTCTTCTAAGTATCAGGACTATTCAGCCTGTCCCAGCAGGAGAAAGGGGACAAGGTTTTTACTCGAGACTTTTTCCTGGTACCCAGAAAAGACAGCTCCTGGCGTCCTATCCTGGACCCTCTCTATTCTAAACACCTTTTTTGGTAATCCCAAAATTCAAAATGCTAACTCTTCATCAGCTGCTTTCTATGCTAGGCAAAGATGCCTGGTTGGCAACCTTGGACTTAAAGGAAGCTTACCTGCACATCCCAATAAGGGAATCTTGCAGGAAATACCTACACTTCAGAGCAGGCTACATGCACTATCAGATGTTCATCATGTTTTACTGTTCCAGTCATTACATTTGGGTAATCTGCTGGCAGGTTGCCCTTAGTCGGCCTGATTAACAAAGTCTTGGGTCCTGCATCAGTTGCTGTCCCTTCTTTCATGACGTCAGGTCGTCAGGGGTATAAAACATGCAGCCAACGCCATTATATCAGTCTTTCTTGCCGTGCGGTGCCCGAAGCAGAAGCAGTTCGCAAGTGTCGGTCGGCCGACTCCTGAAATCTTTGTTTTCGAGTTTCAGAAACAAAGTCTTCAGCTTAAAGCTAAGTACCCCTTTGAGGAAACTTTTTTTTGCTCCTTACCGATGTCAGTAAAAGTTAATAATTGTATTACTTGTGGGAAGAAAATACCTCATAAGGATTTTCATTTGTACTGTATTCCTTGCCTAGGCCCTGACCACGACGTACCTTGTTGTCGGTTTTGTGCTTTATTTAATCAACGTACTATCCATCGTCGGTACATTTTTGCTTCAAAATATTTCAGATGTTCATCATGTTTCACTGCTGCAGTAATTACACTTGGGTTATCCTGCCGTCAGGCGGTTCCGCAGTCGGCCAGAGTTCCAAAGTATTGGTCCGGCGTCAGTTGCTGTCGCTTCTTCCCTGACGCCATTTTCTTCAGTCTTTCTTGCCACGCGGTGCCCGAAGCAAAAGCAGTTCGCAAGTGCCGGTCGGCCGAATCCTGAGATTTTCAATTCGAATTTCAGAACCAAAGTATTCAATAAAGCTAAGTACCCCATTGAGGAAACTTTTTCTTGCCTCAGACCGATGTCAGTAAAAGTTAATAATTGTATTTCTTGTGGGAAGCAAATACCTCATAAGGATTTTCATTCTTATTGTATTCTATGCCTAGGCACAGACCACGACGTCACTAGTTGTCGGTTTTGTGCTAGATTTAACAAGCACACTATTAAACGTCTGTTTGATTTTGCTTGCCATAACTTTGGCCGAAGGTTCAATTATACCATTACGTCGGAACAACCGACGACCGGAATACACAAAAAACCACAATGACAAGGATAAGGACAGGCATCCGAGGCCCAAAAACTGACAATGAAGCCTTTTCTAGGCCATTCGCCGGTTCGCCGGTTCTCAGTGAGGCGCTTTCGCAGCCCCTGACACCCGCAACCTCAGAGCCACAGGCCACCTCTGACTCCCACTTGGAGATGTCTAGGCCTCTGGAAACTCAAGGTACTGAGCCTACGGAAACTAATCCTTCAGATGGGTCCGGAGCCGCTGAGCAGGCATAGGCTTCTAAGGGTGTTTTCAGACCTTCACATCTTACCATAAAATCTACAGCCAAGTCTAAAACTCCATTAAAGACAAAGAAGCAAGTACAGCATTCACCTGGACAGGCCTCCATGCCTAAAAAACAGATGCTAAAAATGGCCAAAGACTTAATTACTCTGATCAGGGGTTCCCATCCCCCTCCAGATAAAAGGCCTAGGCAGGATACAGACTATGATTCCTCTGACCAGGTTTCCATTGTTTCTGATTTCTCTTCAGACCAGGGATACTCTTTACCCCCTATGAGGACTCTGATGCTGAAGAATCAATTCCTTCAGCCTCTCCTCTTGAGGATTACTCTTTTGGGGAAACTTTACATACCATGAGGGAGCATTTCCATTGGGAGGGCCAGGATTACTCAGAATCCAAGAAAAGGCTCAGCGACTTTCTTTTATTGCCTCAGCACAGGTCCCTTGCTATTCCGCCAGTGTTAGATATTGTGGATGATGTGTTCTGTGAATTCAATTTAAATCGTGATTCTTTACCCCCTGCTCCAGTCAAGCCAGACAGGTACAACAGAGTCCATGACTCTCACAAATTTCTTTATAAAAACCCTGTTGCTGACCCAGAAACTATTTCCCAGGGTCCCAAAGGGGTAAAGGCTTCCACAGCTAAAAATCCAGTGAGGGCTTTAAATTGCCAGTTTCACATGCTTAAATACCAACAATATTTAATGTCTCTGTTAAAACAGAAAATGCAAACAAGTTTAGAACATCCTGACTATAAGGAAATGCAGGATTTATTGCATGCAGCTGAACAAGTGGGAAACCATACTCTGCAATGTGGTTTTGATTCATTAGAGGCTTCTTCTAGAACAGCAGTTACAGGATCTGTGATACGAAGGCATGCTTGGTTAAAAGAACAAGTTTTGCCTGATCATACATGCAGCAGGGTGAACACTCGAACATCTACATTTATGGTAGGTACAAAACTGTACTTTCTTGGTACCCAGAAAGGACAAGGCCTGGCGGCCAATACTGGATTTATTGATTTTGAACACATACCTGGACATTCTAAAATTCAAAATCTTGACTTTGCAGCAGCTTCTGCCCATGCTGGCCAAGAATGCTTGGCTGGTGACAGACCTAAAAGAGGCATACCTGCATGTCCTAATAAGACTGACTACTTGCTTCAAACTGATGGCAACAAAAACCCAGTTATCTGCAAGACAAATTCTGCAGGCTTCGGGCTTCATGGCATCCTGCATCCTACTGATTCCATATGCAAGACTGCACATGAGGAAACTTCAATGGTACCTAAAAAGCTCATGGAGTCAACATTGTCACAGTCTGGAAACCATGATTCCTCTCATTCCCTGCCTACAACAGGAGTTTCTATGGTGGGCAAAGGCGTGTCACCAAAACATGGGATGGGCCTTCACTCTACCCCTGCCAGCCAAACCTTAACAACAGACGTATCAGATTATACCTGGGGGGCCCACATGGCGGGAACATGCATTCAGGGCATATGGACCCCAAAACAATTGCATCTACATATCAACCAGAAAGAGATACTAGCTGTTCAAAATGCCCTGACAGCCTTCAAGGACTTGCTTCATCCAGGACAACTACTGATAAAGATGGACAACACCACGGTCATGTGGTATATAAACAAGCAGGGAGGCACGCACTCATACCCCCTTTGCAGATTAGCCATGACACTGTGGGACACAGCTTTGACTTACCAAATACATCTTCAAGCTCAATTCCTGCCAGGAAAACAAAATACTCTGGAAGACGATTTAAACAGAAACCTTATGGATCCTGGTGAGTGGAAACTAGATCCACAAGTCTTCAGCTTGATGACAAAGAAATGGGGGGAGCCCAGACCTAAATCTATTTGCCTCTCCTCAAAATTATCAATTGAAAAGATTCTGCACAATGACTTATCACAGACAAGCATGGAAAGTGGACGCCCTATCCTTCAGTTGGAAAAACCTATCCGTTTACACCTTTCCTCCTCTGCCTCTTCTTCCCAAGGTCCTCCTAAAAGTCAGACAAGAGAAACCAAAGATGATACTAGTTGCCCCGGACTGGCCCCACCAATACTGGTACCCAATTCCAAGGAACTTGTCTCAATACCCAGCTTGGACCTGACCTCAACTACTGTCCCAGCAAAACAATTAGATCCTGCACAATCAACTCCAGATACTGAACCTGGCAGCATGGCTGATCATGTAGTTATACAGACAACACCTCTCAGTAAAGCTGTGATGGATGTCATTTTGGAAGCCAGAAGGCCTAGTACTAGAAAATCTTATGCTGATAAATGGAAGAGATTCTGTGCTTGGAATCGAGCACAAGGAACTGATGCAGCAGAACCAAATATTCCTCAGATATTACAATACTTGACTGAGATGCTTGACAAAGGCCGATCTTTCTCATCAATTAAAATCCATGCCTCTGCCATTTCGGCTCATTACAATACAGTGCCACCAATCTTTTCTCATCCTTTACTAAAGCAGTATCTTAGAGGAGCCAAAAATTTAAGGCCTCCTAGAAGATCACCAATACCTGCATGGGACCTCAATTATGTGTTGGAAAAGCTCACTCTGCCTCCATTTGAACCAGCTGCTACTGCTGATATAAAGTTCTTATGGAAAACAGCTCTGCTACTAGCAATTACTTCAGCAAGAAGAGTCTCAAAGCTACAGGCCCTCATGGCTGTGGATCCTTTTATCATATTTCACCCAGACAGGGCGTCTGAGAACAAATCCAACATTTATGCCTAAGGTGGCTTCCAGTGTGGCTGTTAACCAAACTATTCATCTGCTAACATTTTATCCAAAGCCGCTGAACAAGGGGGAGAGAATTCTGCATTCCTTGGACGTACACAGACAGATTCTACTTGAGCAGGACTAAAGCTCTAAGAAAAACTGAGCAATTACTAGTGACATATGCTGCAGTATCAGAAGGAAAGGCTATTTCAAAGCAGACTATTTCAAAGTGGTTAAGCCACTGCATTCGTTTCTGCTACAGACACCATGGTAAACCTGTGCGCAAGGGTATTAGGTCTCATTCCACCAGAGCTGCAGCTACTTCAGTGGCCTTTCTCAGAGGAGTACCAACCAAAGACGTTATCGAGGCTGCTACTTGGAGTTCTGTTCACACCTTTACAAAGCATTATCATTTGCTTCTTTACTCTAAGTCCAGGGCAGGCTTTGCCACTGCAGTTCTGCACGTTCTTATAGCCGCACCTAATGCTGTTTAGCTCCAGCCTCCCAATCATAGCTTTGGGATTCTACCCAATTGTAATGACTGCAACAGTGAAACACGATAAACATAGTACAGTTGTGTACCTACCATAAATGTAGATGTTCGAGTGTATTCACTGTTGCAATCCAGGTTACCCACCCGCCATCCCACTTTCATTCTGGAGTTTCTTTCCTTCTCTATCTTCTACAACCTATGTGGTGCATTTGCTTGTAGATGAAGGTAAAGTTTATATTGATGCATGTATATATAGATGTTAAGTTGTCAATCTCGCCTTCATTCTTGCTTGATGTTTTCCGACTCGGTACTTGCTAAGCCCGAGAGTCACTTTTACCAGCTTGAGGCAGCCCCATATCCCATGATGCAAGGCGGTAAGTACCCAGATCTCGTTTGCCGCTTCGCTGATGAGGTCCTCCTTTTACCAGCTCCTGGTAAGTGTTTATTATTACTAAGCTTTTAGCCCCCAATCAGAAAAATTTTCTATTTTCTTAAAATTCTATCTTTTATAGATAATTGTGAGGCTTTTTCTGACTAACTTTATTTTTCCTTCTTTACTTTTTTAGTCCGGCCTTAATTCCCTCCCATCCCCCCCCCCCCTGTCAGGGTGTGTGTGAGAGTTTTTACTTCTCAATACTTTAACTTTAGTTTGTCTGGTTCGGGACTGTGTGTGTAGTGTTTGTTTGGACTATGTCTAAAGAACAGAGGATCTCAGGCTTCAAGAAGTGTGACTCGTGCTGTCAGAAGATGTCTCTGACAGACGGTCACACTTCTTGTATATACTGCCTGGGACCTCTCCACCTGCAGGACTCCTGTGCAATTTGTCACTCTTTTAGCCAGAGAGTCCTGCAGGAAAGGAGAAACAAACTTATTTTAAGAGGACTTCTTAAACCAGAGGGCTCCCCGGCAAAATTGGCTCCGGGTAAGCCCTCTAAGACTTCCAAGGCCCAGGCTTCTGTACCTAAGCCTTCGGCCTTGGCTCCAACTCCTTCGGAGTAGAGAACGGCTCCGGCTGGAGCCGATCTTAGCTTGGAGAAATCATCGGCACCGATGGCTATCGGTGCCGATACTGTGAAGGTCCCTTTGGTGTCTGCTCCGACTGGCTCCGACATCCATGTGGCTCGGGCTTCGGTGTCAGCACCGACCGGCTCAGACACCATGATTTCTTTGCCTGTATCGGCTCCGGCCGTAGCCGATTTATCTATACCTACACTCGGAGCCGAAAAGTTATCGGCTCCGACTGGATCCATGGTTTCATCGGCTCAGATGGTTCCTTCGAGGAAGAGGTCCAGGTCTCCCTCTTTGGAACCGATACTGTCTGCTCCGGCCTCACCTCTTCTTTTGGAGCGGAGCCATCGGAGCCGATCATCTAGGTCTTCCAGGTTGTCAGACCATGATTTAGAGAGGGTGGTAAGCAGATTATTAAAATCACAGGCACTAGTCCAAATGCTTCATAGTCCGTCTCAACAGACGACTATTAGTCCACACCCTCTTCAAGTTCCTCCTTCGACTCTACCCCAGAGTTTGTAGCTGGAGTCTACGGGAATAGTTTCTGCTATGGCTGAGGGCCAGATACTCCCCCCTTCTGCGCCTTCAGCATCTACTCTTATCTCCTCCTCGAGACCTTCCTTGGAGGGATTCGGTGGCCGGGCTTCCCTGGTCTGCTCCGAGGGGGTGAGTGGCATCGGTCCCTTGTCCGACCCCGCTCTTCCCCTTGGAGCTTCGGCCTTGGTGAGCTCGGCTCCGACATCAGCCTCGGAGCCTTCCCTTTCGGTGGGTCCAGGAGTCCCAGTTTCTTCGGAATGGGTTCTCTCGGATCTCCCTGGGAGGGGAGCCTTTGAGGTGATGAGGAGTGTGCTGGCCCCTGGGCTTAGTCAGCAGTCTATTCCTTTAGCTCCTCCCTCTACGGTGCCTGTTGATATCTCTTCCCGCTCTCTTGCTCCCGGACCGAGATCCACCGCCTCAGGTTTCCCCACTGGGAGGAACCCCCTCTTCCGAGGATTCTCCTGATCCGTCAGGAGATCCTCCGTGCAAGAGGACTTGTAAGAGGAAGCACCTGGACTCCCCTGAGTCTATTACTTCGGATACCGACTTAGATGAGTCTGAGGGATCCCCAAGATCCCCCTCTGAGGATGTCTCCTTTTCAGACATCCTAGAACTCCTGAAACAGAGGGGAAACTGGCCCTCCATTAATCCCTCCGATGATGAGACTGTATACCTAGAGGCGTTTGGTTCTCGACCCTCCACCTCCTGGGTTTCTCCACCTTTTGACCCACTCATGCAGGTAATTGCTCGAAAGGCTTAGGCTTCTCCTGATTCCGTAGAGCCAGATGTTCTTCGTCTTCCATTGCTGCAGTCCTGACTATTGGGTATAGTCCGCGTCCCAGTCGGCCCGAATACCAGAGTATAAGGCTGACGTCGGTCAGGGCGCATTAGACTGACGTCAGTACGTCAGGGTACTAATGCGCATGACCGACGTCATATCCTCAGTCTTTTTTGCCGCATGGTCCGATGCAGAAGCAGTTTTGCGAGTGCAGGTTGGCGTACTGAAATATTTCCGATACCGGAGTTTCAGACCGAAACAGAGTTGGCTAAGTACCCGTTGGGGAACATTTTGGTTTTCTTGCCTCAGTATTTTACGGATGTCAGAAAAAGTGAATAACTGTATTTCTTGTGGGAAACAGATACCTCATAGGGATTATCATACCTTGTGTATACCTTGATTAGGGCCTGAGCACGGCGTTGTTGGTTGCCGCTCTTGTGCTAGGTTTAACAAACGCACTATTAAGAGGAGGTTAGACTGTGCCAGGTTAGTGTTTGGGAAGCGTTGCAATTATAAAATGCCGTCGGATGCTCCGGCCGCTTCCTCAAGAAGCGCAAGGATAAAACAGTGAAGCCTAGGGTTGAGGAACCGGCAGTCCCGGACGTCGGTTCTTTGGAAGGCTCAGTGGAGCCGGAGGTTTTTCCCAGGAGTTTCCATGGAGTCCCAGGCAGACACTATACTCTTACAGGATGTGCCTTCTCAGGAGGTAGGCCAGGCTGAGGGGGCTTCTCAGGTGACTGTTCTTCCCTCTCTTCCCAAGGCAGTTAGGGCCTCTCCTTCTGTTGCCAAAACTTCTATGAGAGGTAGGCCTACTTCAGCTTCAGTGGGGGCTTCTCCTACCATTTCAGGTTCTGTACCTAAGAAACATATGCTTAAGATGGCAGAAGATTTGATTACTATGATTAGGGGTTCTATGCCCCCGCCTGATAAGAGGCCTAGGGTGGACTCTGAGTTTGAGAGTTTTGAACAGTGTTCTGAGGCTTCAGAATCTTCTGTGGAAGATTTGCAGGAGTATCCTACCTATTCTGATTCTGATGTGGATGACTCCACTCCTACAGCGTCTCCACCTGAGGATTTCTCATTTTCAGAGACTTTGCATTCCATGAGGGAGCACTTTAAATGGGAAGGCCAGGATTACTCTGACTCCAGGAAAAGGCTTAGGGAGTTCTTGTTTTACCCCAGCATAGGCCTTTAGCTATTCCTCCTGTGTTGAATGTGGTGGAAGATGTTTTGCAGAGGCTTCCTGAACCCTGACTCTTTGCCTCCTGCTCCTGTTAAGCCTGATAGGTATTATAGGGTGCCTGAAGCTCATAAATATTTGTTTAAGAGTCCTAGCGGGGACCCAGAAACTATTTCCCAGGGGCCTAAGGGTGTAAAAGCTTCTGTGGTTAAAAATCCTGTCCCCACTGATAAAGAGGCAAGGGCTTTGGATAGGTGGGGAAAGAAAGTGTATACTTCTTCCACTCTAGCCATGAGAGCTTTGAATTGTCAGTTTCACATGTTAAAATATCAGAATTACCTTCTTTCACAATTGAAATCTAAGGTGGATGCTTTGGCGGAAGGTATTGAGTGTAAAGAGTTGCTGGATTTGGTTCATGTGTCGCACCAAGTGGGTAAGCATTCTTTGCAATGTGGTTTTGATGCTGTACAGGCCTCCTCGAGGGTGGCTGCTACCAGCTCTGTTCTTCGCAGGCATGCCTGGTTGAAGGATCAGAATTTAGCTGAACATGTTAAGACAAGGATTTTGGATGCTCCTTTACAGTCTGATGTGTTGTTTGGTTAGCCTGTGGATGCTGTTTTAAAGAAAATGGAGGACAAAGCTAAGTCTATGCAAACTGTTAAAGATTTTTTGCAGGTGCAGCCACCAAAGTTTAGTAGAAATTGGCCTGCTAAGGGGTGGACATATCCTGCTTATGATTCTCAGTCTAGGGGTAGGTCTAGACGTGGTAGGGGCAGGGCTCAAAGTTCTTTTAGGCCTAGAACAGGAGTTCACCTGCTCAGACTTCTGGTGAGGGCAGGGGTCAGTCCTTTCGTAAACAGACCCAATGACCTGTTTCTTCAGCTGCCAGCAGATTCTCGTCTGGCAGCTCCTTTGGGGGGAAGACTGTCTCTTTTCAAAGAAAATTGGGATTTAATTACTCAAGACAAATGGGTGTTGGATATCATTCACCACGGTTACAGATTTTCTTTCCATACAATGCCCCTTTCAAAGGCATGCCAGACGTTCCTCCTCTACAAAGACAAGAGGCTCACAAGCAAGTTTTACAGTTACTTCACATAGGGGCCATTCAGCCAGTCCCTGTGTCAGAGAGGGGCCTAAGATTTTATTCTCGCCTGTTCCTTGTACCAAAGAAGGGGAACACGTGGAGACCAATTTTGGATTTATCTCTCCTCAACACGTTTTGGACATTCCCAAGTTCAAGATGTTGACGTTACAACAGCTTTTACCTCTGCTGGGCAAAGATCACTGGATGGTAACTTTAGATCTCAAGGAAGCTTACCTTCATGTGCCTATAAGGCTAAGTTGCAGAAAGTATCTGCGGTTTCGAGCTGGAAATTCTCATTATCAGTTCTCTGCATTGCCCTTTGGCTTATCTACTGCCCAGAGTATTCACAAAGGTTCTGGCTCCAGTGATAGCTTACTTCAGGCTTCAAGGAATTCAAATCTATCCTTACTTGGACGACTGCCTGATTCTGGCTCAAGAAAAGGAAGACCTTCTACAGCATCTGGAATATGTTATAGCAGTGCTACGATGCCTAGGGTATTCTGTGAACGAAATAAAGTCCAGTCTAGTACCCTCTCAAGACATGTGCTTTCTGGGTGTAAGACTGAATACAGCAGCGCAGATGGCCTTTTTAACCCCGGACAAACAAAAGAGTCTGTCACTTTACTTCCATCAACTATCTCATCAGTCCGTGCTGACTGCAAGGACAGTCCTTCAAGCATTAGGGTTCATGGCATCTTGTATTCTGGTGCTTCCCAATGCCAAACTGCATATGAGGAAGCTACAATGGTATCTCAAAAATGTATGGACACAGCACTGCCAGGATTTGGACACTGTCATTCAAATAATACCTTGCATTCAAAGGAATTTTTGTGGTGGGCTCAGGAATGTCACCTAAACAAGGGACTCTCTGTGACCCGGCCAGAGGCAAGTCAGATTCTAACGACAGATGCCTCGGACATTGCTTGAGGAGCTCATCTAGATGGAAAGTGGATACAAGACAAGTGGCCTGCCAGACTACAGCATCTACATATCAACATGAAGGAGATGTTAGCAGTCCAGTTTGCATTAATGGCTTTCAAGGAGTTACTTCTTCCAGGGCAGGTGTTGATTCTAACAGACAACACAACTGTCATGTGGTACATCAACAAGCAAGGGGGAACACATTCTTATCCTCTATGCAGGCAAGCAATGATTTTATGGGAGACTGCGCTAAGCTTGCAACTAACTCTTCAGGCAAGGTTTCTGCCAGGAGCACAGAACTCCTTAGCAGATGTGTTAAGCAGACAAATCATGGATCCCCACGAGTGGAAACTGGATCTTCATGTATTTCAGAAACTGACAGTGTCATGGGGAACTCCAGACATAGATCTGTTCGCTTCTCCACTAAACCACCAGCTGCCAAAGTATTGCACAAAGGGGTTTCATCACACAGCTTGGAAAGTGGATGCTCTGTCTTTCAGTTGGAGAAATCTTCATGTTTATGCCTTTCCACCTCTGCCTCTTCTTCCAAAGGTACTGTTAAAGGTCAGACAAGACAGGCCAAGGATGATTTTGATAGCTCCAGATTGGCCTCGGCAACACTGGTACCCACTACTACGGAGTCTGGTAAAGAAGCCTCCATGGCCTTTACCTCTGATTCCTCATCTGTTATCTCAGAAGGACGGTCATCTGCTCAATGTCAAGCTACACTCTCTTCATCTAACAGCTTGGCATATTCTGTGTTGAAGCACAGCAGGTCTCAACTTCCTCAACAAGTTTTAAATGTGATCAGGGAAGCTAGAAGACCCAGTACAAGGAAAGTGTATGCGGACAAATGGAAGAGATTTTCATTTTGGAGTACAGCAAAGAATTTGGAGATTTCTGAGCCTAATTTGAGTGTGGCTCTTCAATATCTTACTGAATTATTGGACAAAGGTTTGTCCTTCTCTTCCATAAAGATTCATGCTGCAGCAATTTCAGCTCACTATGATTGTGACCCACCTTTGTTTTCGCATCCTTTGTTCAAGCAGTTTCTTAGAGGGGCAAAGAATATAAGACCCCCGTAGAGCTCCTACTCCTGCTTGGGATCTCAATTTTGTGTTGGAAAAACTTACTCTACAACCTTTTGAGCCTGCAGCTACTGCTGAATTGAAATATTTGTCATGGAAGACTGCTTTTCTGTTGGCTATTACTTCTGCAAGAAGGGTGTCTGAGTTGCAGGCCCTTATGGCAGTAGAGCCCTTTTTGATTTTCCATAAGGATAGGGTATCATTACGTACTAATCCTTCTTTTATGCCTAAGGTGGTTTCTAGTGTGGCTTTAAACCAAACTATTCATTTGCCTCGTTTTTGCAGATCCTCAGAATAAAGGGGAAAAGATTTTGCACACTTTAGATGTACACAGGCAATTGCGTTATTATTTAAGCAGGACTAAGGATTTTAGGCAGTCTCAGCAGTTGTTTGTTTCTTTTGCTTTGAGTTCTCAGGGCAAGCCTGTGTCAAAACAAACTATTTCTAGGTGGATTGGCTTTTGTATTACATTTTGTTATTCCCATCATGGCAAGGAGATTCCAGCTGGGATTAGGCCTCATTCCACTAGGGCTACTGCCACTTCAACAGCATTTCTAAGGGGGTGGCAACTAAGGATATTCTGGAAGCAGCTACTTGGAGTTCAGTGCATACTTTTTCTAGGCATTATCACCTTCCTATCTACTCTAAGTCTAGGGCTGGTTTTGCCACAGCTGTTTTACAAGGCATGTTGTCAGCTCCTACTACTTTGTAATTTGCCAGCCTCCCTTACCTCTGCTTTGGGATTCTACCCAATAGTCAGGACTGCAGCAATGGAAGGCGAAGAACATAGTACAGTTTTGTACCTACCATAAATGTAGATGTTCGAGGATTCCATTGCTGCAGTCCAATCCCTCCCTCCTTCCCTCTGTATTTAGGGGTGGTTGTGTAGGTGAGTTTACATGCTTATATTTTTGTATATATGGTTGTATATATTGTATATGTTTTGGTGCAGGTTTTTGGGACTTGTCTTTTAGGGTCTTCTGACATCTGGGGCAAGAAAAGACTGAGGATATGACGTCGGTCATGCGCATTAGTACCCTGACGTACTGACGTCAGTCTAATGCGCCCTGACTGACGTCAGCCTTATACTCTGGTATTCGGGCCGACTGGGACGCGGACTATACCCAATAGTCAGGACTGCAGCAATGGAATCCTCGAACATCTACATTTATGGTAGGTACAAAACTGTACTTTCCCAGGAGGCCTTCTAAATTTATTACAGCCCCTTCTGAACAGCAATTCCTTACAAAAGGTGTCCCTGTTGATGCCATGGTGGTGGCGGCCGCCACTAAAAAGGAACTTGCAGATCCTTCCGTACCGGTCCATCCTCCTAACAAGGATTCTAGGACCATGGACAGGCATGGTAAGCGGATGTTCTCCTCAGCGACCTTTGCCATGCGTTCGCTGAATTATTTGTGTCACTTCACCAGACTCCAAAGGGACATCCTTAAAGAACTAGGTGAAGTAGTACAGGATCCTGCAGCTCTGGGGGCACAAGGCAAGATTGCTTCTCAGCTAGGAATCCTTAATTCCATAACCAACTCCTCCATGCGGCTGATTTCGTATGCAGCAGATGGAGCGAGTAGAGCCGCAGGTACAGGAGTGGCTCTGAGACATCAATCCTGGATGCGGCTCTGTAATTTTGCAGATCCCTTCAAGGTGTCCTTCACAAACTCTCCCTTTGATGGGTCAACTTTGTTTGGTCCTCAAGTGAAGGATACATTGACCAGGTGTGAGCAGGACGGCAAGACTTTCTGCCGTAGGGGTCCATTTTTCCACCCCTTCTAGACCTTACCCCAAGGGACAGAAGGGTGGAAAGATGTGGTTCCGCAAATCCCAAGGAGTCACGCCGGATACACGTGGTCAGTTTACCCCTAGAGGCAGAGGGGGTAATAATAATAGACGCCGCCCTAGAGGCAGGGGGGGTCCACAAAACCAGGGAAGCAGAGAGCCTCTCTCTGACAAGCCCTTCCAGCATCCCTGAGGTGTTGCCCGACTGTCCATCCTTGGAGGCAGTCGGGGGAAGATTATCGCTGTACCCACAAGCCTGGCGTTCCCTATCACAAGACAGATGGGTACAGTCGATCATATCCGAGGGTTACAGAATTCCTTTGAGGAAAGTCCCTTTACTCACAAAATTCCCTTCCAGATGTGTCACCGGTCTAATCGCAAAGTTAGAAGTATCAAAGCTTCTACACAAAAGGGCCATTCAGCCAGTTACAACAGACCATTCAGAGCCGGAATCTACTCAAGGTTCTTTTGGTCCCCAAAAGACGGAGATTCGAGACCAATATTGGACCTCAGCAGACTCAACAAGTCTGTGAAAAGGCGAGATTCGAATGGTCACACTTCAATCAATTTTGCCCTTCCTGGGCAAAGACAACTGGATGTGCTCAATAGACCTTCAGGATGCGTACTATCGCATAAAAATTCACAGACGCTCCAGAAGGTTTCTCCGCTTTCGGCTGGGGTCCAGTCATTTTCAATTCAGAGACCTGCCCTTTGGTCTCACTACAGCCCCCAGAGTGTTCACCAAATGTATGGCAGTGGTCACGGCTCACCTGAGACGTCTAGGATTCCAAGTGTTTCCGTATCTCGACGACTGGCTCCTTTCAGCCACCACCAGGCATCAACTTCTCCAAGCCAGGGATTACACCCTAAATCTCTGCACTCAGTTAGGAATTTCGATCAACTACGAAAAATCCTCCATCACCTATTGGTGCAGCCATGGCATCTGGACCCAGTGCCAGACCTTCTGATCCACCAATCGGGTCACCTGCATCGGTCCATTCCTTCTCTCAACCTCACAGCTTGGTTGCTCCACTTCCTTCCTTAGCCAGGCTTCCTATGATCTCTAACCCAGTTAGGGATATCATAGTCACTTCCCTTAAATCCTCTACTAGAAGGATTTATACCAGCAAGTGGAAACGCTTTTCCTTTTGGGCAAAATCAAAGAATATAGATCCCTTTACTGCCCCTGTTCATGCAGTTTTGGATTTTTTAGCAGAAATCTTTCACTCGGGCTCTTCATCTTCCACGGTCAAAGTTCAGTTGGCTGCTATCTCGAACTTTCATGTCGGGTTTGCAGATCACAACATTATGTCCCACAGGCTTTGTAAAAGGGATTTTTCTCCTTAAACCTCCTGTTAGGAGTCCTCCTCCTCAATGGGATCTAAATCTAGTGCTGACATCCTTAATTCTTCCTCCCTTCGAGCCAGCTGTTTCATGTTTACTGAAGTTTCTTTCATGGAAAACACTCTTCCTTGTCGCTATTACCTCGGCCAGGAGAGTGTCAGAACTTCATGCTCTTTCTGTTCGTCCCCCTTATTTGGTATTCCACAAGGACAGGGTATCCTTGAGAACTAATCCATCCTTTTTGCCTAAGGTGGCTTCGAAAACTAATTTGAACCAATCTATTGATCTCCCTGTATTTTTCCCCAATTACTCCAACAGATCGGAACAAAAATTACATTATCTTGATGTTCACCGCCAACTTAGATATTATTTGGACAGAACAAAACAATTCAGGAAATCCGATCAACTCTTTCTTTCTTATGCTGTAAATAAGAAAGGCCTTCCTGTTTCCAAAGTGACCTTATCTAGATGGCTTTCTTCCACCATCTCCGAAATCTGTCAACTCAGAGGCAAACAGCTGTGCTCAAAACCAAAAGCGCATTCCACCAGAAGTTTAGCCACTTCCACAGCCTTTCAGGCTAGACTCCCTTTAGACACTATTTGTGCAGCAGCCACTTGGGCCTCTCCTCTTACCTTTGTTTCTCATTACAAATTGGATTTGGCCTCCAGGAATAGAGCCAGCTTTGGTTCTACGGTTCTCAAGAGTCTGTTCCATTGAGCCACCCAGGATAGAGGTGCTAGAGACGCGGTCCCATCAAGCAAGAATGAAGGCGAGATTGACAACTTAACATTGAGAAGTTATGTACCTACCATAACGTTCCATGTTAGTTGTCTTCTCTCGCCTTCTTTCTTGTGACCCTCCCTCCTACCCCCTTGCCTGGACAGACCTTGATCTCCATTGTTTGGAAGATTGCTTCTATAGGCACCAGTTAGTTACCTGGTTCCCATTACAGCCCTTCCTTTAGGCCAATTGATTCTTTCCTCAGGGGAAAGTTTTTTGTGCTAGGTGTTTTTACCTATAGGTACAAACGAGATCTGGGTACTTACCGCCTTGCATCATGGGATATGGGGCTGCCTCGAGCTGGTAAAAGTGACTCTCGAGCTTAGCAAGTGCCGGGCCGAGGATCGGCTCCGAACCCATCAAGCAAGAAAGAAGGCGAGAGAAGACAACTAACATGGAACTTTATGGTAGGTACATAACTTCTCATTTTTATACATACATATTTTTGCTACCTTTTTCAGGCACCTGACATCTGGGGCAAGAAAACCTAAAGAAAATGGCGTTGGCTGCTTGTTTTATACCCCTGACGTCATGGAAGAGGAGACTGCAACTGATGCAGGACCCAAGACTTTGGAATTCAGGCCGACTGAGGGCAACCTGCCAGCAGATTACCCCAAATGTAATGACTGCAACAGTGAATACACTCGAACATCTACATTTATGGTAATTGTACACAACTGTACTTTTGCCTCCCCTCAGAACTACCAATTGGACAAATTCTGCACAAGGACTCCCCCACAGCCAAGCTTGGAAAGTGGATGCCCTGTCCTTCACCTGGGAAAGCCTCTCAGTTTATGCCTTTCCCCCTCTGCCTCTCCTCTCAAAAGTTCTGCTAAAGATCAAACAGGACAAACCAAGGGCAATACTGATTGCACCAGACTGGCCATGCCAGCACTGTTTACCCCCTCTTGCGCAGTATGAAACTGCTGGAACCATGGCACCTGCCTCAGACCCCTTCTTTACTGTCCCAGCAGGAGGACCAGATTCTGCACCCCTAGCTTCAAACCCTGAACCTTGCAGCCTGGCTAAACCTAAGCTCTCCAATAGCATCCCTCAGTAAGCAGGTGCTAGATGTCATTCTGGCGGCAAGTAGGCCTAGTACTAGAAAAAAGTAAAAAAGCAACCACTTGTAAAAAAGAAAAAGTAAAACGCTTAGTGAATAAAACAGACTGACAACATTTATTAAATCCACAGACTGAGCGCTTTCACCCACTTACTACATGGGTTTCATCAGAGTTGCATTAAAATCAGAGCAGCTACTTTATATAAAAACTGAAGACCAATCATGTGACTTTTACAATAAATCATTAAAGAAAATCAATTAATCAAATATTCAGTTACAAAAACTGAGTGTAATTGAATATGTAACAATTTGAATATGTATACAAAAGATATCTACAAAATACTGGTTATATAAAAAATATATGTATGTATTAATAAACTTCTTCATTCTAGATTCACCTAATACAATAAATAAATAAATAAATAGTTCTAACTTTAACTAACAAATGTTAAGTTGTCAATCTCGCCTTCATTCTTGCTTGATGGGTTCGGAGCCGATCCCTCGGCTCCGACTCGGCACTTGCTAAGCTCGAGAGTCACTTTTACCAGCTCGAGGCAGCCCCATATCCCATGATGCAAGGCGGTAAGTACCCAGATCTCGTTTGCCGCTTCGCTTATGAGGTCCTCCTTTTACCAGCTCCTGGTAAGTGATTTACTACTTTGCTATTCTAGCCCCTTTTAACTAAAAACCCTTTAATTATTAGTTTTTATTTAGTTTTAAACATTTTCTGACAGAAAATTCCCTGTCTCTTCTTATTTTTTTAGTCAAACTTTATCCATCCCACCCCCCCCCCCCTGTTAGGGTGTGTGTGTGTGTGTTTGTAGTTATACCTTTTTGGTATATTTAATTTAAATTCTTTGACTGGTGTGTGTGTGTGCTTGTGTTACACCATGTCAAAAGAAAGGGTCTCAGGCTTTAAGAAGTGTGACTCGTGCTGTCAGAAGATGTCTCTGACAGACGGTCACACTTCTTGCCTTTATTGCCTGGGGCCTCTTCACCTGCAGGACTCCTGTGCTATTTGTCATTCTTTCAGCCAGAGAGTCCTGCAGGAAAGAAGAAACAAATTAATACTCAGGGGCCTTCTTAAGCCGGAGGGCTCTCCGGCTAAGTCGGCTCCATCCAAGACTGCCAAGTCTTCCAAGGCCCAGGCTTCTGTGTCAAAGCCTGCGGCCTCAGCTCCGACTCGTTCTGAGTCGAGATCGGCTCCGGCTGGAGCCGATTCTGGCTTAACCAAGCCTTCGGCACCGATTCTGCATCGACCACTTCGGTGTCGGCTCCGACCACCATGTGGCACAGGCATCGGTGTCGGCTCCGATCGGCTCCGACACCGTTACTTTTGTGGCTGTATCGGCTCCAGCTGGAGCCGATGCATCGAGGCTACCTGTCGGCTCCGATAAGTTGTCGGCTCCGACAGGTTCAATAGTTTCATCGGTTCCAATGGCTCCTTCGAGGAAGAGGTTGAGGTCTCCTTCCTTGGAGCCGATACTTTCGGCTCCGGCTTCACCTCTCCTCTCTGAACGGAGCCATCGGAGCCGATCTTCAAAGTCATCCAGGCTTTCTGACCATGACTTAGAGAGAGTGGTCAGTAGATTACTTAAGTCACAGGCACTGGCCCAAATGTTACATAGTCCGTCTCAACAGGCGACTATTGGTCCACACCCGTTGCAGTTCCTCCTTCAACTCTACCCCAGAGCTTGGAGTTGGAGTCTTCGGAATGGTTACTGCTACGGCTGGAGGACAGATACCCCTTCTGTTCCTTCAGCCTCTACTCTTATCTCCTCTTGAGACCTTCCTTAGAGGGATTCGGTGGCGGGCTTCCATGGTCTCCTCCGAGGGGTGAGTGGCATCGGACCCTTGTCCGAGCCGCTCTTCCCTTGGAGCCTCGGCCTGGTGAGCTCGGCTCCGACATCTGCCTCGGAGACTTCCCTTCGGTGGTCCCTGGAGTTCCTAGCTCTTCGAACGGGTTCTCTCGGACCTGCCTGGGAGGGAGCATTCGAGGTGATGAAGAGTGTGCTGGCCACTGGTATCAGTCAGCAGTCTGTTCCTTAGCTCCTCCCTCTATAGTGCCTGTTGACATCTCTGCCACTTCTCTTGCTACAGGACCCTGAGAACCTCCGCCTCAGATTTCCCCATTGGGAATTTCCCCATCTTCCGAGGATTATCCTAATGTTTCGGGAGATCCTCCTAGGAAGAGGACTTGTAAGAGGAAACATGTAGACTCCCGAGTCTATCACTTCAGATACTGACTTTGATGAGTCAGAGGGATCCCCAAGATCCCCTCTGAGGATGTCTCCTTCTCAGACATCCTAGAACTCCTTAGACAGAGGGAAACTGGCCCGCTAACAATACCTCTGAGTATGAGTCAGTATACCTATAGGCGTTTGGATCTGAGCCCTCCACCTCCTGAGTGTCTCCGCCTTCGACCCCTTATGCAGGTTATTGCCCGAAGGCGTGGGCAGCTCCTGACTCTGTAGAGCCAGTCCCTAGGAGGCCTTCAAAATTCATCACTGCCCGTGTGATAAGCAATTCCTCACTAAGGGTGTCCCGCTGATGCCATGGTGGTGGCTGCTGCCACCAAAAGGAACTTGCAGATCCTTCCGTGCCGTCCATCCTCCTAATAAGGACTCTAGGACCATGGATAGGTACGGTAAGCGGATGTTTTCCTCAGCGACCTTTGCTATGCGTCGCTGAATTACCTATGTCACTTCACCAGACTCCAAAGGGATATCCTTAAGGAGCTAGGTGATGTTGTTCAGGATCCTACGGCTGCAGGAGCTCAGGAAAAATTGCTTCGCAGCTAGGAACCCTTAATTCCATTGCAAACTCCTCCATGCGGTTAATATCATATGCTGCTGATGGAGAGTAGGCCGCAGGTACAGGTGTGGCTCTTAGACGCCAAGCCTGGATGCGGCTATGTGACTTTGCAGATCCCTTTAAGGCGTCCTTCACAAATTCTCCCTTTGATGGGTCAGCTTTGTTTGGCCCTCAAGTGAAGGAAACTTTGACCAGGTGCGAGCAGGACGGCAAGACTCTTTCTGCTGTTGGAGTCCGTTTTCCACCCCTTCTAGACCTTACCCCAAAGGACAGAAAGGTGGCAAAATGTGGTTCCAAATCCCAAGGAGTCACGCGGATTCACGTGGTCAGTTTACCCCTAGAGGCAGAGGGGTAACAACAGACGCGCTCTAGAGGCAGAGGGGTCCAAAACCAGGGAAACAGAGAGCCTCTCTCTGACAAGCCCTTTCAGCATCCCTGAGATGTTGCCCGACTGTCCCTCCTTGGAGGCAGTCGGGGGAAGATTATCACTGTACCCAGAAGCCTGGCATTCCCTCACTCAAGACAGATGGGTACAGTCGATCATATCCAAGGGTTACATAATTCCTTTCGAGGAAAGTCCTTTCCCCTCAAATTCCCTTCCAGATGTACCACCCGGTCTAAGGGAAATTGCAGAGTTAGAAGTCTCAAAACTACTGCAAAAAAGTGCCATTCACCCAGTTACAACAGACCATTCAGAGCCCGCAATCTTCTCGAGGTTCTTTTTGGTCCCCAAAAGACGGGAGACTGGAGACCAATATTGGATCTCAGCAGACTCAACAAGTCTGTGAGGAAGACAAGATTCCGAATGGTCACTCTTCAGTCAATTCTGCCCTTCTTACAGAAGGACAACTGGATGTGCTCAATAGATCTTCAGGATGCGTACTATCACATCAAAATTCACAGACGCTCCAGGAGATTTCTCCGCTCGGCTGGGGTCCAGTCATTTCCAGTTCAGAGCCCTGCCCTTTGGTCTCACTACAGCCCCCAGAGTGTTTACTAAATGTATGGCAGTGGTCACGGCTCACCTGAGACGTCAAGGATTCCAGGTGTTTCCGTATCTCGACGACTGGCTCCTTTCAGCCACCACCAGGCATCAGCTTATTCAAGCCAGGGATTACACAATAAATCTTTGTTCTCATTTGGGCATCTCGATCAACTTGAAAAGTCATCCTTATCGCCCTGCCAGTCTATTACTTCATAGGCAAACTTAAACACTGTTCGGATGTCAGCTACCCTTACAGATCAAAGAGTTTCAGACATTCAGAGTCATGTCAGGATCATTCTGGCCAACAAGAAAGTACAGGCCAGAATGGTTCTAAAGGTATTAGGCCTCATGGCTGCGGCCATTACTCTTCTTCCCTGGCTCGATTCTACATGCGCCTTCTTCAGTGGATGCTGTTCACACAATGGTCATACAGCTTCCAATGCGTCACCAGATTCTGGTGACACAGACTTGCAAAGATCATCTTGCTTGGTGGATCATATCTCCTCAGGTTCACCAAGGCAGACACTTTGTACCCCATCCCCGTTAGCCACTGTCACCACGGATGCCTCCTGATCGGGTGGGGGTCATTATCAGGGCAGGATGGTTCATGGGTCGTGGCAGCCGTTCGAGTACCATCTGCACATAAATGTCCTGGAGATGAGAGCAGTGCTTTTAACGTTGCAAGCCCTCAACGACTTTCTTCCCGTAGGGACAATTGCAGTCCACACAGACAACATGTCTGTAGTTTGGTATATCAACAAACAGGGCGGAACCAAGTCCTACCCCTTGTGTCGAGAAGCGCTCAGACTATGGCAATGGGCGATCTCCTCTCATCGGTTTCTGGTAGCAACGCATATCCCTGGGAAAACCAACATTGTAGCGGACAGATTGAGCAGAGCTATTCTCATGCCTCACGAGTGGTCTCTCAAGCAATCGATAGCGGAAGAGATATTTCTGGAATGGGGTCGTCCATGTTGCGATCTTTTTGCTACTCCCCAAAACAGCAAATGCCCAGACTTCTTCTGTCTCTTCCTCTACCAGGCCATCCCCAGAGACGCTCTGACCCAGGATTGGCCCCAGGGACTTCTTTATGCCTTCCCTCCATTTCCTCTGATCCCTCAAGTTATCCAGAAAGCTACCGTTTTGAGAGCCAAATTGATTCTCATTGCCCCTTACTGGCCTCGACAAGTTTGGTTCCCGTTCCTCCATCGTCACCTTTTGGTGCAGCCGTGGCATCTGGACCCAGTGCCAGATCTTCTGATTCACCAATCCGGTTAGCTGCACTGGACTATCCCTTCTCTCAACCTCACAGCATGGTTGCTCCACTTCCTTCCTTAGCCAGGCTTCCTTTCATCTCTAACCCAGTTAGAGACATCATAGTAGCTTCTTTAAAATCCTCTACCAGGAGGATTTATACAAGCAAATGGAAACGTTTCTCTTATTGGGCTAAGGCCAAGAATATTGATCCTTTCACTGCCCCTGTTCAGGCAGTCCTGGACTTCTTAGCAGAGATTTTTCATGCAGGCTCCTCTTCTTCCACAGTCAGAGTTCAATTGGCTGCTATCTCCAACTTTCATGTCGGGATAGCAGATCATAATATTATGTCCCATAGGCTCTGCAGGGCCTTCTTGAAAGGAATTTTCCTACTAAAGCCTCCAATCAGGAATCCTCCTCCTCAGTGGGATCTAAATTTAGTGCTGACATCCTTGATTCTTCCCCTTCGAGCCAGCTGTTTCTTGTTCCTGAAATTTCTTTCTTCAAAAACTTTATTCCTAGTGGCTATTACATCTGCCAGGAGGGTGTCTGAACTTCATGCTCTATCGGTTCGACCCCCCCTATTTGGTTTTTCACAAAGACAGAGTATCTTTGAGAACTAATCCGACCTTTGTGCCTAAGGGCGCTTCAAAGACCAATTTGAATCAATCCATTCATCTCCTGTATTTTTCCCAAACTATTCAGACAGAGCTGAACAAAACTACATTATCTTGATGTCCACCGTCAACTCCGATATTATTTGGACAGAACAAAAAATTTAGAAAATCTGATCAACTTTTTGTTTCCTATGCGGATAATAAGAAAGGCCTTCCTGTTTCTAAAGTGACCTTGTCCAGATGGCTTTCTTGGTCATCTCTGAAATTTATCTGCTCAGGGAAAACAGCTGTGCTCAAAACCTAAAGCACATTCAACTAGGAGCTTAGCTACTTCTACAGCCTTTCAAGCTAGACTTCCTTTAGACACTATTTGTGCAGCGGCCACTCCTCACACTTTTGTTTCCCATTACAAATTGGACTTGGCCTCCAGGGACAGAGCCAGTTTTGGCTCTACAGTCCTCAAGAGTCTGTTCCATTGAGCCACCCAGGATAGAGGTGCTAGGACCGGTCCCATCAAGCAAGAATGAAGGCGAGATTGACAACTTAACATTAAGAAGTTATGTACCTACCATAACGTTCCATGTTAGTTGTCTTCTCTCGCCTTCTTTCTTGCGACCCTCCCTCCTTCCCCCAGGCCTGGACAGACCTTGTTATAAGAAATTATTATGCTGAAGACCATTCAGACCTGGTCCTTCTTCCATCCTGTAAGTTTCTTTCTTCCTTTTGGAAGTGTTTTATGCTTGGTGCTATTGCCCTTTGTCATCAAACGAGATCTGGGTACTTACCGCCTTGCATCATGGGATATGGGGCTGCCTCGAGCTGGTAAAAGTGACTCTCGAGCTTAGCAAGTGCCGAGTCGGAGCCGAGGGATCGGCTCCGAACCCATCAAGCAAGAAAGAAGGCGAGAGAAGACAACTAACATGGAACGTTATGGTAGGTACATAACTTCTTATTAATGTATAATCATGTGTTCCTGTTTTTGTTTAGGAGTCCAAACTTCTCTGCCTAGAACATTCTTGCAACTCACTTGATATATTTATATCCCCCTTACTATTACAATAGATAACTAATATCCTGTAGTGAGGTCTTACTAAACACTAATCTCTATATCACATATGATTTCATTTTGAGATAACTAACTATTGAAATATGTTCATTAATTCCAGGTTGAATACATGAATTCAACCTCAACTGCCATAGACATTCTTTCGACTCTAGTAGTGTGTTAACATCTCCCTCACTGTTATAATTTGTTTCATAGCAAAAAACAAAAATCTCTTAAATTCTTTACATTTTATACTATGTGTGTACAAAGAGTTGGTAGTTTTTTTGTTTTTAATATCCCTAATATGTTCTGCTATTCTTTCCCTAAATTTCCTTTTAGTTTTTCCTATATAGAATGCAGAACATGACAGACATGTAGCTACATATACAACCAATTTTGTGTTACAGTTTACGTATCCTGGGCATCTCAGGGTCCTATTATACCCCTTAATTGTAACGTAAGGCCCATCATTAATAAATCTGCAACACCTACAGAAACCACATTTTCTCATCTTTGAATTTTTGAAAAGAATTTCACCTTCAAAATAACTTTTTAAATTTTTTCCTTTACTAAAAACTATTGAAGGGGCCCTACCTGTGTATTGCAAAATATCAGTTTGGTTAGTAAAAACCTTTTCATAACATTCCTTAATGTTATCAATAAAAAAATTAGCATTGTTGTTATAGGGTAATATAAAAGCTCCTGTTTTTTTAGTAAGTAAACTTCCCTGTTTATTTTTATTGAGTGTACCATACAACAATATAGGTTTGAAAATGTCTTCTCTCTTTTTGAATATTTCCTCTTTTATATTTTCTACTAATTTTCTTGGATATCCTCTTTCTAAGAACATGTTGACCAGTATTTCTATCTCCCTACAAAATTCGTAGTTGTCACTAATTATTCTCGATAGCCTCACCATTTGACCTTTCACTAAATTTCGTTTCTGAAAGTAAGGGTGACAGCTATCGAAGTGCAAAAAAGAGTTCGAGAAAGTTTTTTTAGGGTGAATGGTGGAATCTATTCTTTTTTCAACTTTATACAATTTTATATCCAAAAATTCACAGCTGTTGTAAAATCTCAAAAATGTTGTACTACCTTCCAAATATTCAATAAAGCTATCAAGTTCTTCCCTACTTCCCTTCCAAAGAATTAGTATGTCATCTAAAAACCTTAAATACAGATCTAGCTTTGACATAAAACATCCTTCAAATACATTCTCTTTCTCCCACATAGCTAAAACCAAGTTTGCATATGTGGGAGCACACCTTGCTCCCATCGCTACACCTGAACATTGCTGGTAATGTTCACCCTCATGTTGAAAATAGTTGTTTTTTAGCACCAGTTCCATCAAATCCACCATTAACTTAAGTTTTACTGTATGAAAGTTTCCAAAAACTTCTAAACTGTTTTCAAATAGTTGTAAACCTTCTTCCAAGGGAATCGGAGAAAATAAACTGATGATGTCTATAGTTACCTATAGTTACCAAGTGAATGTCATTTAAATTGTCCTTGTTATAATTTTTAAGTAACTCAAGACAATGCCATGAATCCCTTAAAATGCAATTGTTTTTAGAATTTCCTTACAGTTTACATCCACGAAGTGAGCTATCGCTTCCAGTTTAGACTGCTTTGCAGCGACAATTGGTCTCAAAGGGGGGTTAGAGACACTTTTATGTATTTTGGGTATTCCAAAAATCGATGGCGTAAAAGGAAATTCAACTGAAAGATAATCAAATTCATTTTTAGTAATAATTCCTTCAAGTAATAAGTCGTAAAGTTGCCAATCAATTTTTGTGTATGCCTTTGTTATGTCATATCTTGCTACCCTTTTGTAAGTTGTCTCATCACTAAGCATAGTGGTCATCCTGTGGTTATAATCAAGTTTGTTCATTATAACCACCCCTCCCCCCTTGTCTGGTTTCATAATTCTTAGTTTGTCTGAGGCACTTAACTCATTTAAGCAGAATCTTTCTGCTTCTGTTAAGTTGTCTTTATAGATACTACTGTCCTTCCATGCCTTTCTTAACTGTACCTCACAAAACATCTCAAATAGGTGCACTATGGGATTGCTCGGTGGAATAAAAGTACTTGACCTTTTTAGCGTATTGTTTCTAGTATCCACTTCAATTTCAGACTCATTTGTTCTTTTAAAAAAAAATTTTAATTTAAAATTCTAGTGTACATCTTAAGATTTAACAGTATTTTTCCTATGTCCACTTGGTAGTTGGGAATGAACTTGAAGCCTTTTCTAAAGAGTGATAAATAATTTTCACCCAAAGGTCTGTCCGTGTAATTGTACATAGTAAAACCACCTCCTGTGGTGGTGTCACAATTGAGGTTAAAAGATGCATTCAATTCATTAGTCCTATTTTCACCTACTTGATCTACCTGGTCTACATTGTCTGTTAGAAAAAATTCACTTTCTACGTTTTTAAAACGTTTTATTATAACAGTGAGGGAGATGTTAACACACTACTAGAGTCGAAAGAATGTCTATGGCAGTTGAGGTTGAATTCATGTATTCAACCTGGAATTAATGAACATATTTTAATAGTTAGTTATCTCAAAATGAAATCATATGTGATATAGAGATTAGTGTTTAGTAAGACCTCACTACAGGATATTAGTTATCTATTGTAATAGTAAGGGGGATATAAATATAGCAAGTGAGTTGCAAGAATGTTCTAGGCAGAGAAGTTTGGACTGCTAAACAAAAACAGGAACACATGATTATACATTAATTGTTAAAGTTAGAACTATTTATTTATTGTATTAGGTGAATCTAGAATGAAGAAGTTTATTAATACATACATATATTTTTTATATAACCAGTATTTTGTAGATATCTTTTGTATACATATTCAAATTGTTACATATTCAATTACACTCAGTTTTTGTAATTGAATATTTGATTAATTGATTTTCTTTAATGATTTATTGGAAAAGTCACATGATTGGTCTTTAGTTTTTATATAAAGTAGCTGCTCTGATTTTAATGCAACTCTGATGAAACCCATGTAGTAAGTGGGTGAAAGCGCTCAGTCTGTGGATTTAATAAATGTTGTCAGTCTGTTTTATTCACTGTTTTACTTTTTCTTTTTTACAAGTGGTTGCTTTTTTACTTTTTTAAGATCTGTTTTGTCGGTAAATCGCTTTTGGATATCACAGTGACATATTGTGCGAAAAGTATATCGGGTTTTACCTTTTTATATACGGCTTTTTATAAGTTATGGACACTATGGAGCAGCTACTGCAGCAGCAACTAATTCTAACTCAACGTTTGTTGTCAGCTTTTAAGGAAAGGGATGCCGCTAATGGTGACGTTCAAAACTACACTCGAAATGTTCCTAATGAAAACGTTGTGTTATCGGACACAGAGGAGCAGATTTTTACACTCCATTCTACTCCAGGTACCTCTCGTAGCAATCCAGTCGCTAGTAATGGTTTGGGGGATCCTAATGGCAGTCTGACGGTGCGCACAAGAACAGGAAGTGACGGGCATGAAGTTCCGCTACCGGATTCGGCACCAAACGCTAGGTATGGATTTAATGTAGAACGCAATTTGGATCGCAGATCAATGGACTTGAATTCATTATTATTGGCTCCAAACTTTCATTTGCAACAGAGTGGTAGAGACATGGGAGCGTTAAGCAAGCAGATAGATACTTTTGAAAAAACTCTCAGGAAGTTTAAAACTATTCAGATGGACAACGTCTTTCTCGAGAGATCGCTGGAGTTGAAACAGATACCGAAAGGACTAAGGGTATTTAAGGTTCCTTTTGGTTTTGAAAACAACCAAGATCTATTACACGAACTAACTGATATATTTGACAACACTGGTATACAGTTAATTAAGTTAATTATTAAGAACAATAATGACAGGTTAAATTGAAAGATACCTTAACTATGCTTGACAATAGTATTAAAAAAGATTTATTGTTTGTGCATAACAAAGCTAAATTTGATAACATTTTGAATGAAATGAAAAGATTTGTGAGTAAAGGGTTGGACAATAAGAATGTAAAATTACAACGTGACACAAAGGATTATACTAACAACATTGCATACTCACACTTTAGAGATTTTAAGCGTTTTTTCAAAATTAACAATTTAGCTAGAGATAGAAATGAAGAGCAAAACACAGCCTCAGTAGCTAACAACGAGGCTATAGAGTATCAGAGAATGCACGATAACACAGATACTAATGGGGAAGTTTTTTTAGAGGAACCAGTGCTTCGAAGATCGGAACGTTTAAGGGAGCGTTATCAGGGACACCACCAGTATCAAAACCAACAATACAGAGGCAGGGGAAGATACAGACAGCAAACACACTATTATTAAAATATATCCAAGCACCTGTTAACATAGAAACCTTAACAAATTTGGTAACTAATAACATTTTTGGTACAGTTAAAGATGATAGTTTGGACAAATCAGTGGAGGTGGATAGCTTGAAAAGCGTTGTAGTTACAACAGATAAAGATGTGGAAAGTTCATCTCAGATGGATGTTGATGCGTTTAATATACTGCCTGATAACAGCACTTCAAAAACAAATGAATTATTTAAACACAGTTATGATTTCAATAGTGAAGATTTTGGCGAAATGGTGTTTAAAAACGTAGAAAGTGAATTTTTTCTAACAGACAATGTAGACCAGGTAGATCAAGTAGGTGAAAATAGGACTAATGAATTAAATGTATCTTTTAACCTCAATTGTGACACCACCACAGGAGGTGGTTTTACTATGTACAATTACACGGACAGACCTTTGGGTGAAAATTATTTATCACTCTTTAGAAAAGGCTTCAAGTTCATTCCCAACTGCCAAGTGGACATAGGAAAAATACTGTTAAATCTTAAGATGTACACTAGAATTTAAAATTTAAATTTTTTTTTTAAAAGAACAAATGAGTCTGAAATTGAAGTGGATACTAGAAACATTACGCTAAAAAGGTCAAGTACTTTTATTCCATCGAGCAATCCCATAGTGCACCTATTTGAGATGTTTTGTGAGGTACAGTTAAGAAAGGCATGGAAGGACAGTAGTATCTATAAAGACAACTTAACAGAAGCAGAAAGATTCTGCTTAAATGAGTTAAGTGCCTCAGACAAACTAAGAATTATGAAACCAGACAAGGGGGGGAGGGGTGGTTATAATGAACAAACTTGATTATAACCACAGGATGACCACTATGCTTAGTGATGAGACAACTTACAAAAGGGTAGCAAGATATGATATAAAGGCATACACAAAAATTGATTGGCAACTTTACGACTTATTACTTGAAGGAATTATTACTAAAAATGAATTTGATTATCTTTCAGTTGAATTTCCTTTTACGCCATCAATTTTTGGAATACCCAAAATACATAAGTGTCTCTAACCCCCCTTTGAGACCAATTGTCGCTGCAAAGCAGTCTAAACTGGAAGCGATAGCTCACTTCGTGGATGTAAACTGTAAGGAAATTGTAAAAAACATTAATTACATTTTAAGGGATTCATGGCATTGTCTTGAGTTACTTAAAAATTATAACAAGGACAATTTAAATGACATTCACTTGGTAACTATAGACATCATCAGTTTATTTTCCGTGATTCCCTTGGAAGAAGGTTTACAACTATTTGAAAACAGTTTAGAAGTTTTTGGAAACTTTCATACAGTAAAACCGTAAGTTAATGGTGGATTTGATGGAATTGGTGCTAAAAAACAACTATTTTCAACATGAGGGTGAACATTACCAGCAATGTTCAGGTGTAGCAATGGGAGCAAGGTGTGCTCCCACATATGCAAACTTGATTTTAGCTATGTGGGAGAAACAGAATGTATTTGAAGGATGTTTTATGTCAAAGCTAGATCTGTATTTAAGGTTTTTAGATGACATACTAATTCTTTGGAAGGGAAGTAGGGAAGAACTTGATAGCTTTATTGAATATTTGGAAGGTAGTACAACATTTTTGAGATTTACACACAATATGAATTACAACAGCTGTGAATTTTTGGATATAAAATTGTATAAAGTTGAAAAAAGAATAGATTCCACCATTCACCGTAAAAAAAACTTTCTCGAACTCTTTTTTGCACTTCGATAGTTGTCACCCTTACTTTCAGAAACGAAATTTAGTGAAAGGTCAAATGGTGAGGCTATCGAGAACAATTAGTGACAACTACGAATTTTGTAGGGAGATAGAAATACTGGTCAACATGTTCTTAGAAAGAGGATATCCAAGAAAATTAGTAGAAAATATAAAAGAGGAAATATTCAAAAAGAGAGAAGACATTTTCAAACCTATATTATTGTATGGTACACTCAATAAAAATGAGCAGGGAAGTTTACTTACTAAAAAAAGAGGAGCTTTTATATTACCCTATAACAGCAATGCTAATTTTTTTATTGATAACATTAAGGAATGTTATGAAAAGATTTTTACTAACCAAACTGATATTTTGCAATACACAGGTAGGGCCCCTTCAATAGTTTTTAGTAAAGGAAAAAATTTAAAAAGTTATTTTGAAGGTGAAATTCTTTTCAAAAATTCAAAGATGACTCCTGAACTCAGCGTTTGTTGTACACTTGGAAAATAGAAAAAGCAGAACAAACCGCTGCTGACACTCGTATAAGGAACGGAACTGGATGCAAACAGTCCACAGTAGAATGCAATAATCCACAAAGTGATAGATGTACTGATTCGCCAACTAGTATCGTAATTTAGACATCACAAAAAGTAATCGCTCACTGAAACTGTTAAGAAGTTTAAAAAATTTTTAATCACCATACAAAACGTTAAGCGCTTTCACTCGTACACCACGAGCTTCCTCAGAACAATTTGAATATCCTGTCATTCATTTTTAAATGCACCAAATTGGCGCCAAATACAAAGATGTCCTTAAAGCGACAGTGCTCATTCACTAATTTTAGATAAATTTAAATAAGATATCTATATAATACAAATACAACTATTATATACAAAAAAATATTGAGTTAAAAATATAAAATATGAAGTTACATAAAACTGTATACAATTGTTTATTGTTTGTATGCATCTAAAACTTCACCATATGTCAAATCAACCTAAAATGTGTGTTAAAAAACCTATTTATCAACATATAAAAATTCAAAGCCTCAAATATGGTTCCTTTAACATATGTCCATCCATATGAACTGTGATTAATGCTACTTGCAATAAGTATTGCAACATATAAGTAGTATAAAAAATATAAATATGAGGCAAAAAGATCACAGCCCTTCGTTAACTTCTTAACATCAATAATGGCTTAACAGTAATGTAATCATTTATTCCAGGCCACGTCATTGCATCAGTGTATATTTGCCACCAATATTCCCTATATGCCAGAGTGTTTTTTGTATTACCCCCTCTGGGATTTAACTTAATTCTTTCTAAGATTGCAAACTTAAAAGAATGTTCAGTGCCTGCTGCACTGATATGTTTATATAAGGCATTTTTCACATCTTTGGTTCTAATGCTGTAAATATGTGAATAAATCCTTTTCCTAAATTGTCTTTCAGTCCTGCCTATGTAATAAGCAGGACAAACATTACACTTGGCTATATAAATAATCAAACTAGTTTTGCAATTGCCTTGTGTAGGTCTAATTATAGTGTTGTTAACATTTTCCAAAGAAAACATCTTGTCTTCACAAATATATTTACATTGTCCGCATGCTCCACATTTATTAGTATGTTTCTCTTTTTGCAGTTACTTGTGTATGGCTATTTTCTAATAAATATTTCAGGTTCTTCCCCATTTTATAAGTGTGGTTTAGATCCCAAAATTTTTTGTGCATCATCATCCATTAAAATAATTTGCCAGTTGTTGGTTAGTATATTTTTTACTTGGCATGAAAACGGACCATATTGTACTATGCATGCTCTCTTAAAAGATGTGTCATTCACTTTAATACTGCTTCCTACTATTCCTAATGTGGTCTCACTACCTACATATTTGAGTCCTAAGAGAGGTATATATTTGTGTCCCCACTCTTTAAGAATATAGATTCCTGTATCATACATCATACGTTCATCGTATCCCCTCTCTCTGAATAACCCTGTTATAAATTCCAACTCTACTTCAGTGTCTTTTCTGTCAGATTCATTCTCAAAGCCCTAATGACTTGCCCTTTGTAGATGTTGCATTTGAGTTTCTTGGGATGGTTGCTATTATAATCCAAATAAGAGTTGGAAAAAGTAGTTTTCCTATTAATCTTAGATTTAAAATGTTCATCTTCTAAGTAAACAAAGGTGTCTAAATATGCTACCCCATATGTACTGCAGATGAGAAAATGTGGATGTTATGTGATCCTATCTCGCCTACATTCTGACTGATGGGTTCGGAGCCGATCCCTCGGCTCCGACTCTGCACGCTTATGCTATAGAGCGAGGCCTCTAATTGGCTGAGCTATCTTTATCCCAGGATGCACCACCACTAATCCCCCAGATCTCGTTTGCCGCTTACAGAGCTTGGACGTGGTCTCAACATTGGCTGGGCTAAGTACTATATATTAGGCTTTTTTCCTGTCAGTATTTGCTGCATTTAAACTCAAAAGCTGTTTTAATGGCTATTCTTTGTGTACGAGTGTAAATTTTCGTGTTTTCCTGTCAGAGAAGGTTCCCGTTTAAGTTAGAGGGGCCTTCCCCTGTGGTTACTACTACTTTAGTGGTTGTGTGTGGGTCAAGTACCCGTTTAAGTTAGAGGGTCTTGACCCTCCTTTTCTCCTTTTCTCTTTCTCACAAATCTTGTGTGTAAAAAAAAAAGTTGTTTAGTTTAAATATTTACACTAGCTAGTGGCATACATATTTTTGTTCTTGTGCGTCAAACCCTTTGTTGTTTAGTGTGGTGATCTGTTTTTTCAGCCTGATTATGTCTAAAGAGCATAAACCCTCCGGGTTTAAAAAGTGCACGAGGTGTGGCTTCAAAATGTCCATAACGGACGACCACTCCTCGTGCGTCTATTGTCTAGGTGCTAAACATCTGCAAGAATCGTGCAGTGTATGCCATGCATTTTCCTCCAGAGTCCTCCAGGAGAGGAAAAACAAATTAATCCTCAAAGGATTAATCAAGCCTTCCTTCGAGGAGGCTTTATCTTCCTCTCCGTCTCCTTCTAAAAAGAGGAAAGCGTCGGCTCCGACCAGTCAGTCAGAACCGACTGCTAAGAAAACTAAGCAGACTTCTCCATCGGCTCCACGGACTTCGGAGCCGAGGTCGGAACGGTCTGCCTCGATGCCTCCAGCCTCGACCCCTCTGGTTTCGGAGCCAAGGTCTGGAGCATCGAGAGGCGGGTCACCCTCATCGGCTCCACTGATATTGGAGCCGATAAGGGTCATCGGCTCAGACTCTTCCCCCTCGGATCCGAAGTCCTTATCAGCACCGAGGGAAATTTCCTTGAAAGTTTCCTCGGAGCCGATAATTGTTGAGTCATTTCGGAGCCGGTCCCCGAGCCCTTCGGAGCCGATGGAGAAATCGGTTCGGGCCCGATCGGTATGCTCGAGATCATCCAAGATGTCTGATTCGGACATCGACAGGGTGCTCCTTCGACTCTTCCAGTCTCCGGTGTTCCAAAAGATGGTTTCGGCTCCAGCCCATTTGGCTTCGGAGCCGATGGTCCACTCCCCTACTGTATTTCCTCCTCCAACAGCTTCGGCACCGTTGGAGCAGGTGCTGGTGGAACCAGTGGAGGTGTTAGGGTCGGGCCCGACCCTTGCTCCGACTCCGGCTCTTGGGTCTGAGTTCAGTGCACGGACTTCTTCCTTCGGCCCTGGGGGGGAGGCTTCGGGATTGATGCTTTCGGTCCCAAGTCTCCCTCTTGGTGCGTCGGTGGCAGGAGTACCGTCCACTGTCGTGGCCACGGAGGGGGGAACCCTCCCAGGATTCTGGTGGTCCCGCCTTCAGGGCTATGAGGAGTGCTTTAGCCAAATCTTCCTTGGCTACCTCCACAGTTTCCCCAGCTCCTTCCCTACATTTGGAGACTGGGTCATTGACAGTCCCACTGTCCGTAGACAGCGGAGCCCCTGGGCCTCAGGTTACCCCCGCTGGGGTTTCTCCCCCTCCTGGAGGTCCTTCTGAAGCCTCTTCGGAAGAACCTCCCAGGAAGAGAACGTGCAAGAGGAAGCACGTTGACTCCCCTGACGAGTCTTTGACATCTGACACTGATCTCGATGATGCAGAGGGGTCCCCCAAGTCGTCCTCGGATGATGTCTCCTTTGCAGACATCCTGGAAGCCCTAAAACAACGAGGCGGCTGGCACTCCAAACCTCCCTCTGCTGATGAGTCGGTGTTCCTGACGGCCTCGGGCTCAGCCCTCCGCCTCCTGGGTGTCTCCGCCCTTGACGAGCTCTTGGATTTGATCTGTCGAAGGGCGTGGGAACACCCAGACTCTGTGGAACCGGTGCCCGCTCGTCCGAACAAATTTCTTTCGGCGCCCCCAGATAGAGAGTTCCTTACGAAAGGTGTGGCTGTAGATGCTATGGTGGTGGCATCTGCTACCCAGCAAGATGTAGCAGAGGCTTCTACGTCCGTCCATCCTCCTAATAAGGAGTCTAGGAGCATGGATCGGTACGGTAAGCGCACCCTTAGTTCAGCGGCCTTTACTCTGAGGTCTTTGAACTACCTGACGCACTTTACGAGATTTCAGAGGGATCTGATTAAGGTGCTATCCGATACCCTCTTAGGTAACCTGCCTGAGGAGCTGGCCCAGACGGTTGGCTCTCAGCTGGCTACAATGTCGTCCATTTCGAACTCGTCCATGAGGCTCATTTCGTATGCGGCAAGGCGAGTAGAGCGGCGGTACAGGCATTGCTCTAGGGGGACAAGCCGGGCCCCACCTGTGTCATTTCGCGGAGGCCTTTAAGTCTTCATTTGCCGACGCCCCCTTTGATGGGTCCTCCCTGTTTGGACCCAAGGTAAAAGACACACTTACCCGCTGTGAACAGGAGGGTAAGACTCTGACTGCCGTAGGGGCACGATTTTCCACTCCCTTTCGGCCTTATCCCAAGGCTAAAAGAGGAGGGAAAATGTGGTTCCGTAGATCTCAGAAGTCTTACCCCTCTCAGCAGGAAGGTTCCCCCTCCAGAGGCAGAGGAGGGGGAAATTCATCCGGAAGACGCTATCCCAGATGCGGCAGAGGCCCTCGCAACACTGGAGACCGCGAGTCCTTTCGTGGCTCTTCAGCTTTTCATAGTCACTGCTCCGGAGCCAGTCGGGGGTCGTTTTTCGAAGCACCTGAAGGCCTGGGAAGGGATCACTCAGGACCGATGGGTGCTTCGGATTATCACCGGAGGTTACTACATCCCATTCTCTCGCCCCCCCCCCCTCAGTCCAAAAAAATCCCGGACCCGCCACCCAGTCAACGGGATACCGCAGCCTCAGAAATTTCAAAGCTGCTGCAAAAAGGAGTCATCCAACCAGTCCCCACAGACCAGATCGGATTAGGGACTTACTCAAGATTCTTTTTGGTGCCAAAAAAGACCGGGGACTTGAGGCCCATTTTGAACCTAAGCAACCTAAACCGTTCAGTCAAGAAGTCCAAGTTCCGAATGGTCACTCTACAAACCATTCTCCCATTGTTGGAGAAGGGTGTTTGGATGTGCTCCATAGATCTCAAGGACGCGTATTATCATATCAGAATACATCAAACGTCCAGGAGACATCTGCGCTTCAGCCTAGGAGGCAGTCATTTTCAGTTCCGTGCGCTGCCCTTTGGTCTCACCACAGCCCCCAGGGTGTTCACCAAATGCTTGGCAGTAGTGACTGCTCACCTGAGAAGTCTAGGATTCCAGGTGTTTCCGTACCTAGATGACTGGCTCCTAACTGCCACCTCCAAGCATCTACTTCTGCGGAGCCTGCAAGCCACTATATCACTGGGCAATGCCCTTGGAATCACCTTCAATTGGCCAAAGTCTGTGTTGTGGCCATCTCAAAGAATAAGATTCATAGGGGTAGAGATAGATTCAAACCAGATGCGGGTCTATCTACCTGCAGACAGAATTCGAGCCATTCAAAATCAAGTTCGAGCCTTACTCCCCAGGTCCAAAGCCCCAGCCAGAATAGTCCTGCAGCTATTGGGAGCCATGTCTGCCACAGTTCTGCTAGTTCCCTTGGCAAGGTTGCACATGAGAATCCTCCAGTGGCTTCTTTCAACTCAGTGGTCCTTTCAGGAACTCCCTCTCAATCATCTCATATGGATCACGGAATCTTGCAAACGGGACCTTCGCTGGTGGCTAGTGTCCTCCAATTTGGATCAGGGACGACCCTTTGTTCTTCCTCCTCCGGCGGCCACTTTGACCACGGACGCCTCCCAGATGGGGTGGGGGGGGCATTCCCTGGGCAGGTCAGTCCAAGGCAAATGGCACCCGGAAGAGACTCCTCTTCATATCAACATCTTAGAAATGAGGGCAGTACTCCTGTCCCTTCAAGCCCTTCACGATTATCTCCCTCAGGGCGTAATTGCTGTTCACTCGGACAACATGTCAGTGGTCTGGTACCTGCACAAACAGGGAGGGACCAGATCCTATCCTCTTTGCAGAGAAGCCATGAGAGTTAAGGAATGGGCAGTCTCGACCAAACGCTTCCTAGTGGCTCCTCACATACCGGGCAAGGCCAATGTCATAGCCGACAGATTGCGCAGAACCATCCTCTCTCCTCACGAATGGTCTCTGAATATGACAGTTGCAAGGCAGATTTTCAGCGAATGGGGAGTTCCGTGTTGCGACCTCTTCGCGACTCCTCTGAATGCGAAGTGCAAAGAATTTTTCTCCCTAACCCCGGCTCCGGGGAAGAGCCCCATGGACGCATTAGTCCATCCTTGGCCCACCGGCCTGCTTTATGCCTTCCCTCCAGTTCCGCTCCTCCCCAGGGTGATTCAAAAGGCATCTCTCTTAGGGAGCAGGATGATCTTAATTGCTCCTTACTGGCCTCGTCAAGTGTGGTTTCCCTATCTTCGGAAACATGCTCTGGAAGGTCCGTGGTTCCTGGATCAGGTCCCAGACCTTCTGATTCATCAGTCGGGACTATTACACCAGTCCCTCCACACCTTAAAATTGACGGCCTGGCTCCTCCTCTTCTGACGATAGTCAGGAGTCAGACACTGGATCCAGATGTTGTGCACATATTATCTTCAGCCCACAAGTCCGCTACAAAGAAACTGTATTCTAGAAAATGGAAAAGGTTTGCTATTTGGGCTCAACTCCGGGGCCTGGACCCCATTTCTACTCCCGTGGCAGAAGTACTAAAATTTCTGACCTCTCTTTTCAATCAAGGCTCTTCAGTTTCTACCATCAAAGTACAATTGGCAGCAATTTCTAATTTTCATGAATACATAGACCCACCTTTAATGAGCAACAGATTGTGTAAGACCTTCCTGAAAGGTGCTGCTCTATTAAGACCTCCAATTTCTCATCCTGCACCTCCATGGGATCTCGATATAGTGTTGCGTGCCTTGACTTCTTTTCCCTTTGAACCGGCAGCTACCTGTGATCTAAAGTTTCTATCATGGAAGACAGCCTTTCTAGTGGCGATTACTTCAGCCAGAAGGGTTTCAGAGCTTCAAGCTTTGTCAGTGAAACCCCCGTACTTGGTTTTTCATACAGACAGAGTATCCCTCAGGCCAAATCCTTCTTTTGTTCCTAAAGTTTGTTCTACTTTATGCTTGCAACAATCGTTAGAGCTTCCAGTTTTTTCCCAAAATACTCTAATAAAGCGGAGTTTATATTCCATACACTAGATGTCCACAGACAGTTACGTTTTTATTTAGATAGGACCAAACAATCAAGGAAAACAGATCAGTTGTATCCTTTGCAGAAAACAAATTGGGCAACGCTGTCACAAAGGTCACTATTGCCAAATGGATCAGGGACTGTATTACTCAAGCTTATATCTGTTCTAACAAAGAGCTTACCACCTCTGTCAAGGCTCATTCTACGAGGGCTATGGCTACTTTGGTAGCATTTCATTCTAAGCTTGCTATTGGTGACATTTGTGCTGCGGCTACATGGTCTTCCCCGCACACCTTCATTTCCCACTACAAATTAGATGTGGCATCAAGAGGACGAGCTTCATTTGGTTCCACAGTGCTCAGGAGTGTTTTCCAATGAGCCACCCGGGATTTAGGTGCTAGGACGCTGTCCCATCAGTCAGAATGTAGGCGAGATAGGATCACATAACATCTTTTAGTTATGTACTCACCATAACTTCAGATGTTTGGGATCCATCTCGCCTACATTCCTAATAACCCACCCTCCTTCCCCCTTCCTTGGAGATCAGAGGATATCAGAAGGTCCGAATCCTGTTGTTTCATCTTGAAACATCTAACAATGTTATATAAACAAGTTGTGATTGTGTGCATGAATGTGGACAAACAAGATCTGGGGGATTAGTGGTGGTGCATCCTGGGATAAAGATATCTCAGCCAATTAGAGGCCTCTCTCTATAGCATAAGCGTGCCGAGTCGGAGCCGAGGGATCGGCTCCGAACCCATCAGTCAGAATGTAGGCGAGATGGATCCCAAACATCTGAAGTTATGGTGAGTACATAACTAAAAGTTTCTGTAGGTGTTGCAGATTTATTAATGATGGGCCTTACGTTACAATTAAGGGGTATAATAGGACCCTGAGATGCCCAGGATACGTAAACTGTAACACAAAATTGGTTGTATATGTAGCTACATGTCTGTCATGTTCTGCATTCTATATAGGAAAAACTAAAAGGAAATTTAGGGAAAGAATAGCAGAACATATTAGGGACATTAAAAACAAAAAAACTACCAACTCTTTGTACACACATAGTATAAAATGTAAAGAATTTAAGAGATTTTTGTTTTTTGCTATCGACAGGGTACCGGAAACAAATTATAACAGTGAGGGAGATGTTAACACACTACTAGAGTCGAAAGAATGTCTATGGCAGTTGAGGTTGAATTCATGTATTCAACCTGGAATTAATGAACATATTTCAATAGTTAGTTATCTCAAAATGAAATCATATGTGATATAGAGATTAGTGTTTAGTAAGACCTCACTACAGGATATTAGTTATCTATTGTAATAGTAAGGGGGATATAAATATATCAAGTGAGTTGCAAGAATGTTCTAGGCAGAGAAGTTTGGACTCCTAAACAAAAACAGGAACACATGATTATACATTAATTGTTAGTTAAAGTTAGAACTATTTATTTATTTATTGTATTAGGTGAATCTAGAATGAAGAAGTTTATTAATACATACATATATTTTTTATATAACCAGTATTTTGTAGATATCTTTTGTATACATATTCAAATTGTTACATATTCAATTACACTCAGTTTTTGTAACTGAATATTTGATTAATTGATTTTCTTTAATGATTTATTGGAAAAGTCACATGATTGGTCTTCAGTTTTTATATAAAGTAGCTGCTCTGATTTTAATGTAACTCTGATGAAACCCATGTAGTAAGTGGGTGAAAGCGCTCAGTCTGTGGATTTAATAAATGTTGTCAGTCTGTTCTAGTACTAGAAAATCCTATGCTGAAAAGTGGAAAAATACTGTTCCTGGAGCCAGACTCAGGGGATGAGCGCAACTGTGCCCAACTTACCGCATATTTTTCAATACTTAACAGAGATGATCCACAAGGGCCTTCAATTAAAGTTCATGCCTCAGCCGTTTCAGCACATTATAATACTGAGCCACCCCTCTTCTCTCACCCCCTGCTGAAACAATTTCTCAGAGGTGCCAAAAATTTAAGACCACCCAAGAGAGCCCCTACTCCAGCCTGGGACCTTAACTTTGTATTGGAAAAGCTTACTCTACCTTGTTTTGAGCCAGCTGCAACTGCAGAGTTGAAATTCCTTTCTTGGAAAACAGCCTTCCTTCTAGCCATCACTTCGGCAAGAAGTGTGTCTGAATTACAGGCCCTTATGGCAGTGGAGCCCTTCATCATCTTCCATGCAGACAGGGTGTCCCTCAGGACCAATCCTTCATTTATGCCCAAGGTGGTGTCTACTGTGGCCCTTAATCAGTCCATTCATTTGCCAACCTTTTTTCCTAATCCACAGAATAAAGGGGAATGAATACTGCACTCTTTGGATGTGCACAAACAACTTAGATTTTATTTGGACCAGGACTAAGCCTCTCAGAAAAGGACCAGGACTAAGCCTCTCAGAAAAACTGAACAGCTGCTAGTTGCCTTTGCTGCAAGGGCAGAGGGGAAGGCCATTTCAAAGCAAACCATATCTAAGTGGAGAGGCCATTGCATTCATTTCTGCTATAAGCACCATGGAAAGCCTACCCCACAGGGGACAAGTTCACATTCCAATAGGGCTACATCTACCTCTACAGCCTTTATCAGAGGTGTCCCTACCAGGGACATCCTAGAAGCTGCTAACTGGAGCTCTGTACATACCGTCACCAAGCATTACCATTTGCCTATTTTTTCTAAATCCAGAGCTAGTTTTGCCACTGCAGTTTAGCAGGGCTTAATAGCTGGTCCTAATGCTCTCTAACTGCCTCCTCCCTTCCTTAGCTTTGGGAATCTACCCAAATGTAATGACTACAACAATGAAACACAAAGAACATAGAGTTGTGTACACTTACCATAAATGTAGATGTTTGAGTGTATTCATTGTTGCAGTCCTGGTTACCCTCCCAGCCCCTTGAATTCTCTTGGCTATACCTTTCTTCTTGTTTAGTGTATTTCAGCTTTCTGGTGTGTTTACTTTTTGTTGGAGGTGTAACCTTATATATAATCACTTCCATTATGAGGGTACCTGACATCTGGGGCAAGAAAAACTGATGTAATAGCATCGGCTGCATGCTTTATACCCCTAATGACCTGACGTCACGGAAGGAAGAGACAGTTTCCGACGCAGGACCCAAGACTTTGATATTTAGGCCAGCTGAGGACTACCTGCAGGCAGATAACCCAAATGTAATGACTGCAACAGTGAATACACTCGAACATCTACATTTATGGTAAGTGTACACAACTGTACTTTCTGGAGACCATTTTAGGTATGGATCTATAATGCCGTACTCCCTGATGTGGTTGTATAGTTTTAGTAAATTGTTTGCTAAGTTTTTGGCAAAGATTTTGTAAAATTCATTTGTGAACTGGTCCTGGTGCCTTACTTGATTTTAGCTTAGTTATTTCAGCTGGAATTTCTTCCTTTGTGAATGGTGCTCTTAACATATCATTTTGTTCATTTATTTTTGGGAAGGTTACATTCCTTAGGAAATCTGTACGATGATCTGATTTTTTTTTTATTTCATTTATTTTATTTTACATTTGTTGACTGGGCTAGTCCATCTGGATATATGTCCATTTTCAGTGGAGGCCCGGGGAGAAAAGCTCCACAAACAACAAAAAATAGGCCGAGGCAAAATTTACAATAGAAATTGGTACATTACAAAGCTTTATAGCATATTACATATCTAGGATTTTATATTCTGTATTCCAAATATCAAAAGAAAAACGCTAGTGTTAAGTGGATAAAGTATTCAAAAGCAAAGTACAAGGATACAATTATAATGTTCAGTCTCACAAGAGTTCTGGTTTTATATGAAAATGGTTAGTCATTCAATTGTATATACATATTTACATGAGTAATAATCCTCAGAATGGTCAAGCACACTATATTATTGGTGAGTAAACTCAAGTTAATGTTCATAAGAGGCTAGGAATCAAGGAAGTCTAGAAAAGGGTATGGTGGTTAGTCTGGGTTATCACAGGGGCATAGCCAGTGTGATTTGAGGTAGGGTTTGAGCTTGCTTTTAAATAGGTTAACGGAGGATAGTGAGGTTAGTTGACTTGGGAGGCTGTTCCAGGTTTTACCTACTGAATTAGAACAGGGTGTCACCAGCTGAATTGTTGGATATAGATATTTGTACTAGTAGTTTGTTAGATGAGCGTAAGGTTTTGAGATTGTTATGGGGGTGACTAGGGATGCAAGTATGGGTGTATTTTGAGGTAGATACAGGATCTTGTGGGCTACTATTGGTTAATTGAAAAGTATTATATTTGGCAATTCTAACCATCCAAGTTGATTCAGGTTGATACAGTGATGAGTTCTATAGGAGGACCCACTGCAAATCTGGCAATATTGTTGTAGGAGGATGACAGTTTGCTCAGATTACTTATGCATATTTTTGTATAGATAGGGGAGGCATAGAGCAGGGTAGAGATAAGGTGGGTGCGAGCAATGGCGACCCTGGCTAGAGGAGTTAGGGTTTGATCCTGTTGAGGGAACCTAGTTTCTTATTCACTGTTTTTATGGTGTTATGTTTGGTGGTTGGCTCAGGAGATATTATAGTTCCATTATTTGAAGTGACAGTAAAGTTAAGTGGGGAGGTTCTGCGGGTGGGGGTGAATATTAGCATTTTAGTTTTTTTTTTTTTGGTTTAAGATAGCACACGTATGTAGGAGCCAATTTTCGACTGTGCTAAAGGTTTTTTGGGTTAGTGACTGAAGTTTTGATTGAGAAGTAGCAGAGCATACGAGTCTGGAGTCATCTGCGTATTGGATACAGTCAGCTTGTGGAATTGCAGAATGGAGGTCATTTGTAAAGATGGAGAAGAGTAAAGGACCCAATTTGGATCCTTGAGGGACACCTAGGGCAACTGGGAGGTGGGAAGATAAGGTATTGTCCCATAGTACAGCCTGTTGCCTATTATCTAGGTATGATTGAAACCACTGTATAGTAAGGGCATCCAATGACAAGTTTTTGAGTGTGTATATGAGGAGGTGGTGGTTAACCATGTCAAATGCTTTAGACAGGTCGATAAAAAGGGCTGAGGATAGAGTGTCATTATTACGATTACTATTAATGCGGTTAGTGAAGGATAAGAGAGCAGAGGTGAAATGGTCTAAAGCCATGTTGACAGGTGGCTAGTAAATTGTTTTCAAGTAGGTAGGTTAACAGTTGTAAATGAATGCATTTCTCCCATTATTTTTGCCAAAGGAGATAGTATGGCTATGGGCCTGTAGTTGGAGAACTCCTTGGAGTTACCACCTTTGTGCAGGGGGATGATGTGAGAGATCTTCCAGATTAAGGGGATAGTTACTTCAGAAATAGTTCTGTTAATGAGTATGGATAATGGGGTAGGCTATGACTTTACCAGCTTTTTGCAGGTATTCTGCAGGTAGTAGATCTGCAGAGAGTGTGGTGGGTTTAAGTTTCTGGATGAGGTTACAGATGAGGGATGTGGGCACTGGCTGAAAATGAAATAGAGGAGGATTATTGGTAGAGGTTGTGGTAGAGCATGAGGTGCTAGGGGAGAGTTGGTTGGCTAGGGATTGGATTGTTTCAGTGAAAAATGTGTTAAATGAGTCTGCTATTTGGATGGGATTGTTGTGAGCAGAACCAGAGGGAGTAGGAGTGAATGAATGCCAGGGGTGTAGGAGGTTATTGATGCCTAACCAGAATTTTTGAGGATTATTTTGGTGGGTTTGTTGAAGCTGGCAGTAATCATTTCTTTTATCGGATAATATGGCTTTTTTGTTTTGTTTCTTAGCTGCCTGCATTGTAAGTGATCTGAGGGGCTTTTTGTTGAATGCCATTTGGCCCATAGTTTATTTCTTTGGAGGATTTTTTGTTTGGTAGTTTTGGTGAGCCATGGTGCTGGTTTAGTTCTGATTCTAACTTTGTGTGATGGGGCATGGCAATCTAGAATGGAAAGGAATTTCGAATTAAAGTATTTAACTGCATCATCTAGTGGGAGGTGTTTCAGGGGTGACCAGTCACAGGCACTTAGCTCAGTTTGAAAGTAAGCAAAGTTAAAATTTTTGTTAGTATGAATAGTTCTGCAGCTGGTTGAGTTTGGGAATTCAGTTTTATATCTGATTAGATATGTAAGCAAGTGGTCACTTATGTCCTCTAGGAGGGTGCCTGCTTTATAGTTTTGTTGGGGAGTATTAGTGAGTACTCAGTCAAGGGTACTTGTTTTGTTGTTAAGTTTATTAGTATGGGTAGGGGGATGTTATAGTTTGGGTAAAACCATATAGGTTGATATGCGTAGAAGGCTGCTCCGATATACAGGAGTTCCAGTTTATGTTAAGGTCTCCAAGTATTATGGTTTCTTGGGGGTAGTTGCTTGAGAGCCAGCTGAGGATAGCCTCTAATATGTTGATGTTATTGCCTGGGGGAAGATGGACACAGATTTATATATATGGCTTTACATTTGTGAAGCTGAATCTTAGATAGAAGAATCTCTGCATTGTTAGAAAGTGGTGGTTTGGGGTCTAGCGAGGTAACTTGTAATCCATTCTTATAAAGTATGGCTACGCCTCCACCTTTCTTAGTATTACGGTCAAGTCTCAGGATATTGTACCAGGTGGTAGAACTACACTGTCTTGTATTGCTGGATTAAGCCACGTTTCAGACAGACAGAGGATGTCAAAAGAATGTACATCTATAAGGGCATGCAGGTGAGCAACTTTATTATTGATGCTATGAATGTTAAGATAAGCTATCAGGAGAGAGGGGGCCTGGTAAGCAGGTGTGTGTTAGTAGGAGTTGGTGTATCAGGCTGTGTATCTGTGCTTGTGGTAGAACCAGGGTTTGGGTGTATATCACCATCTAAAAGGGAGTGGACCTGTACTTTTTGGTTGAGTTGTAAAAGTTTAAAAATTAGGTTCTTGGTTTTTCTAGCTATTGGGTTATAATGAGAGATATGAGTGAGTCTATGAAACTTGGCTGACGAATACTTTGCTGGGCAAGAAGAGTTGTTAAGACTGTAAGGTAGGCTAAGTGTAGGAGTAGAGGTTTGCCTGTTGTGGGTGTGAAGTCCCAAATATGTATGGTGTTCATAGAGAGTAAGTAGATAGGGTATAATTAGTATAGTTAGGAGTACTAATAAAGGTAAGGGTTTGTGGTATGTTTGGGCCATTAGTGGAGGCATAGGAGATGGGATGCTTGTAGATAGAGTGGTAAGGTAATCGATAATGGGAGATGAGTGATAGTACTTTAAGGGGGAGGAATTAGAGGTTGTTGTTAATGTACAGGGGTGTGGCAATTTGTGTATATGTTTAGGGTCACTGGGGTGGGTGGGATTTGGAGGCAGGCTAGGGGAGCGGAGTGAGCCCGCAGGGCGAATGGAGCGGGATGAGCCACAGAGGAGTGCACCCTGGGAGAACAATCAGAGGAGCAGCAAGCTAAAGTAAGTATATGTGGGGAGAGTGAGATGACACAAAGCCTTGATAGTAGATAGAATGTACCGAGAGGATAGGTGGTGAGGAATGTAAAAAGAAAGGGGGGATAGAGTGGGATTGTAAGCTCCTACAGGATATGGGAATTGGAGATCCTGTAAGTTAAGTTTAGAGCCAAGTATGAAGGTCTAAGGAAAAATGTCCTCTAGTGGACAAAAGGCTGAGTAACAGTGATAATGTATATTGCGATTCAGGTTGGATAGGAAAAGAGTTAATGACCAGTGGTGTAAGTAGGAGAAGGGAGACCAGGTATAGGAACAGATAGTATTGGTTGCTGACTGGCTGATTTGGTTTACTTTTGTGGTCCATACAAGTTCCTGTATGCGTCTTCAAAGGTATTTGCTATTTCTTGATTTGTACTAATTTTCCATCCTTCATGGTCTAATTCTGTTATATTTGGTGTTGCTCGTTTGGCTGTGATTTTTCTTGCTAGTAGTTTGGAAGGGGTTTGAGCACTGTCAGCATATCTAGTTAGCATTTTCATCTCAACAAAAGAGTATTGATTTGAATGTAAGAGGTATAATTCTTTTTGCAAGTTTATCATCTGTGTTTCTAGGTCTGAGCTGTATTTGATTTAATTTCCATTTCAACTTCTTTCAATTTGGTTTGCAGTTTATATTCTTCTTCTTCTCTGTATATTTTTTTGTAATGGGATGCTTTCGGAATTAATATTCCCCTCATTCTTGCTTTGCAAGCTGCCCCACCGCACATCATATGGTATGTTCTTATCTAAAGGATTATTGTCCATTTCCAGTATTATATTATTTATTTCTTGGATTACATCCTTCTTTTGCAAGAGGTTTGGATATAAGGACCATGATGGGAATTTGAGTTTGTTTTTGTCGTCGCTAGGTAGGATCAGTGCTATGGTAATTTTAGAATGATCGGAGAGGAATTTGGGTTCTATCTTATAGTCTGTTTTTGAGAACAGAAAGAAATTTATTCTAGACCATGATTTATAACATGGAAAGTAATAGGTATATTTGATAACTGAAGATTTTGCTGTCACTAAAATTGTATGGGTCAGCTAGTTTGTAATCTATTATTAGGTCCTGTAGGGCTAATAAAATTTGGGAGTTGTTTACTTTGTTTTTAGTAGACCTGTCTGTTTCTGGGTTACGAACCATGTTCCAGTCGCCTGCTAATATGTAATAGCAGCTTGGGAATTTCATTAAGATGTTATGTATTTCAGTAATAAAATGTTTTACACTTGGACTATATAGATTTAAGAATAGAGCATGTTTTAGACTGTGGGTATTTATACAGAGTAACACCATCTGCCATTTTGGTCTGCCACGCATTCTGTTATTTTCCAACTGAAAGATTTTTTAATGAGAATTGCTACACCCTTAGAGTTTGTACTGTTGCCTGATGCTATTATTTTAGATAGCCGTTTTTCCTTTCTTTTTCCCAATCTTCAACAAGCATATGGGTCTCTTGTAAAAAGATTGTTTGCCATAGATTGAAAAATTAGGTGCATAAGTTGCTTTCTTTTCTTTTTGTTTTGGGAGTCCCTTTATGTTCCATGAATCGATTATCCACATTTTTCACTGCATTGTAGGTTACAGTTGAAATAACTTTAGCGATTTCCTTTATACTTTCTTGAACGGTTTTAAAAACTGTTTCCATTCGTCTAAGTATAGCTATAGCAACACCTTTTCCCTCTAGATAAACCCTAATGCCTAACCACTTATCTACCCCATCTGGAAGAGAATAAAAAAATCTAACTTTCAGAAACATTTCAATTGGTGTATCATGCATAAGGTAACGTAACACTTTTACGTAGTGGATGATACAAGTTAAACGTAAAATTCTATAATACAAATTGTAATGCACTCAAGATCTGGATATTCCTGCACAACACAGAACCTAAATCCCTGTTCTCAATTTCTAAATAGTGCCTTTTAGGTTTTGAGTAAGAACCATGCCAAACATGTTTACCCTTTTTTAGATAACTACCTCCTTCACAACCCTTCATTTGGAGTGGGAAGAGCAGGCTCTAAATAACTTTGTCAATAGTCTTGGAAAGCCTGACTAATTTTGCTTTCTCCATGAACTTCCGGAAGTCGAGCCAACTGCCACAGAAGTTAAGTCTTCCTGGTAGTCCTCAGTGACATGAAAATGAGCCATTTATACCTGGCCAGAGAATCACTATTGAATTAAAACTTTTTGGACTGAAGTTCCAGATGAAAGGGAGATGCCCAGGGCCTTAGGCCGTGTGCCAGTTTTGTTTTTGATGGTACCCTTAACCACTGAATCACCATATGTAATCTACTTATCTCAGGAGTTTATGGCAGCAACATCACCATCCCCTTCACTCCCTCTCAAATCATCTATCAGAAAGGTATTATTTTGTTGGGGTAAGCAGGTGGAATTTTATGCAGGCAGACCTATGGTGATACCCCAAAGAAAGCAAGCTCTGACCATAGATGCATTGGACCTCACTTTGTGAGCACACTTGCCACACCTCCTAGTGAGTAGAAGCTGGAACTAGACCATGTAAAGCAACTACAGCAGAGTAAAAGAGAGAGAGCATTTTTTTTGCCCATAAAGCTTTTAGATTGGAGCTGACACCAGGGGCAGTAGGGATCTTCACAGACATCACCACAATTTAACAAACAATGGGGGAGAGGGGCACTGCTCATACAATTTCTGCAGGCTGACCCTGATAGTGTGGAAGTTAACAGTGCAGTTGGTTCTTCATTTTCATTCATCGTACGTTCTATCAGTCCAGAATATGATTGCAGACTAATAGGTTATAATGACATTAGCTACAAATGGAAACTAAATCTAGGAGTGCTCAGATCAGCAACACATGAGTGGGGTCTACTCCATGTAGACCTTTTCACCTCAGATAAAACCCACCAGTTGCAAATAATTTGCAGCAGATTGCCAAGCATAGAAGCCTTGGGTGATGGGCATGTTTGCATCCCTATGGTATGGGGCCCAATTCTGTGCCTTTCCACCACTACAGGTGTTGCCTGTATGGTACTGCAGAACATCAGGTCAGATGGAGCCATGGTCATATTGGTGACTCTATTCTGGCTTACACAACTGTAGATGTCCTGACTGAAATCACTGTTAACAGTATTCCTGACATACAAGTTGTCACTGCTGACATCCTGCCGGGGTGCCAAAGCTTTACCTTCCTTGGATCATACTTCCCAACCATGACCTCAGCTTAGTATGCATTAGGATCTATAGACGTGCGTATGAGTATGGATCCTTAGACTGTCTCATCTCCAGCCCTAATGCAGGTCATCCATCCAGCGGACTGTTTACCGTTTGGTCATTGGTACCTTTGCTTTGATCATTTATCCATATAAGTGCCCTGTTGGGGAATCGTCCTTTTTACTTGCACTGTTTTGTTGAAAGTTGTTAGATGTCAGCTAGGTGGGGTAAGTGCAAGTCTGGTAGGCAGATTCTGCACAAGGACTTGCATACCAAGTGCATTTTTGCCTAGGCCTGATACACTATCACACATCTTGATCCCTGTCAGTCATTCCACTCCCAAAACCCTTAGATCGAGGTTTTCCACTCTCAACACCTTTCTAGAGACTGTGTCTTTAGTGCTTGTCTCAGTCCAAGATAGCAGACTATGCATTTTTGGACATCCCTCTGCTGATCAAGGAAAACCTAAAGAATCAGCGAATGGATCAGCAGTCCATTGTTTCAGACTGTGATGTACCCACTGAGGTTACAGAATTATAAGAATAAGTTGTAGGAAGGGTCTAATAAAAAGGAGGGAACCTTTCAATAATACAGATAGTCCACTATTTCAGAAGTTATTAGAACATTCCTCCCCATTTTCCTTCCTTCCCTGCCACTCCTTCAAAGTTGTCCCAGAGCCTGCCTCCCCATCTTCTCCATTGACATCAGATGTTCTCAGACAAATTAGTTCTAAAAGTTGTGTAGGAGGGTTACAGATGGTAGTGGGAAGGCCTACCTCCTTTTCAGGGAATTTCCCCTCATCCTCTAAGTCAGACTTCTTGCTTTCTTTGGAGGTCATAGAGCCAATGCCTCCAGATATGTAGACATTTTTTTTATTAGAAATTCTACTTTCAAGGAAAGAGCCCTCTTGGAGACCAGTACTTGACCTGTCCTTTTTTGTGAAGGTACCAAAAGTCAAAAGGTTAACTTGTAAAGTCTATTACCTTTCATTCATCATTTGAATTTTCTGGAAATGCTAGAGCTAAAAATTGCTGATCATTTTCCTATTGTCACAAAGTTTTGTGGTTTTCTTTGACTGTGTTGCATTATCAATTCTTTGTATTATCCTTTGGGTTACCCACTACTCCAGTGGTGTTTACAAAATGTCTAGATTCTGTGATAGTACATTGCAGACTACATTGCAGACTACATGACACGTGGCGCACACACAGATACACACACATTTCATTATTTAGACAGCCTTCCTTGCAGAGTCTTTATTCAAGTGTCAATAGTCCCTTGAAATGGCAAGAACTCTTCTTTTAGACCTAGGGTTCCAGATAAGTACTATAAATATTCTTGCATCCCTCTTCATAGGATTATGTTTCCAGGATGCATTCTGTGCTGGTCCATGTGAAGGCATTTTTAACTCAAGAAATAGTGGAGTTGTCTGTTTTAATAATACCAAAATTCAATTGATTTGCAGTTTACTAGAAATTATCTTGGAAAATAACATTGTTACGTTCCCAGAACAGTTTTATTTACAGAAGGTTGGCGTAGCCATGGGGATTATCTGTGCCAACAGCTACGCCAACCTTGCCTTGGTTTGCTGGGAAGAAGTTAACATTCTATCTGACAAGAATCCTTTCTTAGGACAAGTACTATGGTATGTACGTTTTGTAGACTGTCTTCATGTTATGGAAAGGTAATGGTTCGGACTTTACCTCATTTTTGCAATACCTACACACCACCACTGATTTTTTGAGATTTCCTCACCAGATCTCTGCCACTGACATCAACTTTCTTGATGTACACATTACTAGGTCTAGTTTAAATCGGTTAAATAGTACTATTTATTTTAAACCGGCCAGAAAGAATACACTTTTACATAAATCCAGCATGCACCCTAGACATATACCTAAGAATGTACTTAAAGGCCAAGTCTTTAGGACCTTAAGACTACATGATAAAGATGAGGATGCAGAGATTGCACTTAACAGTTTAAAATCTGATTTTCTGGAAAAGGGTTACCATGATACTGACATTGATAAGACTATTTCCAATGCTTGGCAAATGAGACATACCAGATGTAGACCATACTTTCAATCTACTAGGAATGATTCTGCTGATAACAATGTTGTTCCGACTAGTAATGATTTTAGAGTTGTGTTCCAATTTGCTAGTAACATTAACCAATACACTGATGTTATTAGGAGACATTGGCATCTGTTATAACAGGTCCCTAACCTTAATGCCACAATTGCCAATACTCCACGCTTTAGCGTTAGGAACAATAGGTCACTTAAACAATATCTTTGCAACAGTGAACCACGCAACACTACATGCATTTCCACCCATCACGGCACTTTTCCATGTAGATCATGCCCGTATATCTACAGTAAAAACATATATATTCATCCAACTAGACATTTTAAACTACATTCCAACACTTATTCAGATTGCAAGACTACTGACGTCATTTACTTTTGTTTTTGCCAGCAATGTCCTGCCTTCTACTTTGGCAAAACTAATAGGCTTTTTAAAGACAGAATTTTAGAACATATCCTTGACATTAGGAATAATAAGCAAACAAATGCACTTGCTAATCATGTTATGTGTACAGACTCTTCTCATTCCTTCAAATTCTTTGTCTTGCAACACATATATAGAAATCTGAGAGGTGGAGATATAGAAAATGTTACAGAGAGCCATGAACAGAAATGCATACTGAAACTTGATGCAGAAAGATACCCAGGCCTCAATGGTACCACCTCTTTGATTCCATTCTTGAAAGCTAGATCCTTAAACATTGACAGTTTTTATTGTTCATTTTTATTTTTATTGTTACCTTTATTATATTACATTTTATGCATATGCAAATGTATTTTATGCAGTATTTATTCAGCCTTTTATATCTTATTCATACCATTGAAACACAAACCAGATGGCAGGAGGACCGCAACCACAAAAGATTTATTGAATTAACGTCAAAAATATATCACAACGTTTTCGTCAGTTGAAATGTCCGACTTCTTCAGATAAAAAATCTTTTTACACCAACAATCAATTTAAACTTTGCTTATCCAATCATATACCATCAATTAATTTAATTTAATTAACTTTTAAAGACTAATACTAGTAATACACCATAAGTTTTTACTAAACAGGTAAAATCAATGCTTTGCATAAAATACCAGTCAATGCATGTCAAAAAATATATCCATCCTTAAAAAACATGATATAAAGTTAAAAAGTATTTAAAAATATAATTATAATAATATATTTATTCTATAATTTAGCAGCTTTTAATTTCAATAAAGGTAAAATAGATATATATTCGTTCATACCGGGCTGTCTGTTGGCTTCCAGCAACACCTGCCAATAAGTTTCCCGATATTCTAACCGGGTCTCCCACGGACCCCCTCTATGGTCCCTCCTTTGTGTCTCCAGTACGAAAAAGATAAATGTAGCTTGTGGGCATGTCAAAGTATGACTGAATAAGGCATTACTATTGTTCTGCTTTTGTATTTCATACATATGTTCATAAATCCTCCTTTTTAAATGCCTTTCCGTCTTTCCCACATAAAAACCATGACAAATCTGGCACATACTTAAATAGATTAGTCTTTGACTATTACAGTTGGAATAATTAGATGCATTAATCCATCTGTTTCTCGCTGGAATATGTATTTTATCAGTATGTGCTATAAACTTACATTGCCCACAAGCTCCACATTTGTATGTGCCCTTCCGTTGGTTAAAAGAAGCTTGGGTCACCAACTCATGTTCTAAAATATTTTTAATGTTTCTCCCTTTACGGAAGACAGTTTTCATATTTTTTCCCTTCAAATTTGTAAGATCAGTAATATCACTGAAATAAGCCCATTCTTCTTCCACAATTTTTCTAATAGTGCCTGAATTGGCACTATAATCCATGACAAATACCATATTGTAACCCCCATTTATTTCCTGGACATTACTAAGAGAGATAGCAGTAGTGGACAGGTTGCCTGTCCCTAATACAGGCCAATATTTGGTAGCCCTCCCTGCTTTCACTTCCTCACATACTTTGTCAACAAGTTCTAAAGGATAGTCTCTCTCCTGAAATAACTTAGTAAGTACCAAACATTCATGTACAAAATCAGAGTCATTGGACGTCATCCTTGAAGCTCGGACAAATTGTCCCTTAACAATCCCCCTCTTTTGGAAGTTAGGATGTGAGCTTGTGTATCTAAGGTAACTATTGGAAAAAGTAGGTTTTCTAAAGATGGTTGATTGAAAGCCCCCCCCCCCCCTTGGACTTTCAAAGTGGCATCCAAGTAATTTACCTGGTTTTTAGAAATTTGATGTGTAAATTTCAAAAATGCCGTACTGGAACTTATGTAACTAATAAATTCTTCAAGAATGTTCATTGGCCCTATCCAAAAAATACAAATATCATCCAGGAATCTAGAATAGAAAGCCCAGTGCTGGCTGTATACACTGTTGAGAACGTATACATTTTCCCAAACTGATAACACCATGTCAGCATAAGTGGGGGCACAATTGGCCCCCATAGCCACCCCAGAAATCTGTTGAAAATATTCACCTGAGAAAAACAAAAAGTTGTTGTTAAGAACTATTTCCATTAATTCCAGGATCAAAAAGATCTCATTCTCAGAAGCCCCTGTATTTTTCCTTAAGCGCTATCTCTAACCAGGATAAACCTTGGTCATGTGGAATCATGGAGAAGAGATCTACAATATCAATGGTAAGAAAAACCAAATCCGGGGAATATAAATCTGATGTAATCTTACCCAGAAATTCCCACGAGTCCTTCAATAGGTGGTTTTCCTTGCCCCAAAAGTTTTTTAGTTTCATGTCTACAAATTTAGATAAAGGGGATATTTTAGAACCCTGTGCAGCAACTACAGGTCTAAGGGGAGGATTTTGAGTATCTTTATGCACCTTAGGTATCCCAAATATAGAGGGAACCCTAGGGGTTGTATTCTCAAGATAAGAATACGTCCCAAAATCAATGATACCCTGATCAAACATTCTTAAGTGCCAAATCTATCTTTTTGTAAGAGACATGAATCTCATTCATAGAAACTGGCCTATATCTAAGTCCGTTGTATAAGATATCATTCATTTTCCCCTCATACACTATTTTGTCCATAAGTACTATCCCCCCGCCTTTATCGGGTTCCATGACCCTTAAGTTCAGATTGTGACTGAGTTCACTAAGTAGTTCAGTTTCAGGCGTTTGTAAATTGGGACTATGTGCATAACATTTTTGAACCTGTCTAATTTTCCTTTCCATCCTTGTTTCCAAGTTTTTTAACTGGGGGTGTATGGGGGGGTTGTATACACTAGGCCTGTGTAAAACAGTGTGATTAGGTTCAAAATCCTGGTTTCCCCAACAAATTTTCTAAATTTAATTTTCGAATAAAAATTTTTAAATCTAAAATAGTTTTAGTAATGTCACAACTTTTTTGAGGAATAAATTTGAAACCTTTGGTAAATAAATCAAAATCGGTATCTGTAACCTGTAAATCACTGTAATTGTAAATACAAAAACCATCTGAGTGAGAAAACACATATTGATTCCTGGAAGTTTCAGAAATATAAGGGATCTCACAGGTTACCATCTCTGGTTGTTGTTCCTGTTGTACCCCCCCCCCGATATGGGTAAGGACCCTGTAAAAAAGAATTAGGCCCTGGATTGTTCCGTTGATTTCGTATTCTCTCTGAACGCCTAGGTAAATTTTCATTGTCAACAAAATGTTCAGTGCTTGTTTCAGCTCCTGTTTCATCATAGTTCCTAACCTCAGAGGGAATTTCCTGATAAAATATTGACACCCCCCCCCCCGATTGTATTTAACCCGTATGGCAGGTGGTGCTGGATACTGTTGCCCTTTCTCATATTCCTGAATATCACACTGTAATTTCTTGTGTTTTCTATAAGAAATTTCCTCACATTTTTTATCAATGTATAATCTAATGTCATAATATTTTTTCTTTTCTAGTTCGACATTAAACATTAAATCCTTTACAATAAAATCATTGTGGTGTTCAGTCTCTTCATGAAGCCTATTAATGTCTTTTTTGTTGTTTTTAACTATTGCCTGGACTATTTCCAGCCCACAGTTATCAAAGGCTTTGATAAGATCCTGATGAAATTCACTGCCAGGAATAACATTGTTAGGATACTTATGTATCCGTAACCCCTTAGGTACTAGGCGCTTCTTGAGACATTCGTTAAGATGCATGTTATCAAGATGCAAACTTTTGTTCCTGTATAGGGCTGTCCTTAGTAGTTCAATAGTCTCGATGTAAGTATGGTGATTGGTGATTTCCTTGGACAATCACCATACTTACAACGAGACTATTGAACTACTAAGGACAGCCCTATACAGGTACAAAAGTTTGCTTCAGGAGAGAGACTATCCTTTTGAACTTATTGACAAAGTATGTGATGAAGGGAAAGCAGGGAGGGCTACCAAATATCGGGCTGTATTAGGGACAGGCAGCCTGTCCAATACTGCTGTCACTCTTAGTAATGTCCAGGAATTAAATGGGGGTTATAATATGATATTTGTCATGGATTATAGTGCCAATTCAGGCACTATTAGAAAAATTGTGAAAGAAGAATGGGCTTGTTTCAGCGATATTACTGATCTTACAAAGTTGAAGGGGAAAAATATGAAAACTGTCTTCCGTAAAGGGAGAAACATTAAAAATATTTTAGAACATGAGTTGGTGACCCAAGCCTCTTTTAACCAACGGAAGGGTACATACAAATGTGGAGCTTGTGGGCAATGCAAGTTTATAGCACATACTGATAAAATACATATTCCAGCGAGAAACAGATGGATTAATGCATCTAATTATTCCAACTGTAATAGTCAAAGACTAATCTATTTAAGTATGTGCCAGATTTGTCATGGTTTTTATGTGGGAAAGACGGAAAGGCATTTAAAAAGGAGGATTTATGAACATATGTATGAAATACAAAAGCAGAACAATAGTAATGCCTTATTCCGTCATACTTTGACATGCCCACAAGCTACATTTATCTTTTTCATACTGGAGACACAAAGGAGGGACCATAGAGGGGGTCCGTGGGAGACCCGGTTAGAATATCGGGAAACTTATTGGCAGGTGTTGCTGGAAGCCAACAGACAGCCCGGTATGAACGAATATATATCTTGAAATTAAAAGCTGCTAAATTATAGAATAAATATATTATTATAATTATATTTTTAAATACTTTTTAACTTTATATCATGTTTTTTAAGGATGGATATATTTTTTGACATGCATTGACTGGTATTTTATGCAAAGCATTGATTTTACCTGTTTATTAAAAACTTATGGTGTATTACTAGTATTCGTCTTTAAAAGTTAATTAAATTAAATTAATTGATGGTATATGATTGGATAAGCAAAGTTTAAATTGATTGTTGGTGTAAAAAGATTTTTTATCTGAAGAAGTCGGACATTTCAACTGACGAAAACGTTGTGATATATTTTTGATGTTAATTCAATAAATCTTTTGTGGTTGCGGTCCTCCTGCCATCTGGTTTGTGTTTTGATGGTTTCTTTTTACCAGTAGAGTCTCCGGTGCTTTATTCATACCATTACTATGCTCATGTTGTAACTGTCTCTTTAAATAACTTTTGGTGTATGACATCATTAATTGATGAGATAATTGTTTTTTTTTACCTATTTAAGCAGTGCTATTCACTTGATCTTTGTCTGATGAAGCAACTATTGTTGCGAAAGCACTCACCTCTGTCTTTTACTTTTTGTTTTCATTAAACGTTATTGTGTGTTACCTTGGTGCATTGTGTTTATATTTTTACTTATATTTTTGCACGTTGGTTTTACCCGCAGCCGTTTCTTTTTTGTCTGAACTCCTTCCAGAATTTCTCAATTCAGATTTCCACCAGGGGTTATCTCAAGATTTTAGAGTTCATGCTTTCTATCATTCTCATAATTCCTCTTGCCAGATTACACTTGAGAAAATTTCAGTTAAACTGTTTAGATCAAACATTCCCATCCTGATTTCTAGATAGCAGTGTATTAGGTTTTGTGAAGAGAACTTCTTAAGAAGTGGAAAGGCCAGATTTCCCAAAACCGGGTCTCCCTTTTTCTCTCTCACATCCCCTGCTCAGTTTATAGCAACAAATGCTTTGGATTTTGCAAGGGGAGCCATATCAATGCAAGTAAAAGTTCAGGGTCTTTGAAGCAAACAATACAGGCCAAAGCACATAAATGCCAAGAAGATAGCTGTGATCCATGCTATAGAATCTCTTCACCATTTCAGGCCCCTAGGCCTTACAGGTGATTGCACACAACACTACACTGATGTGATACATAAGCAATTTGGGGGATGTACCAGTTGTTATGCTCAATGCTGGCTGGCTGTGGTAGTTAGGAGATCTCTCTGAAGTATTATTTAACCCTCCAAGCTTCCTGTATTTTGTTTCTTCTCTTTAATTTGAAATTGAGGCTGATTTTTTTGCCCTTATTCAATGGGGCAGTGATAAAGCATTGCTGCTGAACTCCTCTAAAACAAAGAGAACGCATTTTTGAACTAGGCAGAACTCACTTCTCTCTCCAGGCGTGTAAAAATCCTTGGTCATCTTAATAACACTATTGAAAATGTCACTTCATTCAAATACCTAGAGGTTTGGTTGAACCCATTCCTAAACTTCTAACTCTAACTGGACTACGCAGACAGACACGCAGACACACAGGCAGGTAGACACACAGACACAGACACACACACACAATTCTGTCCTATTCTAAACTTACTGTATCTCCTCTTTTCTATCTAGATCCTGTAGAAATGCCATAGGTAAAGGTATCTTACTGTCTCCGCTGGAACATTTTCTCCTGCTTAATTGCCACAGCTTCTAAAAGAAATATGTCCAGTATTCAGTCCATTTCAAATGCCATTTGCAAATTCATCACTCTCCCCCCCCCCCAAGAAAAGCACACCTGTGTGAAAGCCAACTGTCTACCTGTGAATCAACGTGCTGACTTTCGACTTGCCACCCAATTATTTAAACTTGTCAAGAATGGCATCTTCCCTCCACTGCTTCCACACTATTCAGAGATGCACCAGCATACAATCTTAGCCATCTTAACCACTCATGTCCTCTCCTCCAAACCCCCCAGATTAGGCTTGGCACCACAGAACATGCTTTCTCAGTCCTTGGTCCCAAACTGTGGGAATCTCTGCCTTCTTTTCTTGACTATCGTTCCTCTTAACCCCTTTTTCTCTTCAGAAATAAAAAAACATGTTTCAAGAGACTAGAATACATGAAACTGCGGTCTCTCTGGTCATGCAATTTAATGTCTTCATTCCTGTCTTCTGTCTGTGTACCTTGCTGTGACTCTGATTGTGATTCTTTCAGCATGCTAGTTCTACCCACCCCATCTGTGCAAATGGTGATGACTGTGACCTATCCACCGTATGTCCCATATGAGTAAGGTAATGCCTCATATGCAGCGTTTCCATCAGTGCACTGTGATGCCAAGCCGCCTCCACGTATTAGAGCATACATAAGTTTTATTCTGTGTTGTCCATAGCTGTGAACTAGATACCACCTCTATGCCAGTGCCACAGTGCATGCACCTGCCTCTGCCTTGCATGGAGTACCACTGCAGCCTGTTCCTCCTACTCTTCACCTGACCTTCTCCACTGCTGCCACAGGTGTGTCAGGCAGTACTGCACTGTGACCAGGTTGTATGCCCTTGTTTATTACTATATTGTATAACATGATGCAAACCACATATATTGTACTGTATGTTTAAGGAACTTACTTCAGTGCACCCCAGATATTCAAATAGTGGAAATGATTGAGTCCAAACATACATTCCACAGTATTTCATGTCTAGGGTAGTGTGGTGTTGTATGCCAGCTCCTGCATGGTCTGGGGACCAGATTGGGATCAGCCACTTTATCAAGACACATTTTGTATCACCTGCACAGCAGTGTGCACTTTTGAGTGCCCTGCACCATATGTCCATGGGAACAGCATATCTACGACTCTGTGGCTAGTAGCATGGTGTGCATTTGTCAATTAGATGTCCCTGTGGAAAGTCAAGCTTAATAAAATACTGGTAGCGGTAGCACTTTGCTAGATGTGGGATTCATGGGAATTGCCTGGATGGCACATAACCAACTTGTATGTAATACCGTATGTATTGCACACCACCTGACAGTTGGAGTGGAAGTCCTTCTGGATGATGTACCTGACACCATGCACAGCATTTGGGGCCGTGATGACAATGTAGGTGCAATCAGTAGCCCCTAGGACTTTAGGGAAATGGACTGTGCCATAAAATGTTTGCAAACTGGTGATGTTCTTCATCTCACATTGCTGCAGTCATAACCTGTGGGCAGTCCGCTGTCCTCGGTCGGCCCGAATACCAAAGTGTTAGGCTGGCGTCGGTCACGGTCGCTCAGATCTGGCGTCAGTACGCCGTTGTACTAAAGCGCATGACCGACGCCGTATCCTCAGTCTTTCTTGCCGCATGGTCCGAAGCAGAAGCAGCGTTTGCAAGTGCCGTTCGGCGTCCTGAAATTTTTGTATTCTGAGTTTCAGACCGAAGACCAAGTTGGGCTAAGTACCCCGTTGGGGAATATTTTTGTCTTTTCTTGCCTCAGTTAAATCCGGATGTCAGAAAAAGTAAATAATTGTATTTCTTGTGGGAAACAGATACCTCATAGGGATTACCACTCTCTCTGTATTCCTTGCTTGGGGCCTGAGCACGACTTAGTCGGGTGTCGCTTTTGTGCTAAATTTAATAAGCGCACCATTAAACGCAGGTTAGATTGTGCTAGACTTGTCTTCGGTAAGCGGTGTAATTACAATATGCCGTCGGATCCTCCGACACCCGCTACCGCTAAGAAGCGTAAAGAAAAAACGTTAAAGTCCAAGCAGGATGAGTCGTCCGTTACGGGTGCCGGTTCTTTGGAGACTACGGTGGAATCTGTGGATCCAGCCGAGGTTTCAGCTGAATCTCAGGGGGAGCCTTTAATCTTGCAGGATGTGGCCTCTCAGGAATCGGGTCAGGCTGAGGGGGCCTCTCAGGTCTCTGTAGTCCCTTCTTTGCATAAGGTGGTTAGGCCTTCTACTTCTGTCTCTAAAGCACCTTCCAAGGTCAGGCCTGGTTTGTCTTCCACTGGTGTCAGCCCTAGTCCTGTACCTAAAAAGCATATGCTGAAGATGGCAGAGGATTTGATTACTTTAATCAGGGATTCTATGCCCCCCCCCCGGATAAGAGGCCTAGGGTGGAGCCAGAGGTGGAAGGTTTGGAGCATTCCTCTGATTACTCTGAGTCTTCGGCTGAGGACATTCAGGATTTTCCTCCTTATTCTGATTCTGATGCAGAGGATTCATGTCCTTCTGCTTCCCCTCCAGAGGATTTTTCTTTTTCTGAAACCCTGCATTCCATGAGGGAGCATTTTAAGTGGGAAGGTCAGGATTTCTCAGATTCTCGAAAGAGGCTTAGGGAATTTTTATTTTTACCACAGCATAGGCCCTTGGCTATTCCCCCTGTTTTGGATGTTGTACAGGATGTTTTCTCTGAAGCTTCCCTTAATCCTGATTCTTTACCTCCTGCCCCTGTTAAACCAGACAGGTATTACAGAGTGCCAGAGGCCCATAAATATTTGTATAAGAGCCCAAGAGCTGACCCGGAGACCATTAGCCAGGGACCTAAGGGTGTCAGGGCTTCTATTGTAAAGAATCCAGTTCCTCTGAATAAAGATTCTAGAGCTTTGGATAGGTGGGGTAAAAAGGTGTATACCTCTTCCACTCTGGCGATGAGGGCTTTGAATTGCCAGTTTCATATGCTGAAGTACCAGAATTTTCTCTTAAGTCAGTTAAAATCTAAGGTAGATGCTTTGGCAGAGGGTATTGAGTGTAAAGAATTGCAAGAATTAGTTAATGCCTCTGATCAGGTGGGTAAGCATTCTTTGCAGTGTGGTTTTGATGCTCTTCAGGCTTCCTCCAGGGTGGCTGCCACTGGATCAGTTATTCGTAGGCACGCCTGGCTTAAGGATCAGAATTTGTCAGAGCATGTTAAAGCTCGAATTTTGGATGCTCCCCTTCAATCTGAAGTTCTGTTTGGTTCTCCTGTGGAGTCAGTTTTGAAGAAATTGGAAGACAAAGCTAAGTCCATGCAGACAGTTAAGGAATTTTTACAGGTGCAGCCCCCTAAGTTTAGCAGAAATTGGCCTGCTGAGGGATGGGCTTATCCTTCTTCTGATTTACAGTCTAGGGGCAGAGCTCATGCTCAGGGTTCTTTCAGACCGAGGACGTGGAGTTCCCCTGCACAATCTTCAGGTGAGGGCAGGGGTCAGCCTTTTCGTAAACATACCCAATGACCTGTATCTTCAGCTGCCAGATCCCTCCTGTCTGGCAGCTCCTCTGGGAGGAAAGTTGGCACTTTTCAGGCAAAATTGGCTTTTAGTCACCCAGGACCAATGGGTGTTGGACATTATAGATCGAGGCTACAAGTTTTATTTTCACACCTTGCCTCCTTTCAAAGGCATGCCAGACGTTCCTCCTCAGCAAAAGGTGGAGGCTTACAAACAGATTTCTTTACTTCTAAAAATGGGGGCTATCCAGGAGGTCCCTCCATCAGAAGTGGGCCTAGGATTTTACTCTCGCCTATTTCTTGTACCAAAGAAAGGAAACACTTGGAGGCCAATTCTGGATTTGTCTATTCTCAACACATACCTGGACATTCCAAAATTCAAGATGTTAACTTTGCAACAACTTCTGCCTCTGCTAGGCAAAGATCACTGGATGGTAACTCTGGATCTCAAAGAGGCTTATCTTCACATTCCTATCAGGCCCAGCTGCAGGAGGTTCCTGCGTTTTCGGGCTGGGACTTTACATTATCAGTTCTCTGCATTGCCCTTTGGCTTATCTACTGCGCCCAGGGTGTTCACAAAGGTCCCGGCTCCAGTGATAGCCTTCTTAAGGTTAAGGGGAATACAAATTTATCCTTATTTGGACGATTGCCTGATTCTTGCTCAAGACCGTCAAGTTACTTCACCATCTACAGTATGTTATGGCAGTGTTAAGGTGCCTAGGGTATTCTGTGAACGAAACAAAGTCCAGTCTAGTACCCTCTCAGGACATGTGCTTTCTGGGTGTGAGACTGAATACAGCCTCTCAGATGGCGTTTTTGACCCCGGACAAACAAAGAAATCTTACCCTTTACTTCCAACAATTGTCTCTACGGTCCAGGCTGACTGCAAGGACAGTCCTTCAAGCCTTGGGGTTCATGGCATCTTGTATTCTGGTACTTCCCAATGCCAAACTGCATATGAGGAAGCTACAATGGTATCTCAAAAGCGTATGGACTCAACACTGCCACGATCTGGACACTGTCATTCAGATAATACCTTGCATTCAAAGGGAATTTTTGTGGTGGGCTCAGGATTGTCACCTAAACAAGGGACTCTCTGTGACCCGACCAGAGGCGAGTCAGATCTTAACGACAGATGCCTCAGACATGGCTTGGGGAGCACACTTCAATGGAAAATGGGTTCAAGACACGTGGCCTGCCAGACTTCAACATTTGCATATCAACATGAAGGAGATGTTAGCAGTCCAATTTGCATTGATGGCTTTCAAGGATCTACTTCAACCGGGACAAGTGTTGATTCAAACAGACAACACAACAGTCATGTGGTACATCAACAAGCAAGGGGGAACCCATTCGTACCCTCTTTGCAGACAAGCTATGATTTTGTGGGAGACTGCTCTCAGTTTGCACCTCACTCTTCAGGCAAGGTTTCTGCCAGGAGCACAGAACTCCTTAGCAGATGTTTTGAGCAGGCAGATGGTGGATCCCCACGAGTGGAAATTGGATCCTCATGTATTTCAACAGTTGACAGTGACTTGGGGGACTCCAGACATAGATCTGTTCGCTTCTCCACTAAATTTCCAATTGCCAAAGTTTTGCACAAAGATGTTTCATCCAAAAGCTTGGAAAGTGGGATGCTCTATCATTCAGTTGGAACAACCTTCACGTCTATGCCTTTCCTCCTCTGCCTCTCCTTCCCAAGGTGCTCTTGAAGGTCAGACAGGACAAGCCCTGCATGATTCTAATAGCTCCAGATTGGCCACGTCAGCACTGGTACCCTCTACTGAGGAGTTTAGTACGGGAGCCTCCTTGGCCTTGGCCACCAATTCCACACCTTTTGTCCCAGGCAAGCAATCATTTCCTCAATGTCAGGATACAGTCCCTGCATCTGATAGCCTGGCATATTCTGTTCTAGACCCTGGGGGGTCGCAGCTTCCTCAACAAGTTTTGAATGTCATTTTGGAAGCCAGACGGCCTAGTACAAGGAAAGTTTATGCTGATAAATGGAGGAGATTTTTTCTTTGGAGCAAAGCAAAGAGCTTTGATGCTTCAGTGCCTAATTTGAGTGTTTCACTTCAGTATCTTACAGAATTATTAGACAAGGGTTTGTCTTTCTCCACTGTAAAAGTTCATGCTGCGGCCATTTCTGCTCACTATGACTGTGACCCACCATTATTCTCTCATCCTTTGTTTAAGCAATTTCTTAGAGGGGCAAAGAACATAAGACCCCCACGTAGAGCTCCTACTCCTTCCTGGGATCTCAATTTTGTGTTGGAAAAACTCACTTTACCTCCTTTTGAACCTGCAGCTACATCTGAGTTGAAGTTTTTGTCTTGGAAGACTGCTTTTTTGTTGGCCATTACGTCTGCTAGAAGGGTATCTGAATTACAGGCTCTAATGGCAGTTGAACCCTTCCTGATATTTCATAAGGATAGGGTATCCCCATGCACTAACCCTACTTTTATGCCTAAAGTTGTTTCAAATGTGGCCTTAAACCAATCTATTCATTTGCCTACATTTTATGCTGATCCCCAAAATAAAGGGAAAAAAATTTTGCACTCTTTGGATATTCACAGGCAGTTGCGTTATTATTTGAGCAGAACTAAAGGGTTCAGGCAGTCTCAACAGTTATTCATTTCTTTTGCCTTCGGTTCACAAGGAAAACCTGTTTCAAAACAAACTATTTCTAAGTGGATTGGCCATTGTATTGCTTTTTGTTATTCTCATCATGGTAAGGAGGTTCCGGCTGGAATCAGACCTCATTCCACTAGAGCGACTGCCACTTCTACTGCTTATTAAGGGAGTAGCTACTAAGGATATTTTGGAGGCAGCTACTTGGAGTTCAGTGCACACTTTTTCTAAACATTACCATCTCCCTCTTTATTCCAAATCTAGGGCTGGGTTTGCCACTGCAGTTTTACAGGGCATGTTAGCAGCTCCTAATGCTATATGATTTTACCAACCTCCCTTTACCTTTGCTTTGGGATTCTACCCACAGGTTATGACTGCAGCAATGTGAGATGAAGAACATAGTACAGTTTTGTACCTACCATAAATGTAGATGTTCGAAGATCCACATTGCTGCAGTCCAATTTGCCCTCCCTCCTTCCCCTCTGTAGTTTGGGGTGACTGTGTGGTTTGTGGTGTACCTATTGTTACTATTTTGGTGATTGGGTATTTTTCTATTTTTGGCTATGGCCTTTCTTTTTAAGGCCTTCTGACATCTGGGGCAAGAAAGACTGAGGATATGGCGTCGGTCATGCGCTTTAGTACCACGGCGTACTGACATCAGATCTGAGCGACCATGACCAACGCCAGCCTAACACTTTGGTATTCGGGCCGACCGAGGACAGCGGACTGCCCACAGGTTATGACTGCAGCAATGTGGATCTTCGAACATCTACATTTATGGTAGGTACAAAACTGTACTTTTCTTTCCGTGGAAACAATTTATGCTTCTCCATTTGCTGTAGCATTATGTTAGGGAACTGGTGTAGGAATTGCAAAGCTGATGTTTGCAGAACTCCTGTTGTATCCTCCATCAGATGCTAAAAAATTCCCCTCAGCAGGGATGGTTAATCCTGCATGATTCTTTATGCCCACTAGAATAGGGAGTTCACAAATCTTGCTTTTGTGTGTGTGTGTGTGTGTGTGTGGGGGGGGGGGGGGGCACATGTCTGTTATCTTTCATATAATATTTCCATCCATGCTATAGCATTTGACAATGTCCTGGTGATGGAGTTTATGGTATGTTAGCTGCTGGTTCTACAAACATCCATTTTGTACAGAGCAACAGCTAGGCATTATAACCTTCCAATTTGGAATGTACCCCTACTACCGAAGATGTACCCCTAGCACCTCAGGTAGCTGAATCTCTGTAGCAAAAGAAAAAAAAAAAGAGCTGAAGAGGGGATGTAAGTTTGGTCAAATGGAAGAAGGTAGAAAATGCAAGTATTTGGAAAACATGAAGATTGACCAATTACTTTATCAGAAATTACAGAAAGTAAGCATCTCCAACGAGGTTATCTTGTGATTTAAGTTTCCTGTCCAGTACAGCATTCGTAGTTTGGCAACAATTCTTATCCAGAGATGGATAATCTCTTTTAAGGGTGTTTTCTTCAAGGTTCAGTATTGGCTGCTCTGTTGATTTTTTTTTTTTTTTTTTTTTTTTTTCTAATTGAAATTCATAAATGATCTTCCATTTGATCTAATAATAGTAATTGCACGCCCTATGCGCAAATCTAGCATTATGGTGTTTTGCTTTTAACAATGAATGTCTGCTACCACTCCAGATGCATCAGACCCATTTGATGATCCCATTTCTCCTTAATGCAAAATAAGTGTCTGAGGTTTCATTCACCTTACTACAACATAATAGTATTTGGGGATACTCTTGATCAAACAAACACAGAGAAGCACACGAATAAAAATCTCAAGTAAATTTTTTTAAGAAAATTTTGCACCTTTTTATTACTAGAGGCAAAAAAACTATCTCCGTTAGCATACTGTTGCCAAGACAAATATATGCACTGCCACATATTGAGTTTAAATCCCATGGGTATTTCAGTCTTCTGCAAACTGCAGAGAACAAAATTCTAAGTTTATTCACTTGCCACAGAGAATACCACTCTGCAACCATACAAAAAGCTAAATGACTACCACTGAAAGCCAAAAATGTTTTTTCTTTCTTTTTTTTTTTCTGAATACCCGGACATATAGACTACTTAATTATAGGTGCAGCCCCCCCCCCCCCCCACACTTGCACACAAATTTTCTCTTCATTAGAAGCAACAGTTACAAACTGTGGAATAACGACAATTTGCAGTTAGACTCCCCGTTCACCATAGTTCTTGCTGAGAGAACATTTTACAAAATGGCTCCTACCATTTGGAACGAGTTGGCGTAAGTGATACTTAACACTGAAAGCTTGCTTTCATTCAAAAAGAATTTGAAAAGTCCTCTTCCTGAGATGGCTCAATGTTAAATGCTTTAATGAGCCAGCCTAATTTGGCTGTTTATATTAATGTTCCATATCATGAGCTGACAGGTGATCTGCTGTCAGGAAAGGCCAGAAGAAGATATTCGTGTGACATATCTGCCTGCTAAATACATGCTGACTGTAGATAATATCGTACACTGTAAATGCATTTATGGCAACTTGTCTTTTAGAGGTATTTAGTGAATTTCTACAACTCATGCATGCAATACTCATTCTGTAGTAGTGTATTCTTTTAGGCACTTAGGCCCTATGGCTTGTGTACCATACTAGCACCTTAAATCTCCTTTTAGTATGACACTGTAATGTTTTTATGTTTGTGTATATTCACTTTCCTCTTCTGCATGCTGTTTAAATGTTTTTGTTTTGGCCTGGGCTGTGGCTGAAAACAGTCCTTGAACCACTTTCTTCATCCTAGTTAACACAGTTATAACAAGTAAACATATTCTTTGGCACAATAGGAATGTGGAGGTAGGTCAGAAACCTTTTTGAAAGATTGAGAAGTGGTCTGTGGGGAGAAGTGCACACCAAAAGCACAGCAGAGAGCAGATGGGAAGTTAAAGGATGAAAAAAATCCTAAGATTGTGAAGTATAAGACTCCAGGGGCCTCACCTGGGGAGAAGTTTGGAAGGATAGCCCTGGGAGTGTAGCAGTTGAGAATGTTGCACACAGCAAGTGGCTCATATCAACATGTATCAAGTAAATAAATGTTTATATCATTAGGAGCTGAATAATAGGCTTGCTTTGGTTGAACTACATGTGTATGCTGATGTTCGTCGTGTTTCACTGTTGCAGTCATTACAGTTGGGTTATCCTTCTGGCAGGCTATCCGCAGTTGGCCTGAGTTCCAAAGTCTAGGTCTGGCGTCAGTTGCTGTCGCCTCCTCCTTGACGTCAGTGCGCCAGGGGTATATAAGAAGCTGCCAACGCCATTTTCTTCAGTCTTTCTTGCCGTGCGGTGCCCGAAGCAAAAGCAGTTCGCAAGTGCCAGTCTGCCAACTCCTGAGATTTTCAAATTCGAATTTCAGATCCGAAGTCTTCATTAAAGCTAAGTACCCCGTTGAGGAAACTTTTTTTCTTGCTCCAGACCGATGTCAGAAAAAGTTAATAATTGTATTTCTTGTGGGAAGCAAATACCTCATAAGGATTTTCATTCTTACTGTATTCCTTGCCTAGGCCCTAACCATGACGTTGCTAGTTGTCGGTTTTGTGCTAGATTTAACCAACGCACTATTAAGCGTTGGTACGATTTTGCATTTCATTACTTTGGCAGAAGATTCAATTATGTAATGCCGTCGGAACAGCTGACTACCGGAGTTTATAAAAAGCGCAAAGAAAAAGAAAAGGACAGGCATCCGAGGTCCAAAACAGGCGATGAGGCTTCCGCTAGGCCTGCCGCTGGTTCGCCGGTTCTCAGTGAGGTGCTTTCGCAGCCCCTGCCACCCGCTACCTCAGAGCCACAGGCTGCTTCTGACTCCCACGTGGAGCCGTCTAGGCCTCTGGAAACTCAAGGTATTGGACACTCGGAAACTATTCTCTCAGATGGGTCCGGAGCCGCTGAGCATGCATCGGCTTCTGAGGGCGTTTTCAGGCCTACTCAGTTATATGTAAAACCAACGTCAGCTTCAAAGGCAAAGACTAAAGCAGCTTAAAGACAAAGAAACAAGTACAGCATTCTCCTGGACAGGCCTCCATGCCTAAAAAACAGATGCTTAAAATGGCCGAAGACCTAATTACTTTGATCAGGGCTTCCCATCCCTCCTGATATAAGAGATAGAATGAGTCTTCAGATCAGGTTTCCATTTCCTCTGATTCCTCGTCTGAACAGGAATATTCTCTTACTCCCTATGAGGATTCTGATGCTGAAGAATCTATCCCTTCAGCCTCTCTTCCTGAGGATTATTCTGTTTGGGAGACCCTGCATACTATGAGGGAGCATTTCCACTGGGAGAGCCAAGATTACTCAGAATCCAAGAAAACGTTCCGAGACTTCCTTTTATTACCTCAGCACAGGCCCCTTGCTATTCCTCCTGTTTTAGACATTGTAGATGATGTATTTTCAGAGTTCGGTCTGTCTCCTGACTCTTTACCACCAGCTCCTGTTAAGCCAGACAGATACTACAGGGTTCCTGATTCACATACATTTCTTTACAAAAACCCTGCTGCTGACCCAGAAACTATCTTTCAGGGTCCCAAGGGGGTCAAGGCTTCCACTGCAAAAAACCCTATCCCCTCTGGTAGGGATTCAAGGGTCCTGGACAGATGGGGGAAAAAGATTTATACTTTTGCTACCTTGGCTGTAAGAGCTTTAAATTGTCAGTTTCATATGCTTAAATATCAACAATATCTTATGTCACTGCTTAAACAGAAAATGTTGACAAATTCCGAATGTGCAAAAAACAAAGAAATGCATGATTTATTGCATGCAGCTGAATAAGTGGGAAAGCATACTTTGCAATGTGGTTTTGATTCTTTAGAGGCCTCCTGCAGGGCCACAGTTACAGGTTCTGTCATTAGGAGTCATGCTTGGTTGAAAGAACAGAATCTACACAATCATGTTAAAGCAAAACTATTAGATGCTCCATTACAGCATGATACCTTGTTTGGTGTTAAAGCAGAAGAGGTGTTGAAGAAAATGGAGGACAAGGCTAAATCTATGCAAACAGTGAAGGATTTCTTACAGATACAGCCTCCCAGATTTAGCAGGAACTGGCCTACAAAGAATTGGTCCTTTCCAGTGTCAGACAGGCCACAAAGAGGCAGATCACAGCCCCAAGGCTCATACAGGCCTAAACAATGGGGTGCTTCTACCTCCAAAAGCGGAGAGGAAAAATCACAGCCATAGTCTCAATGACTTTCCCCTGACAGCACCAAGCACTTATCTTTTGGCAGCTCCTTTGGGGGGGCTAGCACTTTTTTCACAAAATTGCCACATGATCACCCAGGACAAATGGGTCTTAAATATCGTATCTCAAGCTACAGGTTCCACTTTCACACCCTGCCAAGGCCAAACGGTATGCCAGACCTGCCATGCAATCAATGGGCAAAGGCACAAAAACAAGTTTCATCCCTCATGGACATGAGTGCCATTCAGCAAGTACCACAGCAAGAGCGGGGACTAGGATTTTATTCAAGGCTATTCTTGGTACCCAAAAAGGACAAAGCCTGGAGACCAATACTGGACCTGTCTATCCTAAACACATTCTTGGATATTTCAAAATTCAAAATGTTGACCGAAGGCTTGGCTTGTGACTTTAGACCTAAAAGAGGCATACCTGCATGTCCCAATCAGCTGGCTCAATGCACTACCAATTCTCTGCACTGCCCTTTGGCTTATCTACTGCTCCCAGGGTCTTCACAAAATTCCTGGCACCAGTAATTGCATTTTGCAGACAAAGAGGAATACAGATACAGCCTTACTTGGACGACTGCCTTATTCAAGCAGAGAACAAGGACATTCTACTACAGCATCTGGCGGTTGTAAAAGGATTACTAACAGGTCTAGGGTACACAGTAAATGAAAAGAAATCAAAACTCGTTCCCTCTCAAGAGATAATATTCCTGGGTGCAAGCTTAAATACGACTGCCCAGATGGCTTATCTCACGCCAGACAAACACAGACAACTGACTACTTATTTCAAAATGTTGGCCACAAAGACCAAGTTATCTGCAAAAAAAATTCTGCAGGCTTTGGGCTTCATGGCATCATGCATTCTGCTAATTCCATATGCAAGACTGCATATGAGGAAACTTCAATGGTATCTAAAATGTGTTTGGACTCAACATTGCCACAGCCTAGAAACAATAATTGCCCTCATTCCCTGCCTGCAACAGGAGTTTCGATGGTGGGCAAAAGCTTGTCACCTCAACACGGGACAGCCATTCACTTTATCCACAGCCAGGCAGACATTGACAGCAGATGCATCAGGTTATGCCTGGGGGGCCCATATGGCAGGAAGATGTGTTCAGGGCACATGGTCCACAAGTGAAATGCATCTACATATCAATCGGAGAGATGCTAGCTGTTCAGAATGCCCTGACAGCCTTCAAGGATCTACTTCATCCAGGACAACTATTGATAAAGACGGACAATACTACAGTCATGTGGTACATAAACAAGCAGGGGGACACACATTCCTACCCCCTCTGCAGATTAGCCATGAACTTGTGGGACACAGCATTGACTTACCATGTACATCTGCAAGCACAATTCCTGCCAGGAAGGATAAATACTCTGGCAGACTAAGCAGAAACCTAATGGATCCCCACGAGTGGAAATTGGATCCACAAGTCTTCAGCATGATAACAAGGACCTGCGGATGCCCGTACATAGACTTATTTACCTCCCCTCACAACTGCCAACTACAGAGATTCTGCTCAAGGACTTATCACAAGCAAGCATGGAAAGTGGATGTTCAATCTTTCAGCTGGAAAAACCTAACTGTATATACCTTTCCTCCTCTGCCTCTCTTCCTCAAGGTACTCCTCAAGGTCAGACAGGAGAAGCCAAAAATGATACTGATTGCCCCAGACTGGCCCCACCAGCACTGGTACCCAATACTAAAGAGCTTGTCTCAATTCCCAGCTTGGACATTACCTCAAATTCCTCACTTATTGACCCAACAAAACAGTCAGATACTGCACAGCCAACTCAAGAGCTTAAACCTGACAGCATGGCGGATAATGTAGCCATTCAAGACACACCTCTCTCTAAAGCAGTGATGGATGCTATTTCGGAGGCCAGGAGGCCTAGCACCAGAAAATCTTATGCAGAAAGATGGAAGAGATTCTGTGCTTGGAACCAGGCACAAGGTATTGACACGATTGTTCCAAATATTCCTCAGATTTTGCAATACTTAACTGAGATGCTGGATAAAGGCCTTTCCTTTTCATCAATTAAAATTCATGCCTCTGCCATTTCATCTCATCATTACAGAAATACCTCCTAGCCTGTGCCCAGAAAATTGGTAAAAGTTAATAATTGCTACCTAATGGGTAAACGCGGCACCAATTTTTAATTCATTTACTGCCTCCGCCCTTTCACTTTATTATCGGCGTCTCTTTTGCTTTATATCATGGACAAGCAACAACCGAGCCCACGCAGAATTCGCCCGACATTTTTCCGATACCATTCCGCCCGCTATCATGCCGTACCATGCCTAAGAGCACAATCTAGTACATCAGTCCTTCGAAGCCCTCAGCCAATGCCCGCCCCAGCTCCGACCTTGCGCTAAGCCGTGATCTTCTTCGTCCCCAGATTTCTTAACGGGTATTTACCCGACACCCTCACACCGCCGGTGGGTTTTACCTCCGGCGTATCTCAGCTACTTTCCGCATTTTTCACTGGGCAGCAGCGAGACGTAAGCAGGGCCGAATCAAGGCCTGGACAGGGTTACCAAGGCAAGCGGCCAGCAGCCCCAGTCATCCTGTCCCCTCTTCTCAGGGCCTGCAGATCTATAGTTAGATCCAGAGTCTTGCTTGATCTTCTTTCTCTTATCTTTCTCAGCCAGCCAGCATTCCAGACAGAGGTTCTCGCCAGATCAGCAGATAAAGATTCCACCAGCAGCACTCAGACACCCTCTCTCCAGCCAGCTGCAGGAAGACCCAGACCAGGCCTACCCCAGAAGATTCCTTCCAGGCCCACCCAGACAGTGATTCAAGCTCCGAATACCAGGAAGAATCCTTCCACTATTATTGGGACTGGGAAAGCCTCCATGAATTCCCATTTCACCTCTCAGGTATTTTTTTTTACTTTCTCTAAAAGGCACCCTCGATTCCTTAAGCTACCCCAACTGTCAGTGCTGCTATTCCTCCAGTCTCCTATGTCCTGATGATCTATCAGCCTGATTACCCCTCCCTGCCATTCTCCACCTGCTCCTAAGGTTGCCCTACAGATATTATTACTCCCTCTCCCGTGATTAAGCCTCTATTTTACTCTGCACTCAGATACAGAGCCTAACCTATTCCCAAACCCCCAAAGGAGTGGCTACTTCCTCGGCCCCTCTGAGGAGGCACTATTGACAAGGGCCCCAAAGGGTGATGAGATCCTCGGGCAAAACCCTCTTTTTTCTTCCAGAAGCCATGAGGTTTTCTGACTGGGGCAAAAACAGTTTATACCTCTTCCACCCTTGCCATGAGGTCACTATACTCTCCTTTTTGTAGGAGATAGTCAGGCATTGATACCAATGGTTTGTGCTATTTCTGATGTTAGCACTCCTGCTCCAAATAGCAATGACAGGGGAAGCTTATGAGGCCTGACCATGACAATAAAGCCAATACGTTTGGTTATGTGTTGAGCCAATGCTGATTCACTTAGGGACCACAGAGCCGACCCGCTCCTGCCATGCAGAGTGGAAAAACATCTATTTGAACAACCTGAAAACAGAATGAAGTTTATAAGGGAAACACCAAAATTCAGCCAGACTGTCAAGGCAGGAATCCAGGTTCAGCCTCCCAGATTCTTCAGGAGGAACAAGTTTTGGTTGGTCCTTTCCAGAAGTAGACTCAGACCCAGAAGGGAAAAAGGCAGCAGCTCACTATACAGAAAACACAGAGGGCAAAACCAATTGCAAGAGGCAATGGCAAGGGAGTGTGCCCACGAACAGACAGGGACAATACCCAACACACAGCAATTTCACCAAGGACAAGACCAATACAGGGAGTACCAAGGCTCAAAAACCTCCACCCTCAGGACAGAAAAATTATCCTTATTCCTCCAGAAACAACCAAGATTTTGGAAAGTTCAAGGAAAAATTCTGGTTCCACAGGACAGAACTTCCAATTCCACAAGTTCAACCTTTACCATTCAGAACAAGTTAACAGAGGTTACAGGAGATCACTTCACAGAGGCTTCCCTTACAAGTTATAGAAAAGCCTTTCACTAAAAAGGCAAGGCAGAAGCTCTATTCAAAAGCTAAAGAAAATAAAAGAAAAAGAAAAACAATTGTTCCAGGAAAAACAAACTGGATTCTAACATTAAAGACTTGTCCATTCTAAACCCAAAAAATTGTGCCAAAATTCTATCCTGCTGACGCTCCATTCTGGTCTTTCTCATGCTGGCCAACCAAAAGGAGCTGGCGACAGGACCTCAATCCAGCCTACCTGCTGGTCAGGGGAAGAGACATTTTCAGAAGACTTGAGCATTTTCTTGCATATCAAGAGCCAGAATCATTCTCAGCATTCAATTTCTTCTTATTTAAGAAGCACTGGCATCAGTAGTAAATTAGTGGCATCTCCAGGGTTGCAGCGGCGATTTTTTTATGCAGCAATATACCTCACCTGGATTACTGCAGCAAAACAAACCGAATAAAACCTTGGACAGTGGATAAAAACCGACTATGTCATTCCAAAAGCAGGCTTTTTGAAACATCAACAACATTCAAAATCAGTGGTACTACATCCCAAAAGATTCACTTTCTAATCAAACACAAAGCTGCAATCACAAGATCTCACAACAACAGCAGAACAAACAAGGACTTCATTCATCAAATGCTTAACTCCCAAAAACAACAACAGCATTAGATCCTGCAAGATCCTAGGTAGCCTGGGTTTCGCAACATCATCTGATCTTACCCTCTGCTGGGCAAGACTACACACTACAGAGCTGTCTGCAAACTTCTATGCTCAAAACACAGCCACAAAAGCCTTAGAACCAATATACCAATACTCCATGCATGCCTGCCAAATTTTAGAAGTGGGCTTTGGGCTACCCATTCAAACCAAGGCATGCCTTTCATGCCAGTTCAAGCAAGTCAAACAATACCACAAAGACGATCATGGTCATGCCATGGACAAGCAGCATCCAGCACACACATGGAGCAAGATCAATGGAAAAATAATGAAATGCCTTCTCAACATAAATCAAAAAAAAGAGTGATCAAATCAATGATGCATGTTGGAAGTTTGGAAAATCTCTTCAACAAGGCCAATCTCAGACATGACAGACACCATGTGGTCATGTGGGTAACACCACAAACAACATACAAGGCACTCACAGATCTTCAGCTCTGGCTCTTAGGGTTGGTCAAAAGTCCTGAAACTGAAATATCATGCAACATCAGTTTGTGTTCCGGTAAGCACAATCCCAGTTATGACAGGTTGAGCAGAAATTTCAGCGGATCCATTAATTTAATGGATGCTGCATCCACACATGGACACAAATAACAACTGCATGGGAAAAGACGACACATATTGATTTTACTTTTCATCTCAATCCACATTACCTGACTTCTCAATCACCACCTGGACCCTGTAGCCTGGAAACGGATGCTCTCCTTTCCAGCTGGAATACCCTAAAATTTATATGCATTCCCTCCTCTACCATTACTGACAAAGGTGTACTGACAAAGGTGTTACTGAGATCCACTAAATTGATATTGATGACTCCAGACTGGCCGAGGCAGCATTGGTATCCCTTTGCTCTGACACTAAGCATAGCACCAACGCAAACCCTCCTTGCCCCAATCCTCTACTCCTCTGACCAACAACACAATTACAGGACTGTTCAAAAAACAAGCAAACATTACAACTGACAGCTTGGAGGTTCCATGACTTTGACCCATGTCCCCTCCTAAAAAGTTCAGTTAAAAATCTTGCTGAGCACGGACCTTTTCCAAAAGAAAACCTATTCGGCCAAGTGAAGAGATTCATCATCTGGAATGCCAAAAGGGCCAGGATGCATCAGTGATGAGCATACCGTAGATAATACTTAGCAGAGAAATGTTATGAAGTGGCCCTCATATTCTTCCATTAAAATTCACGCCCAGCAAATCTCAGCAAATTACACTGTGACCCACCTGTGTTTTCCCCTCATGGCAGTACCTCCCTTTCTCATTTTTCATCAGGACAGAGTTTCTCTTAGGACGAATCCTTCATTCATGCCAAAAGTGAAATCAAGCAATTCACCTGCCTACTTTCTTTCCCAAGCCTCAAAATAAAGGGGGAAAGGCTGCTGCATTCTTTAGACATACACAGACAATTACGCTACTACTTGGACAGAACAAGGACCACCAGGAAGTTTGACCAACTATTTGTAGCCTATGCTGCTGGACTGCAAGGAAAGGCAGTCTCCAAACAAACAATTTCAAAATGGATTGGACACTGCATCAGTTTCTGTTATTCCTTCCATGGAAAGGGTGTGCCAGCCAATATTAGGCCACACTCAACCAGAGCTATAGCCACATCCACAGCCTTTCTAAGAGGAGTGGCTACAAAGGACATTCTAGAGGCTGCTACATGGAGCTCCGTGCATACATTTACCAAACACTACAACCTGCCTTTATACTCCAGATCCCGAGCAGGCTTTGCTTCTGCAGTCTTGCAGGGTCTTTTAGCTACACCATCCCTTGCTTAGATCCTACCACCCCCAGCTTGGCTATGGTATTCAACCCATATGTCAGGACTGCAGTTGCATTCTTGAAGGACATAGTACAGTTTTGTATCTACCATAAATGTAGATGTCCGATAGATATGCAACTGCAGTCAGGTTTTCCCTCCCTCCTACCCCTCTGTTTTTTGCTTGGGTCCATTCCCCCTCTCTATTTTAGCTGGGGATATCTGTTATGGTGTATCTGTTTATTACTGTTGTGCATGTCTGGAATTTTTTGCTTATTCATTCACAAAATTTAGCCTTCCTTGGAGGGCACCTGGCATCTGGGGCAAGAAACACTGAAGAAGATGGCGTCGGCGGATGCCTTTATACTCCAGCCGCTCTGACGTCGGGGAGGAGGCGACATCAGCCGACGCCGGACCCAGACTTTGGAATCCGGCCGACCGAGGAGCTGCCTGAGGCAGGACAACCCATATGTCAGGACTGCAGTTGCATATCTATCGGACATCTACATTTATGGTAGGTACAAAACTGTACTTTTCTCTGAGGACAAACCCTACATTTATGCCTAAGGTAGTGTCCAGTGTGGTCCTTAACCAAACAATTAATTTGCCTACCTTTTACCCAGACCCACAGAATAAGGGTGAGAGACTTCTGCATTCTTTGGACATTCACAGGGAGCTACGCTTCTACTTGGACAAAACCAAAGCTTTCAGAAAGACTGAACAACTTCTAGTGGCATATGCTGCAGGATCACAAGGAAAGCCCATCTCAAAGCAGACTGTTTCAAAGTGGATATGCCACTGCATTCATTTCTGCTATTCACAGCATGGCAAATCGGTGCCTAAGGGCATTAGGCCACATTCAACCAGAGCAGCAGCCACTTCAGCAGCCTTCCTCAGAGGAGTACCAACCAAACACATCTTGGAGGCTGCAACTTGGAGTTAAGTGCACACTTTTACAAAGCACTACCACTTACCTCTCTACTCTAAATCCAGAGCAGGCTTTGCCACTGCAGGGTCTGATAGCCTCTCCTAATCCTATTTAGCACCAGCCTCCAAACCTTAGCTTTGGGATTCAACCCAATTGCAATGACTGCAACTGTGAAACACGATGAATATAGTACAGTTGCGTACCTACCATAAATGTAGATGTTCGAGTGTATTCACTGTTGTAGTCCAGGTTACCCTCCCTCTATCCCCCTTTTCCTTGCTGGGACTTATCTGTAATTCTCTATTCTATACAACCTATGTGATGTATTTGCTTGTAGATGAAGGAAAAGTTGTTTTTTGTGTATGCATGCTTATTGGCATAATTCAGCCTACCTTTTTAGGGGCACCTGACATCTGGGGCAAGAAAAACTGAAGAAAATGGCATCTGCTGCTTCTTGTATACCTCTGGCGCACTGACCTCGGGGAGAAGGCGACAGCAACCGACGCCAGACCTAGACTTTGGAACTCGGGCCGACTGCGGGTAGCCTGCCAGCAGGATAACCCAATTGTAATGACTGCAACAGGGAATACACTCGAACATCTACATTTATGGTAGGTACACAACTGTACTATGTTCATATAGGTCACTGTTGCCACAGTCATTATTACAAGAATTTCTGCCACAAAAGGTCCAAAATACTGCCCTGCTTACAGGGCTCAGCAACCTTCCTCCTGCAGACCTGATGGACATTCGCCCTTTATGGACATCACAGTGATCTTGTGTAAGGCTAATGTCTGTCCGTACAGTTTTAGAACTTTACTGTCATTCCTTCAAGGGTTATGTACTATGTACATCTGTGGCTTGTTGGCATCCAACTTGATCTGGTGCTTAATTAGACTAGCACCCCTTTTTTTTTCTAGTTGTAGTTATTACTTTCTAACACCGTGCAGCTTGGAAGTGTCATCAGATTAATGCAGGTCTGCCCCTAACAAAGAAAGCCTATGCACTTGAGTAGACCGATGTTCTTCGTGTTTCACTGTTGCAGTCATCACACTTGAGTTATCCTGCCAGGGGTAGCCCCGTATATCAGAGGCTTAGTATTTCTGCGTCAGTTGCTTTCTCTCCAAGACTGACGTCAGGTCGTCAGTGGTAAAAAAAACAGGCAGCCGACGCCATTACATTAGTCTTTCTTGCTGGAGAGCCCGAAGCAGAAGCAGTTTGCATGAGTGCCGGTTGGCCGCTACCTGAGTTTGCATTTCCGAAATTGAAGTTGAAGTCTCCTAAAGCTAAGTACCCCATTGGGGATCCTTTTTTCTTGCTCTAACCGATGTCAGAAAAAGTTAACAATTGTCTTGCCTGTGGAAAGCAAATACCACACTGAGATTTCCATTCTTGCTGCATCACCTGTTTAGGCCCAGACCACGACATCCCTCACTGTCAGTTTTGTGCTTTGTTCAACGCCAGAACTATACGTCGTCGGGTTCTTATCTTAGCTAAATACTTTCGCTCTCTATCTCTGTATTCCGAAATGGCTTCGGTAAGCCATCCGATTACCGATCTTCCAAAAAAAAAGTAAGGATAAAGACAGACAGACCACACAGGCCCAAGACTGCCAACGCTTCCGTTAAGCTAGTCGCCAGTTCGCCGGTACTCAGTGAGGCACTTTCGTAGCCCCTGATGCCCGCTTCTATGGATTCGCAGGCTGCTGCTGAGACCCATGCCGGAAGACTTTTTGACTTCAGAACATGCGGATGTCTCTACCTTGGATGGATCCATAGACACTGCGCAGACACCAGCTTCTGAGGAAGTTCTTCCCACTACCGATATTCGGGTCTATATTATAAGCTTAGGTTGTCTAATACGGCTTGATCGACACCCATTAAGTGAATACACAATTCACTGAAACCTCAAAATGCAGAAATACACATCACCACATTATTTTGTTTGACCAACACCGTTCTGCACACTAATGAAAACAAAGCATACTTCCCACTACACTGCTCGCTACATACTTACCCACCCAAACAAAATAAGTAAACCACATACTCTAACCTAAGCTCTACTTCTAAACCTACACTAACCCTTACATACATTACTTTCTATGCACTTACCTTAACCTGCACCCTAACCCTAAGGTCCGTAACTGTTGCACACTTGCCTTACGGAGCTATACTGCAGAAGGGCATAGTAATAATTTTTAATAATATTTATTGATGAATTCATAATATTTATTATATTTATTGATTGTTAGTCAATTTTGTTATACAATAATAATGTATAGTTAATAAGTATTGTTATTTCATGTATTCATGGATGGTTTTATTAAGAGTGAAAGTACATGAATTGCAAAATATTTTTGATAAGACATTGTGTCATTATTAGGGATTTGTTTTCATTGCCTTACATTATTATAACCACTACTGAGTAATGAATGCTCTCACATGAATGAAGGGAATAGTCTACACTTATAATGTTTATCATTTATGTATTCTGCATACCACTTTAAGGAATCAGAGAAATGGCGCCAAAATTTAAATAAATAAGGAAATTGCTGTGTATTCACCAGTTCTGAGGAAGTCTGCGTTATGCAGATGAAAGCGCTAAACTGGTGGAAGAGTTACATGTCCGAGGTGTTTTTATAGATGTTACAATAAAGAAGTTTTTAAAAAGAAGATTTCGCTATTTGGCGTTTGGTGTATGCAGATTGGAGCGAGGTTCAACGGATGTGGATTGGTGTGTTTTACCACTTTGTTTGCAGTTACGGGGTTTGAGCTGGTATTTTTCCTACAGACCAGCTGGTTGTCCTTGCTGTTCAAGCTACGTGAACCACTTACTGTTTCATACCTTTGACCGGAGTGTGGCTTGGTTGGTTGCAAGTGTGCAGTTACATTCGTTTATACTGCAGAAGGGCCAACTATGCCGAATCGAGATTTCAAATTTCGCAGTTTCTGGCATTCGGTGTACTCGCAGTTCACTTAATCGGTGTCTGTCATGCCGTATTCGACAACTTAAGCATTCGCGCTTGAAATATAGACCCCGATATTCGACAGAAACCAGTGACTTCTTTTACGTCTTCAGTTCTTTCTAAAACTACCGAGTTTCTAAGGCCCAGAATACAAACTACGCCTAAAAAGACGACCCAGTCTCAAGCGACCGCTTCCTTGCCTCAATCTCAGATGCTTAAAATGGCGGAAGACCTTATCATGCTGATTAGGGGAAGCCAGCCTACCCCTGCAAAAAGGAAAAGAGACATCTCCAGCAGCCTTATCTGACCAAGAGTCTGACGACTCTGAGATTTCTGATTATGAAGACATGCCCTAATCCACTTGTGAGGATTCAGATGCAGAGGAATCCATTCCTTCTGCCTCTCCTCCAGAGGATTTTTCTTTTGGTGAAACCCTACATACCTTGAGAGAGCATTTCCATTGGGAATGGCAGGATTATCCACAGTCCAAAAAAAGACTCGAGGAATTTGTTTTTGCAGGCATTGGCTTCTGAGGGTGTATTCAGGCCTACGGACTTGCATATTAAACCGATGCCTCTGTCTTCTTTTAGGCCTAAATCTCGAACCATGCTTAAGAAACCGACGCCCTGGCCGCATGCTCAGGCCTCTATGCCTAAAAAAAACAAATAAGAATGGCTGAAGACCTTAGAACTCTAATCAGGGGAAGTCAACCTCCCCCTTCTAAGAGACCTAGGACTGAAGTTGTTTATGAATCTTCTGACCAGGATTCTGATTATTCTGATGATCTGGATTTGCCCTTATCTACTTATGAGGGTTCTGATGCAGAGGACTCTATTGCCTCTGCTTCCCCTCCCAGAGGATTTTTCTTTTGGTGAGACCTTACATACTCTTAAGGGAGCATTTCCACTGGGAAAGCCAGGATTTTTCTGATTCAAGGCTTTAAACTGCCAGTTTCATATGTTAAAGTATCAACAACATGTTATTGGATTGCTTAAACAGAAAATGATGTTGAGTCCTGACTGTGCTGAAAATAAAGAATTACATGATTTAATGCATTCTGCTGAACAGGTTGGAAAACATACTTTGCAATGTGGATTTTATTCATTAGAGGCCTCTTGCAGGGCTGCTGTTACTGGGTCTGTGCTCAGAAGGCATACTTGGCTTAAGGAGCTATCTTTGCCTGATCATGTTAAAGCTAATTTGTTGGATGCTCCCCTAAATCAGGACCGCCTGTTTGGCAACAAGGCTGAGGAAGTTCTTAAAAAGATGGAAGATAAAGCTAAGTCTATGCAAACTGTTAAAGATTTCTTACAAGTTCAGCCTCCTAGATTTAGTAGGCAGTGACCCTCTAAAAATTGGTCCTTTCCAGCCCCTTCCAGGTCTTCTCAAGCCAGACCCAGACACAGCTGAAACTCCAGGTTTCAGTCCCAAGGGACACACAAGATTAAGCAGTGCACCCAAATCTGGGAGTAGTAAGACTCTCCCTATGGAAAAACTGTCTCAATGACTTGCTTTTAAAACTTCCAAGCACTTCCCAACTGAATGCTCCTTTAGGCGGAAAGATTGGTCTGCAGGCCAGAAACTGGGAATTCATTACCCAGGACAAATGGGTTTTAAATATAGTGTCCCAAGGATACAAATTTCACTTCCACACATTACCAACACCAAGCGGGTGGCCAGATCTACCCCAAATCAGTGGGCAGAGGCCCAAAGTCAAGTTCTCTCTCTTAAACATGGGGGGGGGCATTCAGTTGGTACCAGAAGAGGAAAAGGGACAGGGTTTTTATTCGAGACTTTTCCTGGTACCCAGAAAAAGCAATACATGGCGTCCTGTCCTGGACCTTTCTACTCTATAAACACCTTTCTGGTGATTCCAAAATTCAGAATGCTGACTCTTCACCAGCTGCTTCCTATGCTAGGCAAAGATGCATGGTTGGCAGCACTAGACTTAAAAGAAGCATACCTGCACATCAGGGAGTCTTGCAGAAGATACCTACGCTTCAAAACAGGCTACATGCAGTTCTCTGCACTGCCCTTTGGCTCATCTACTGCGCCCAGGGTATTCACAAAGTGCCTAGCTCCAGTCATTGCATTTTGCAGGCAAAGAAATATTCAAATATACCCATACCTGGATGATTGTCTAATGCATGCAGAAAGCCGGGACATTATTTTGAATCATCTGGCCTTTGTTCAAAGGGTACTGACTTGTCTGGGCTTCACCATAAATTAAATGAAATCACATCTGGTACCCTGTCAACAAATTCTATTCCTGGGAGCAAGCTTGAATACAACTTCCCAGATGGCTTTCCTCACGCCAGAGAAATGATTCATTTGCCAACCTACTTCAAACAAGTGGCCACAAAAACCCAGCTATCTGCAAGGCAAATACTGCAAGCCTTGGGGTCCATGGCCTCCTGCATTCTTCTAATTCCATATGCAAGGCTACATATGAGGAAACTACAATGGTATCTCAAAAGCCTATGGTGTCAACATTCACAGGATCTAGATGCAAGGATTCCTATCATACCTTAACTATGCCTAGATTTCCTTTGGTGGGCAGAGGCCTGCCACCAAAACAGGGGACTACCATTCACATTACCCCCTGCCACCCAAATCATAACAGAAGCATCAGGCTACACATGGGGGGGCAGCATCTGTCAGGGAAGTGTATTCAGGGCAAATGGAACCCAAGTCAAATGCACCTGCACATAAATCATAAGGAAATGTTAGCTGTACAGAATGCTCAGACAGGCTTCAAGGACCACATTCTTCCAGGACAACTAATGGTAAAGACGGACAACACCACTGTCATGTGGTCCATAAACAAGCAGGGTAGTACACATTCTTATCCCCCTCTGCAGACTAGCCATGGCATTATGGGAACACAGCCTTGAGCTACCAAGTGTATCTACAAGCTCAGTTCCTGCCAGGAAAACTAAATACACTGGCAGACGGACTAAGTAGAAACCTCATGGACCCACACGAGTGGAAACTGGAACCAAGGATTTTCAACATGTTGACAAGCAAATGGGTGAGCCCAGATATAGACCTGTTTGCCTCCCCCAGAACCATCAATTGGACACATTTTGCACAAGGATTCCCCACAAGCTAGCTTGGAAAGTGGATGCTTTATCCTTCATCTGGAAAAACCTATCAGTTTATGCCTTTCCTCCTCTGCTCTCCAAGGTACTACTAAAGATCAAACGGGACAAGCCAAGGACGATTTTAATTGCTCCAGACTGGCCTCGCCAGCATTGGTACCCACTCTTACGCAATGTGTCATGCTTGGCTCCATGGCACCTGCCTCAGACTCCTTCCCTGTTGGTCTCAGCAGGCGAACCCTTCTGCACCCTCAGCTGCAAACCTTGAACGTAGCAGCCTGGCTAATTACCTAATCTCTCCTTTACCATCCCTCAGTAAATTAGTGATGGATATCATTTTAGAGGCAAGGAGGCCTAGTACTAGAAATTCTTATACTGCAAAATGGAAAAGATTTTGTGCCTGGAAACAGTCTCAAGGAATGAATGCAGCAGTGCCCAATTTACCTCAGATTCTACAATACTTGACTGAGATACTTCATAAGGGCTTGTCCTTTTCCTCCATCAAAATTCATGCCTCAGCCATTTCAGCTCAATATAACACAGAGCTTCCCCTATTCTCTCACCCACTGCTCAAGCAGTTCCTCAGAGGGGCCAAAGATTTAAGGCCACCCAGGAGAGCTCCAACTCCAGCCTGGAATCTTAACTTTGTCTTGGAGAAACTCACTCTTCCTCCTTTCGAGCCAGCTGCTACTGCAGATTTAAAAATTATTTTCTGGAAAAGAGCATCTGATATTGTTAATCCTCGTTCATTCCTTACTCATGGGTATCTGTTCCGAGCTCGTAACCGAGCCGACCATTTTCCAAGCTCGCGTCAGCTTCAAACTCTCAAGCTAAACTCTTACCCACAATCCCCCTCTCTCTGTTACCTCAGATTTCGTTTGCCATGTTGCCATTCAGTCATGTCAAGCTACTTCTCTTGAGCGAAGTACTTTCACTTGTTGTTAAATAGTTTTACAGATTAATTTTCTGTCAGGAAAGTTCATATTTTGTCTCTTACCGTATCGCATCTAGCGTTAATAATTTCTTCAAGTTTTTCTGCCTTTTTCTTTACCAATTTTACTGCAAGGTATTCTCTCTTACCATCGTTGGTAATCCCTTCCCCTTTTCTCTCATACCTTCGGGTACTCTCTTGTACCATTGCCGATACCTTTCTCTATTAATTAATTTGCTGTCATGGCAGATAAGAAAGGTAGTCTGGGGTTTAAGCTGTGTTCTGATTGTGGACACAAACTGCCTACTTCTGATGCACACTCTGTGTGTTTATTATTTGGGAGCTTCCCATTTGTCTGTTGACCCACCCTGTACTATTTGAGAACTTTTTTAATAGAACCTTGTTGGACAGGAAAAACAAGCTATTACTGAAGGGACTTCTAAAATCGCCCTTTTCAGAGGCTATTTCTGGGTCTGAGGTCTCAACCCCTCCTAGAGCCCATAAGAAAACTTTGGATGATGTTCTACGTGTTTCACTGTTGCAGTCATTACATTTGGGTAATCTGCTGGCAGGTTGCCCTCAGTCAGCCTGGATTCTAAAGTCTTGGGTCCTGCGTCGGTTGCTGTCTTCTCTTCCATGACGTCAGGTCGTCAGGGGTATAAAACATGCAGCCGACGTCTAGTCTTTCTTGCCGCGCGGTGCCCGAAGCAGAAGCATTTCGCAAGTGCCAGTCGGCCGACTACTGAAATATTTGAGTTTGAGTTTCAGAACCGAAGTCTTCACTAAATGCTAAGTACCCCGTTGGGAACATTTTTCTTGCTTTTTACCGATGTCAGAAAAAGTTAATAATTGTATTACTTGTGGAAAGCAAATAACCTCATAAGGATTTCCATTTATACTGTATTCCTTGCCTAGGCCCTGATCACAACGTGCCTGGCTGTTGGTTTTATGCTAGATTTAACCAATGCACTATTAAGCGTCTGTATATTTTTGCCTCAAAGTATTTTGGAAACAGATTTAACTACCCAGAAATGTCATCGGATAGCAATCCGACTACCGAAGTACATAAACGCAAAGAAAAGGACAGAGAAAGGCAGTCGAGATCTAAAACCGACGACAAAGCTTCTCCTAAGCCAGTCGCTGGTACGCCGGTACTCAGTGAGGTGCTTTCGCAGCCCCTGATACCCGCTGCCTTCGAGTCGCAGGCCTCTACCGACACCCATGTGGAGTCCGGCATGCCGCAAGATACTCAAGGTATTGGACCGTTGGATGTATCTCCCTCGGATGGGTGTGGAGCCGTTGAGCAGGCACCGGCTTTTGAGGGTGCATTCAGACCTTAACATTTGTATATCAAACAGACAGCTGCAAAACCAAAGACAAAAGCAACTTCTAAAACTAAAAAACTGACACATGAGCCACGTGCACCGGCCTCTATGCCTAAAAAACAGATGACAAAATGGCTGAAGACCTCATTACTTTGATCAGGGGTACCCATCCCCCTCCAGTTAAGAGGCCTAGGCAAGACACTGATTATGAATCTTCAGATCAGGTTTCTATTTCTTCTGATCGGGAATTATCTATACCTCCCTATGAGGATTTTGATGCTGAGGAGTCTATTCCATCTGCCTCCCCTCCTAAGGATTATTCATTTGGAGAAACCTTGCATACTTTGAGGGAGCATTTTCACTGGGAGAGTCAAGACTTCTCAGAATCAAAAAAGAGGCTCAGAGATTTCCTTCTCCCTCAGCACAAGCCTTTAGCCATTCCCCCTGTTTTAGACATTGTGGATGATGTGTTTTTGGAGTCCAGCTTGACCCCCGACTCCTTAGGCTCCCAGTAACCCTGACAGATATTACAGGGTCCCTGACTCACACAAATTTTTATTTAGAAACCCTGCTGCTGATCCTGAAACTATTTCACTGGGCCCAAAGAGAGTTAAGGCCTCAACAGCAAAAAATCCTACCCCCTCTGACAGAGATTCAAGGGCACTGGACAGATGGGGAAAAAGGTTTATACATCTGCAGCCTTGGCAATCAGGGCCTTAAACTGTCAATTTCATATGCTTAAGTACCAACAACGTGTTATGGGATTGCTGAAACAGAAAATGATGTTGATTTCAGAATGTGCAGAAAATAAAGAATTGCAGGAATTATTGCATACAGCTGAACAAGTTGGAAAGCATACTTTGCAGTGTGTGATTTTTTAGAGGCCTCCTGCAGGGCCACAGTTACTGGATCTGTGATTAGGAAGCATGCCTGGTTAAAGGAACAAAATTTGCCTGATCATGTTAAAGCTAAATTGCTAGATGCACCTTTACAGCATGATTCTATGTTTGGTATTAAGACAGAAGAGGTTTTAAAGAAAATGGAAGACAAAGCTAAGTCTATGCAAACTGTTAAAGACTTACAAAAAATTGGTCCTTTCCTGTGTCAGACAGAGCCCAAAGTGGCAAATCCAGACACCCTAAGGGTTCCAGATACCAGGTGCAAGACTCATATAGGTCAAAGCAATGGGGTGCATCCACCTCCAATCTGGAGGAGATAAAGCGCAAACCCACAGAAAGCAATCCCAATGACTTCCCTCTGCCTATACCAAGCACTTATCTTTTGGCAGCACCGATAGGAGGAAAATTAGCACTTTTTGCTCAAAATTGGCAGTTAACAACCTAGGAAAAGTGGGTACTAATCATCGTATCACAAGGATACAGATTCCATTTCCACACTCTGCCAATGGCAAATGGTTGGCCAGATCTGCCAAAAAATCAATGGGCAGAGGCACAGAAACAGGTTACGTCACTCATGGATACGAGAGCCATTCAGACAGTTCCAGAACATGAAAAAGGACAAGGTTTTTATTCGACTGTTCTTGGTACCCAGAAAGGACAAGGTCTGGCAGCCAATACTGGATTTATCGATTTTGAAAACATACTGGACATTCCAAAATTCAAAATGCTGACTTTGCAGCAGCTTCTGCCCATGCTGGCCAAGGATGCTTGGCTGTTGACTTTAGACCTAAAAGAGGCATACCTGCATGTCCCAGTAAGACAATTGTGCAGAAGATACCTCAGATTCAAGGCTCACTTAATGCATTACCAATTCTCTGTACTGCCTTTTGGCTTATCTACTGCACCCAGGGTCTTTACAAAGTGCCTGACACCAGTAATTGCATTTTGCAGACAAAGAAGTATACAAATATATCCTTACTTGGACGACTGTCTCATTCAAGTAGAGAACAAGGACACTCTTCTTCGACACCTGGCATTTGTGAAAAGGCTTCTAACATGCCCTAGGGTACACATACGAAAATAAATCACAACTGGTACCCTCTCAAAAGATAACATTCCTGGGTGCAAGCTTGAATACAACTGCCCAAATGGCTTACCTCATGCCAGACAAACAAAGGCAACTGACTACTGACTTCAAACTGATGGCAACAAAAGCACAGTCTTCTGCAAGACAAATTCTGCAGGCTCTGAGCTTCATGGCATCCTGCATCCTACTAATTCCATATGCAAGACTGCATATGAGGAAATTTCAGTGGTACCTAAAATGTTTATGGAGTCAACATTCACACAGTCTGGAAACAATGATTCCTCTCATTCCCTGCCTGCAACAGGAGTTTCTATGGTGGGCAAAGGCCACCAAGGCATGGGACGGCCCTTCACTCTACCCCTTGCCAGCCAAACCTTAACAACAGACCCACATGGCAGGAAGATGCATTCAGGGCATATGGGCACAAAAACAAATGCATCTACATATCAACCAGAAAGAGATGCTAGCTGTTCAAAATGCCATAAAAGCCTTCAAGGACTTGCTTCATCCAGGACAACTACTGATAAAGACGGACAACATCACAGTCATGTGGTATATAAACAAGCAAGGGGGCACACACTCATACACCCTTTGCAGATTAGCCATGGCACTGTGGGGACACAGCTTTGACCTACCAAATACATCTTCAAGCTCAATTCCTGCCAGAAAAACAAAACACTCTGGCAGACGATTTAAGCAGAAACCTTTTGGATCCTCACAAGTGGAAACTAAATCCACAAGTCTTCAGCATGATAACAGAGAAATGGGGGAGTCCAGACATAGATCTATTTGCCTCTCCTCAAAATTATCAATTGAAAAGATTCTGCACAAAGACTGATCACAGACAAGCATGGAAAGTAGATGCTCTATCCTTCAGTTGGAAAAAACCTATCAGTTTACGCCTTTCCTCCTCTGCCTCTTCTACCCAAGGTCCTCCTAAAAGTCAGACAAGAGAAGCCAAAGATATTAATTGTCCCGGACTGGCCCCGCCAATACTGGTACCCAATTCTAAGGAACTTGTCTCAGTACCCAGCTTGGACCTTGCCTCAAAGACCACAACTACTGTCCCAGCAACACAATCAGATCCTGCACAATCAACTACAGACTCTGAACCTGGCAGCATGGCTAATCATGTTATCATACAAACGACACCTCTCAGTAAAGCTGTGATGGATGTCATTTTGGAAGCCAAAAGGCCTAGCACCAGAAAATCTTATGCTGACAAATGGAAGAGATTCTGTGCTTGGAATCAAGCACAAGGAACTGATACAGCAGAACCACATATTCCTCCGATATTACAATACTTGACTGAGATGCTCGACAAAGGCCTATCTTTCTCATCAATCAAAATCCATGCCTCTGCCATTTCGGCTCATTACAATACAGAGCCACCAATCTTTTCTCATCTTTTAATAAAGCAGTATCTTAGAGGAGCCAAAAATGTAAGGCCTCCTAGAAGATCACCATTATGCATGGGACCTCAATTATGTGTTGGAAAAGCTCACCCTCCCTCCATTTGAACCAGCTGCTGCCGCTGATATAAAGTTCTTATCATGGAAGACCGCTCTGCTACTAGCAATTACTTCAGCAAGAAGAGTTTCAGAGCTACAGGCCTTCATGGCTGTACAGCCTTTTATCATATTTTACCCAGACAGGGTGTCTCTGAGGACAAATCCTACTTTTATGCCTAAGGTGGTTTCCAGTGTGGCTCTTAACCAAACAATTCATCTGCCAACTTTTTATGCAAATCCGCAGAACAAAGGGGAGAGAATTCTGCATTCCTTGGATGTACACAGACAGCTAAGATTCTACTTGAGCAGAACTAAAGCTCTAAGAAAAACTGAACAATTACTAGTGTCATATGCTGCAGGATCAGAAGGAAAGGCGATTTCAAAGCAGACAATTTCAAAGTGGATAAGCCACTGCATTTGTTTCTGACCATGATAAACCAGTGCCCAAGGGCATTAGGTCTCATTCCACCAGAGCTGCAGCTACTTCAGCAGCCTTTCTCAGAGGAGTACCAACCAAAGACATCCTAGAGGCTGCTACTTGGAGTTCTGTTCACACCTTTACAAAGCATTACCATTTGCCTCTTTACTCTAAGTCCAGGGCAGGCTTTGCCACTGCAGTACTGCAGGGCCTTATAGCCGCACCAAATGCTGTTTAGCTCCAGCCTCCCAACCATAGCTTTGGGATTCTACCCAAATGTAATGACTGCAACAGTGAAACACGAAGAACATTACAGTTGTGTACACTTACCATAAATGTAGATGTTAGAGTGTATTCACTGTTGCAGTCCAGGTTCCACTCCCGCCATCCCCCTGTCATGATAAAGTTTATCTTTCCTTCTCTATCTTCTACAACCTATGTGGTGTATTTGCTTGTAGATGAAGGTAAAATTTATATTGATGCATGCATGTGTATATATATATATATATATATATATCTATATATATATATATCTATATATATAGATATATCTATATATCTATATATCTATATATATATATAGATATGCACACACAATATATAATATTGCTACCTTTTTTGGGGGCACCTGACATCGGGGGCAAGAAAAACTAAAGAAAATGGTGTCGGCTGCATGCTTTATACCACTGACGACCTGACGTCATGGAAGAGAAGACAGCAAACCGACGCAGGACTCAAGACTTTGGAATTCAGGCCGACTGAGGGCAACCTGCCAGCAGATTACCCAAATGTAATGACTGCAACAGTGAATACACTTGAACATCTACATTTATGGTAAGTGTACACGACTGTACTTTCCTACTAGGGCTAAATCTTTGCCTTCATCCCTGGCTGGGGACTCCTGCCAACCAAACCCTAACAAGGGTAAAGTTTCGGCTCCGGAGCTCTGTCAGCCCCAGCGCTTTTGGTTCCTAGACCTTCGGCACCGAGGCCTTCGGCTCCATTAGTGATTTCGGCTCAGTCTTCTCCTGTAGCCTTCTATATATCGGCACAGAGGGGTTCCTCAGTTCAGACCATTACCACTGTATCAGCACCGACTGTTCAGCCGGCGCAGACCTTGGCCGAGTCGGCTCCAAGATCTTCCTCGGAACAGACGCCTTCATTGTTGACTCCTGTTTTGTTGGTTCCAGCTTCGGCACCGACAACCACTTCGGCACCGATCCCCGTGTGTCGGTGCAGACCATGACCTCTGCACCGATGACTTATTCGGTGCATACAACGGTGGTCCAGTCTCTCTCGGCACCGTTTTCCTCGGTGCGGTCTGATGAGATGGGCACCGAGTCTGCCTCTTCTGTGGACAGGCCCGTTTCTCCCTCAGTCTCTGTGAGGTCCACTAGAAGCCTTTCCAAACATGATGTGTTGTGTCTTGTGGACCAGGTACTCTTGGCCAGAGGTATCCCACCCCTCTGGAACCATCCTTCCTTGGGAAGTGATCACCCATCTGTAAAGACCCCTTCTTATTCTCCTCCTTCATTGCTTTTGAAGTCCATTGATATAGCACAGGCTTCCCAGTTTGCGGTTCCCTTTATGGATCTCGCTAAGGAACCACGGTTACCTTCGTGGCAGGAAGGTTTTGCTGCGACCCAGGATGTCAGTTGTGACACGCATAGTTTGCTGCTTCACAACCATCCAGGGACTCTGGGTCGGCAGGCTGAACCACTTAGGGGAGGGGGTGACCCCTGTCCTAGACATGCACTCCTCTTCGGGTGGACCAGCCTTCCAACTGATGGAGAAGGCTTTCGCTGCTGCTGGCGATTCCGGACTGTCTATACCTCCACCCTCCTCTGGTACACTGGTTTCACAAGTCGCACCTAGCGGACACCGGGTGCAGGGGCCGCATGACATATTCCCTCAGGAATCCCCTTTTCCGCTGTCCTCTCCAGCTTCTTCCGCTGAGGAGGTCCACCGGAAAAGTTTGTGTAAGAGGAAGCACATGGACTCCACAGAGGAGTCCCTCACTGAAGGCACAGATGAGGGGAAGGATCCCCTCTGTCTCCCTCTGAGGTATCCTTTGGTGATATCCTCGAAATCCTGAAACATAGAGGTGATTGGCAGTCCTTTAATCCGACCTCTGAGGAATCTGTGTTCCTGCAGGCTTTTCGCGTTCGGCCCCCTACCTCCTGGGTTACTCCACTTGCCGATGAACTTGCCGGCTCATTGTGCAGCGTACTTGGAAGGCTCCTGATACTGTCGAAGCTATTCCCCGGAGGCCAGATAAGATCTTGTCCCCTCCTGCTTCGGATCCCCATTGGTCCAGAGGTCTTCCTGTGGATGCTTTGGTGGTGGCGGCCGCAACAAAAAAGGATCTAGCAGAAGAAAAAAGCCAGACTGTCCATCTGCCTAACAGAGTCCCAGGCCCTGGACAGGATAGGGAAGCGCACCTTTGCTTCAGCAACCTTTGCTAGCAGGTCCCTGAATCATATGGCACATTTTACCAGGCTTCAGAGGAATCTGGTTTCTGAGCTCTCTGAAACCTTGGCTGGTGCCGTGTCTGATGAGGTCCGTGGCAAAGTGGCCTCTCAGCTGGCCACCATGAAATCTATATCTAACTCCTCTATGCGATTGATATCTCACGCATCAGAAGGAGCAGCTAGAGCAGCGAGTTAGCTGCGGTCTTGAGGCGACACGCCTGGATGCGCTTGTGCAACTTTGCGGAACCTTTTAAGTCTTCCTTTCTTAATGCCCCCATTGAGGCCTTCTCGTTGTTTGGGCCCAAAGTTAAAAGCATACTGGCCAGATCTGAACAGGATGGTAAGACCCTTTCTGCCGTATGTGTCAGTTATTCTTCCCCTCAACGTGCTTTCTCCTGAAACCAAAAGAATGGGAAGATATGACTCAAGAAATCTCAGGGTCCTTTCCGTGACACACAGGCCGAGTTCTCCCCCAAAGGCAGAGGAGGAAACTCACAGGGAAGACTCTCCTTTCGGGGCAGAGGGGGTCAGCGTAACCAGGGTTCCAGGGATTCTTTCCCTGGTCAGTCCTATCGGCGCTCCTGAAGAGCGGCCCAACTCCTTTCCTCTGGAGGTGGTTGGGGGACGTTTCTCCTTGTACCCTTCTGCCTGGCTAACCATCACCACCGATTCTTGGGTACAAAGGATTATAACCAGAGGTTATCATATCCCCTTCGATCTTTGTCCCGTCCCTTCAAGAAATCTTCCCGACTTTCCACCCATTCAAAGGGAAGAAGCAGCACTAGAGATAAAAAAAGCTGCTAAGAAAAACAGTCATCCAGATAGCCCCTCCAGACCAGATAGGATCCGGATTCTACTCAAGACTATTTTTTGGTGCCAAAGAAAACCGAGGACTGGAGACCAATTTTGGATCTCAGTGTATTGAACAAGCTTGTGAGAGTACAAAAATTCCGGATGGTCACAATACAGTCTATCCTCCCGCATTTGGAAAAAGACTATTGGATGTGCTCTATAGATCTTCGTGATGCATACTACCACATAAAGGTGGACAGGCCATCAAGAAGATTTCTGCGCTTCCATGCGGAAGTTGGTCACTACCAATTCAGAGTGCTGCCCTTCAGACTCTTTACAGCCCCCAGAGTTTTCACAAAGTGCATGGCAGTTGTCACAGCTCACTTGCGACTTCAAGGATTCCAGGTGTTTCCATACCTGGACGACTGGCTCATTTCCGCCCCCACCAGACATCTACTAGGAAAAAGCCCTGGCATACTCTCCTCGCTGCTCAAAGGCTAGGCATAACCATAAACTGGCAGAAATCCAATGTCACCCCATCTCAGTCGACAGAATTCATAGGGGTTATCTTGGATGCAAAAAACTGCAGAGCTGCTATTCCAGAGCACAGAATTCTAAGGATAAAGCAACAACTAATTCCAATCCTTTCAAAGGAAAACTACACGGCTCACTCTGTTCTACAGCTGTTGGGTTCCATGGCAACCTCCATTGTTCCCCTGGCCAGGTTTCACATGAGACTTCTACAGTGGCTGCTGCTAACCCAATGGTATCCTTTTCAGCATCCTCTTTCAGCCATGATTCGAGTAACCCAAAGCAAGAAGGAAGGAAACCAACACTAGGATGATTGTAGCTCCATTTAATAATCCATTCGTTCTAGTACCTCAGCAATTCGCTTTCAGTGGAACAATTTGAAATATGCTAACATCCTGTATAAATAGTCACATCAGTTAACTCATCAGCCTTAATTGGCTGTAATTACATCTACTTAAAGTGCAAATACATTAAATATAATACATATCTAATATTAAGCATAAAATATATCAATTTTCTAAATATCAATTCTTTAAACAAATTAATAATAAACTGTTGTTTTGGAATTGATTTTTGGCTTCTGATTTGGTGTTTGTACTATTATGATTCGAGTAACCCACAGGTGCAAACAGGATTTAAATTGGTGGATGACACACAACCTCTCGCAATGGTCTCGCCCCTTTTCCCCCCCAGTAACCCAGGGCCACAGTGACCATGGACGACTCCCTGATGGGGTTGGGGGGGGGGGGGGCTGTGTCAGGGACAGACAGTCCAAGGCACTTGGTCCGAACTGGAGGCCTATCTGCATATAAATGTTCTAGAGCTGAGGGCGGTGCTTCGGCATTGCAAGCATTCCATCCCCTGCTGCCGTCTGGGACAATTGCAATTCAATCAGACAACATGGCGGTGGTCTGGTACATCAGCAAGCAAGGTGGAACCAAATCTTACCCCCTTTGTTGAGAGGCCATGAGTATATGGCAATGGGCGATGGCTTCCAACCGCTTTCTTCTTGCAATGCACATTCCCGGGAGTTCCAACGTGATAGCAGACAGACTCAGCAGGTGCATTCTTCAACCTCACGAGTGGTCCCTGAATCCCTTGATAGCAGTGGAAATCTTCCACCACTGGGGCCGTCCTTGCTGCAACCTCTTTGCATCCCCGACCAACTACGAATGCAGCAACTACTTTGCCCTGATTCCCCCTCCGGGACAGTCACCTAGGGACGCTCTAGTCCACGAATCGCCCTCAGGTCTTCTTTACACATTTCCACCCTTTCCCCTCATTCTCCAGTTTCTGAAGAAAGCCAGTCGGTTGAAGAGCAAGGTGATCCTCACAGTACAATATTGGCCTCGACAGATTTGGTTCCCCTTCCTTTGGCCTCACCTACTAAATCGACCATGGATTCTTCATCCAACCCCAGAGTTAATCTCACACCCACAGAACCTGATTCATCCCAACTTGAACAGCCTGAAGCTCACGGCTTGGCTACTCCAATTCCCTTGATTGCCAGGCAGAATGATCTTTCTTTACCAGTACGTGATATTCTCATTGCTTCTCATAAGTCTTCCACTAAAATTACTTATCTGAGCAAGTGGAAAAGATTTATCTGTTGGCTGAAAGATAAACAAGTAGACCCCTTTTCAGCACCAGTGTCGATAATGCTAGATTGTCTGGCCGACCTGTTTCAATCGGGTCTATTAGCCTCTACCATTAGTTCATTTGGCTGCAATTTCTAATTTTCATGAGGGTGTCCAAGATTCCTCTCTTATGTCCCATAAATTGTGCAAGACCTTCATAAAAGGTGTGAATCATCTGAGGCAACCTTTTAGAGAACCTATTCAACCATGGGATTTATCATTAGTTGTACAAGCGCTGACAATGTCACCTTTCGAACCAGCCTCTTCTTGCGACCTCAAGTATTTGTCATGGAAAACCTTGGTCACTATTACTTTTGCCAGACGTATTTCTGAACTTCAAGCTTTATGTATCAAGAGTCCATACTTGATTTTTCATAGAGAGAGTGTCTCTGAGAACTAATCTGTCATTTCTGCCTAAAGTGATCTCAGAAATGTCCATTAATCAAGCCAATGAATTGCCAGTTTTTTTCCCAATCATTCAAACAGAGGAGAGTATTGCCTACATACCCTAGATATACACAGGCAAATCTGTACAGGACTAAACCCTTTTGTAAATCTGACCAGTTATTTTTGGCCTTTTCTGGACCCAGATTAGGATCTGCTGTTGCTAAGGTCACATTAGCTAGATGGTTGAAGGACTGTGACCTTTATTTATACACAATGTAATATCTCGTTGCCTACTACCATGAAAGCGCATTCAACAAGGTTGGTGGCAGCTTCTGCTGCCTTCCATGCCAGAGCTTCTTTACATGATATCTGTGCAGCTGAAACTTGGGCTACGCCGCATACCTTCATCAATCATTACAAATTGGATTTGGCCTCCAGGGGAAGAGCATCTTTTGGTTCTATGGTGCTCAGGAATGTCCTTCCATGAAGAGCCTCCCAGGAATAGAGGTAGCTGGGTACTCTGTCCCATGCGTAAGGAATGAACGAGGATTAACAATACCAGATAAAGAAGTTATGTCTTACCATAACGTTCCGTCTGTATTGTTGAGCCTCGTTCAGTCATTACGACCCTCCCTCCCTCCTTCCCCCTCCTGTGGTTTCTAGTGGATCTCACCATCCGGTTCTCTTAGGTTATTTGACCAGAGGTAGCCGCCACCTTCTTTGACTTGCAAACTCAATCTGGGGTAACAGGGAAAGGGGGATTGTGGTTAAGAGTTTAGCTCGAGAGTTTGAAGCTGATGCGAGCCTGGAAAATGGCCGGCTCTGTTCCGAGTTCGGAACCAATACCCATGCATAATGACTGAACGAGGATCAACAATAGAGATGGAACGTTATGGTAAGACATAACTTCTTTTTTCCTTTTAGCAATCACTTCTGCAAGAAGTGTATCTGAATTACAGGCCCTTGTGGCAGTGGAACCTTTCATCATATTTCATGTGGACAGGGTGTCCCTCAGAACCAATTCCTCTTTCATGCCCAAGGTGGTATCCAGTGTGGCTCTTAATCAGTCCATTCATTTGCCTGCCTTCTTTCCTAACCCACAGAACACAGGGGAACGGATACTGCACTCTTTAGATGTGCACAGACAACTTAGATTCTACTTGGACAGGACTAAATCTCAAAGGAAATCTGAACAAATGCTGGTGGCATTTGCTGCAGGGACAGAGGGGAAAGCTATTTCAAAACCAACCATTTCAAAATGGATAGGCCACTGCATTAATTTCTGCTATAAGCACCATGGAAAACCTATCCCACAGGGCATCAGATCCCATTCAACCAGGGCTGCATCGATCTCTACAGCCTTTCTTAGGTGCGTCCCTACTAGGGACATCCTAGAAGCTGCTACCTGGAGTTTTGTACATACTATCACCAAGCATTATCATTTGCCAATTTTCTCTAAATCCAGAGCTGATTTTGCCACTGCAGTCTTGCAGGGCCTTATATCTTGTCCTAATTCTATTTAAATTCCTCCTCCCAGCCTTAGCTTGGGGAATCTATCCAAATGTAATGACTGCAACAGTGAAACACGAAAAACATAGTACAGTTGTGTACACTTACCATAAATGTAGATGTCCAAATGTATTCACTTTTGCCTCCTTTCTTCTTTTGGCTATACCTCTACTCTCACTTACTATGCTCATAAAGCTTTTTGGTGTATTTGCTTTTTTGTTGGAGGTATATCCTTGTATTTATAGATTAATATCTTCCCATTAGGGGGGCACCTGACATCTGGGACAAGAAAAACTGATGTGATCGTGTTGGCTACATGTTTTATACCCCTGACAACCTGACGTTATGGAAGAAGGGACACCAACCGATGCAGGACCCAAGACTTTGTTAATCAGGCCGACTGAGGTCTGCTGCAAGCAGATAACCCAAATGTAATGACTGCAACAGTGAATACACTCGAACATCTACATTTATGGTAAGTGTAGACAACTGTACTTTGTGGATGATGTTTTTTATGGAATCCAGTCCAACTCCTGATACTCTACCTCCTGCTCCCAGGAAACCTGACTGGTACTACAAAGTCCCTGACTCACACAAATGTCTTTTCAAAAATCCTACTGCTGATCCAGAGGTAATCTCCCAAGGACCTAAAGGAATAAAAGCAACTACAGCTAAGAATCCCACCCCTTTGGACAGGGATTCCCGAGCTTTAGACAGATGGGATAAAAAAGTATGCACCTATGCAGCTGTTACCATTAGAACATTAAATTGTTAGTTCCACATACTGAAATACCAGCAACATACTATGGAACTTATTAAACAAAAATTATCTACCTTCTCTGACTGTGCAGAAAATAGATTTATAGGAGCTTAAGCATTTTGCAAGCCAAGTCAGTAAGCATACCCTGTAATGTGGGATTGACGCCCTAGAAGCATCTTGCAGGGCAGCAGTAACCGGTTCTGTACTTAGAAGGCATGCTTGGTTTAAGGAACAGGCCTTGCCAGACCATGTCAAATCAAAATTATTGGACGCACCACTGAACAAAGACAATCCGGCACCAAAGCAGAAGAGGTTTTAAAAAAGATGGAAGAAAAAGCTAAGTTTATGCAGACATTTAGATTTTTTGCAAGTACAGCCTCAAAGATTCAGTAGGCATTGCCCCTCGAAACATTGGTCCTTTCCAGCCCCCTCAAGCCCACCTCAGACTAGACCAAGGGGAAGCAGACTCCCATGCAGAGATCTAATCAATGCAGTAACTGCACTTCTAAAACAGGGAGTGCTAAGCCACCACCTTATGGAAAGAATTCACAATGACTTCTCAACTCCTCCTCAAACATCTGCCCATCTGCTCGTGCCCCTAGGAGGAAAACTTGCCTCCCATGCAAAAAACTGGGATTCCATCACCAACGATCGATGGGTCCTCAACATAGTGTCCCAGTGGTACAAATTTTATTTCCACACACTGCCAACCCCAAAAGGGTTCCCAGATCTTCCTCCAAACCAGTGGGCAGTGGCACAAAACCAAGTTCATTCCCTGCTCTCCATAAAGGCAATTCAGCATGTTCCTGCAGAACAGATAGGCCAAAGTTTCTATTCCAGACTTTTCCTGGAACCCAGAAAAGAGGGCACCTGGTGCTCATTCTTAGATCTATCCATCCTAAACACCTTCCTGGTGGTACCAAAATTCAAAATGCTCACCCTACAGCAGCTTCTCCCTATGCTGTCCAGAGATGCCTGATTAGCCACCCTAGACCTAAAGGAGGCCTATCTGCATATCCCAATCAGGGACTCTTGCAGGAAGTATCTACGTTTCAGGGCAAGATCTATGCATTATCACGTCTCTGCACTTCCCTTTGGCTTATCCACTGCTCCCAGAGTTTTCACAGAATGCCTGGCTCCAGCCATTGCTGTTTGCAGACAAGAAATATTCAAATTTACCCCTACCTGGGTGACTGCCTGATTCAGGCAGACAGGAAAAGCTGATCTGAAGTAGGAGAT